>NC_134014.1:31802096-32115221 GCF_040712315.1 Castanea sativa | reverse complement strand
CTAGTAAAATTGCAGTGTTTGCCTAAGATTATATTCGAGACTTTCAAAACCTAGTAAATATTCCTCCTAGATCCCGTCGCAGTGTCCCAAAAAAGTGGTGTCCTCCTGCAACTGAATTTTTGAAGATTAACCTTGACGGTGCAATGTTTAGGGAGTCTAATGAGGCTAGTATTGGAGTGGTCATCCGAAACTCCAAGGGTGAAGTTATGGCTGCACTTTTTGAGAAGATTTAGAATCCTACTACTATTAAAGTCTTGGAATTACTTGCTACCAAGCGAGCTGTATGCTTCTCTCTTAAAGCAAGTTTTATCAATTATGTCCTCAAAGGAGATTCCGAGTTTGTGATCAGGTTTTTAAGATTTAGGGGTTGAGAAAATTCTCAGGGTGGTCATCTCATCAAAGATATTTTATCCGTTGTAAACTTTTTTCAGATTTTTTTTTTTTTTTCATGTTGTTCGGCAAGACAATGTAGTTGCATATGCCTTAACCCAGAGAACAAGACATTCTTTTCCTTTAGTTGTTTGGATGGAGCTTGTTCCACTGGATGTTTTGTCTGATTTTCACAATCATGAGTAATAAGCAGCAACTATCTCTTTCTCAACAAAAAAAAAAAAAAAATTACACAGCACCTTAATAATTAGCAACACAATTAATAAAATTATGAAAGTATACTATAAGATACCACAACAACTATATGGAATAGTATGATAAAATATCATTTCATTAACTTTTGACTTGAATAAATTAAAACAAACACACTTAAGAGAAATTGAAATGAGATATTTTAATCCTTATAATAATTCAGCAGATTTCATATAACAAATAAGACAAAAAGCCTACACACTTTGATAAAAACAGAGGCAACACCTTTAGACAGATTTCATAATCTGCAAAAACCAAGAAACAAACAAAAATTCCAACTAGCACTTAGAACTTTGTGAAGCATGGTATTTCTAGCTACAATAATGAGCCCCATTTTAGCTCTATTATCCCATTTCATTATCTGAATAATATGCTTAACTAGAAGCCCAAGGGTTGATTAGAAGTCAATAGATTGAATTGATTGATATGCATATTCACATTTGCTAGAAAATGAACTGACAATAGATATAAATGAAGTATTAGAACCAAAACCATCATTGAAAAATTGACATATTTCCCATATTAACCGAAAAATAAGGCATCATATACAACTTGTAAGGACACAATTCGAGCCCGAACCCACAATCAGAAGGGGATGGGCCTGAAAGGCTTTTTACAATAAAATTTGTAGAGAGTGGGCTTGAAATTTAGGTTTTAGTAATGTTAGATAACAAAAATGATGGGTTTTCTCACAATGATACACACAAGGAACTATTTATATGAAAGAATATTTTTCTCGAACATAAGTCGAGGATCATTTATATTATCTCTTCCTTAGATAGATTTCAACTATGGATTATGAGGTATACAGTGTTGTTTTTCTCTTTTCTTCCGATCCCCCCTGCTGAAGGTCCCTTCTTCCTTTTATATCCCCTCCTTCTTCTCCTCTTCATCTTCCACATTAGGGTTAGATTGCTGGTTTAGATACTTGTCTCATCCACCTTTCCTGAAGTTTTTGGAGACAAGAGCCAGACTAAACTCTGATACTCTGGTCTCACTTCCCTACTAATGCGGCCAGAATAGCAGTTGCAGAGCATTCAATGCGGAGCGGTGGTAACAACTTTATAATAGATATTCCACCGTTCTTCTTCTTATCTTCCACGTGTACCATGTTTACCCTTACCTATAGGATTTTCTAGAACATTGCCTGTGGATGTTAACCAGCCTTTTACCAACCTCGGCTTTAAATAGCCGAGGACATAATCCTCATCGGACCATCTTCTTGGACATACTTGTTCAAGCATTATCTCTTTACTATTTAGTATTGCTTTGTGAGTTAACATTTATACATCTTCGGATCATTCAGTATTCTCAGATTGGGCTTTTAACCCAAAGAATACTCTTGGGCCACCCCACACATATTCCTGGGCCCAATGACCCTACACAACTAATCCACAAGTTTTAAATCGGTGGTCAAGAATAAATCATACTCATTAACAGCTAATAGTTAGAAACCAATAACAAGGGCAGACCAAAAATAAAAATCTTATCAATTACAACCAATAACAGGGGTATGAATCAAGAGCCAGGCTAAAGTCTTATCAATTACATCCACCTTCCCTGAAATCTTTGGAGACAAAAGTCAGGCTAAACTATGATGCTCAGGTCTCACTTCTCCACTAATGCGGCCAGAATAGCAGTTTCAGAGCATTCAATGCGGGGTGGTGGTAACAGCTTTATAATAGATATTCCACCGCCCTTCTTCTTATCTTCCACGTGTACCATGTTTACCCTTACCTATAGGATTTTCTAGAATATTACCTGTAGATGTTAACCAGCCTTTTACCAACCTCGACCTTAAATAGCCGATGACGTAATCCTCCTCGGACCATCTTCTTGAACATGCTTGTTCAGGCATTACCTCTTTACTATTCAATGTCCTCAAATTGGGCCTTTAGCCCAAAGAATACTCTTGGGCCACCCCACACATATTCCTGGACCCAATGACCCTACACAACTAATCCACAAGTTTTAAATCGGTGGTCAAGAATAAATCATACTCATCAACAGCTAATAGTTAGAAACCAATAACAAGGGCAGACAAAAAAAAAAAATCTTATCAATTACAACCAATAACAGGGGTATGAAGAATATATTGTGATCAATAGTCAAGGCTTGAGTTTTATTTTTTTATTTTCTATTTTTTTACACTCTATCTTGCCAATCATAAATCTATATCCCAAATGAATGAGACTTATATCTCAAAGTGGCCACCGTAAGTCGGGCTGGGCTTTTAAACCAATAAAACTACATAAGATTACTATGGACACATCTACTGCTTAAGGCATCAAATCTCTAAAGTCAAACTTGAAAGCATAACTCCATAAGTTGGTCATAGTTGTAGGGCTACAACCATTGCCAAATATACAACTGCAATAACTTGGTTGTTATGTTGAATTCAAATAAAAAAACTAAACATATAAAATATCTCTTAAGTTCTAGCTTCAAGTATAACAAGAATTATTCATTGTGTTTACTCTAATATAAGAATAGTAATGATTGAATACAAATTTCACACACAAACACATTTGCATATATTATGCAGACCCGAATACTCAAAACCCAAAACCCACATCCAAATTCCTTTGAAGATTAACCAACCCATTTTGAACTCAATCAAACCTAGAAATAGCCAATCAACCACTATTCACTAGAAACCCTAAAAATCCAAATCAAGAGCAATTAACAAAACACAAACCCGTCATACCCATAACCCCACTTTTCTAAACTCAAAAATATCCAATTAGAAAATTGATTTCAAATACTTGAAGTTGGCATACTAGTTTGATTTCAGCTTTGTGAGAGAAATCTACGATAATTTTTGTGAAAGAGAGAGATCTGCAATCGTTTGTAGAAAAAAGAGAATAAGAAGAGAGAAGAATTCTTTTTTTGTTCAGTTGCTTGATTTTTTTTGGTTGAGTCTATGTTGTCATAGGTGCGGAAATTTGAGAAGAAATCAAGAATAAATTGAGAGTTAGAGTATCGGAACATGTGTTCTATGAGAAGAAATGAGAATGAGTATGAAACCAAAAAGAAAAAAAAAAGAAAAAAAGAGAAGCAGAAAGAACTATATAATATTAGCTGATGGAGTTTTTTAATAAAAAAAATCGATTGTTAATGTATAGTAGCCCATCAGGATTAGTGAGCTACTGTTTATGAGCAAAACATAATTTGAGATTTAGAGAGACTGTTGGAGACCTATTTTTTGGTTTCACTCTCTATTATTGAGGGTATTTAGGTTTTATGCTGTTGGAGATGCTCATTAAGTGAATGACATAGACAACTTTTGAATGAGTGACAATGAGATAAATTAGATCGTCAAGTATTCGACAATAGAGCGTGGCCTTTAAAAAAGGTTCACCATTAGTGATAGTGAGCTTTGCATTGAACTCTAATGGGCTAGTGCCTACCTTGCTATCAATGAAGCCAACTTTGAATATAAGATCAAATGCATATTTTTATTGTGAGAGGTAGCAGCCATCAAAGAAGAATGTGACATTAAGATCAATGAAGTAGTTCGGAGTACCCAAATATTTAATCTCAAAGTTTATGACTAAGAAAGTGCATGTTTGGTAAAGTTATTTGAATTGAATGGTAGTTTTATTAATCTTATGAGAGATAAGGTCAGCTCACTAGTTCTTGAACGGTTAGCTTTTAAGTAATAATTTTCCATCAGATTTGTTGTTTTGGCTCCATACTAAACACGGTTTCTACTATGTAAAGTCTGGTTATCATGTTAGTAAGGAAGGATAATTGGGTGGAGTCCACAACTAGAAGATCTAACGGGATAATGTGGAAGAAGCTTTGGAAGCTATATTGATGATGCTTTATGGAGGTTTTGGAGTCCACAACTGTACTGTCGCATTTTGTAATTTTTTTTTCCTGTAAATAGTGAAATCTTTGCAACTCCGTGAATGTAGGCAAATTGTCAAACCATGAAAATATTGTCTTGTGTGGTTGTTTTCTTTGGTATATATATTTTTCTCTATTTTTGCATCTCACATATCTGGAAATTTCGTGTATATTCCCTTCACAAGTATGAATGATATGGCATCAACAGAATGGGGTCATGTATGGTAGCCAAATACAAGATCCTAGTCATCTAACTTGTCAAATGAAGGAATACCTAGATTATATATTTGTGATGCAGTTACTCATTAGTTATGAATTCTCCATTGACTTAATCTATAAAATTGTTCCTGTATCAAAAGCACCATATTCAATGGCACCAACTGAACTTAAGGAACAATTACAGGAGCTCTTTGATAAAGGGTTTATCAGACCAAGTGCATCTCCTTGGGGTGCACCAATGTTATTTGTAAAAAAGAAGGAAGAGACTATGAGGTTATGTATTGACTACCGTGTGTTAAACCAAGTTATAGCGAGAAACAAACACCCTCTCTCTCATATTGATGACCTATTTGATCAATTGCAAGGGGCACAAGTCTTCTCTAAGATTGACCTTCGTTCTAGGTATCACCAATTGAAAATCAAGAGTGAAGACATACCTAAGACAACATTCAGGACGGGGTATGTGCACTATGAGTTCTTGGTAATGCCTTTTGGATTGACCAATGCCCCAACTACATTCATGGACTTGATGAATAGGGTGTTTCATGAGTACTTGGACCACTTTGTTATTGTTTTTATTGATGACATTCTAATCTTTTCCAAAAGTATGAAGAACATGAGGAGCACTTGAGAATTGTTTTACAAATTTTGAGGGAGAAGAAGAGCTAGATGCAAAGTTTAAGAAGTGTGAGTTTTGGCTTGACAAAGTGGTGTTTCTAGGGCATGTGATATCTATGGCAGAGATTTTTGTGGACCCTAGTAAGATTGAATTTGTGGTTGATTGGGCAAGACCGACGAATGTGAGTGAGGGTAGAAGCTTCTTGGTAACTATTATTATATGCAAATTCCACTAAAGACAAGTATTTTGCCCAACTATCCTTGAAATCTAATACACAAGCTCTTAACATATCCTCCAAAATCCGAATAGTCCTTTCTGATTGTCCATCTGTTTGTGGGTGGAAAGTTGTATTAAAGTTAAGATCAGTACCAAAAGCTTTATGTAGACTTTCCCAACACCGTGAGTGTACAATTTCGAGGACAATGTTTTTTTTTTTTTTTAAGGGGGGAAGGATGTAACAACCCATAATTTTATTACTAATTTATTTCATATGCATATAAATAAAAGAGGAGGCCAACAATTAAATGAATTTTAATTGATTTGGGTCTAAGATATTGAAATAAGATAATTATTATGGAATAAGAGGCCCAAGAGAGATAGTATAAGTAAATATACAGGCCTTGATACGTTTTAAAATCCTAGCCTTTTATCCTTGATCTTTTCGTATATATAAATAAGAGGTTTCTCCTCTTTTAGCGGCACCACACGATTTATTTTATTTTCTTCTTTGTGGCTGTGCGTTGGAATTTTAGGTAAGCCCCTCAATATTTGGTTTTGTTTCTACTGTAATCTTGGAAAGTTGGAATTATTCAAGGTCTAAGAGTATTCTTGTCCCACGCTTATAGGAAGACTTAGGTCTGTACATGTATTATTTTGGTACCTGATAGAAAAATAGGCCTTTTAGATTTTATTAAATTTGAGTTTGTTTTATCAAAGAAGCAAAATTGTGAAACTAACATTTTTTTTCTTCTAGTTAATTCTTGATGATTTTATTGATTTTGTGCTTTGATCTCATGCCTTAATATAATAAAGTGCTAAAATGCACTGATAAATCATACAACATCATTAGATTTGTGGTAAAATCCCTTTATGATACATTTTATTAGAATTTTGGCTAATACAATTTTTTGGTTGATACTAATAAAAAAATCAAATGGTATATAGTTTCTTTTGTTGATAGATTGGAGGATTAGAAGTATGACTATTGCTTTCCAATTGGATGTTTTTGCAATAATGGTTACTTCATCAATCTTACTGATCAGTGTAACTGATGTATTTGCATCACTTAATGATTGGTCAAATAACAAAAATGTTGTGTTATTTTTTGTTTGGATAGAAAAAAATGTTGTATTTTCTGGTAAATCATTGTGGATTGGATTAGTATTTTTGGTGGGTATTCTTAATTCTCTCATCTCTTGAACCTATTCGTTTAGATCCAAAAATGAAATGATCCCCTCCTAATTCTTTTATTTTCATTTTGTGAGACACGTTAAAATGAAATATAAGCCCCCAAAATGCAAATAAAGAACAAAAAATTGAAAGTGAGGGGTCAAATAAACTTCTTATATTTAAATATTTTAAAATGAAAAGAAAAAAAATATTAATTAAATAATTTTATTATAATATTAATTTATATTTATTGTAAGTGCACAATTGCACCTGGACCCAAGAACAGTTATGGGCTCAGGCCCAATGAGCCTTAAACAATGAAAACTTGTAGAGAGTGGGCTTGAAACCCAGGTTAGAAGTGAGTGAAGATTAAATGACAAACTAAAGATTGCCAGTATTAGGAAACAGCAAAGAGTAACGTAAATAGGTCTCCTCGGACGTAAGCCGAGAGCTGTTCTTATATTATCTCTCTCTTTGTCTTTTTTTCTTTTTAGGTTACAAAAAGTTTCGTCCTCATTTCTGTTCCAGGTCTTTCTTAAATACTCTTCTTCTTAATACTTTATACACGTGTTGCCCCCAACTCCTCCCTTAGTATAGATATTTCTTTTCTTAATACCTTTGAACAGTAACTAGAAGTTTCCCTTCCACTGTTTAAGTGTCATCTCCCCATTAATGCGGCCAAGGTAGTAGGTGCAAGGTCTTTAATGTGGAGGTAGCAGCCTTTGTCTTTGACATTTCTTCAACACTGGTGCTTCTGGGGCATTCAAGGGTTCACCCCTTTTAACCACTGGTCTTGACCGTGTCATTCCCTAACCTGTACCATGAAGTCCCGGGTTCTCTGGTGTTAGTCCGAGGGTAAGTTCACCCTCGGCTGGGTCTTCGGAACCTCGGCGCATGGGCCGACCCATAGTATTAACAATTTCCAAACCCAGGGTCAGGTCGGCCTTCCTTAACACGGCCCAAAAGGCCCATGTTCCCATCAGGATCTTTTTACCCCCCACATTTATAATATATTATTATTTATAAATTTTATATAATATTCATAATACTATTTTGATAATAATATTTTTATCTGATAATAACAATATAATTTTATTATTATTATTATTATTAAAATTTTAAATTTATATATCATAATTTAACCATACAGTTATTGTTAACAATATATAGTATTGATATTAGAAATATTGAATTTCTAGTTGAATAATATTTAATTGTATGCAATTCAAATATAATATTATTAATAATTTATATATAAAAAAAATCTAATATCATTTTTTATTAATGAAAATAAACATTTTGAAATCATTCTAAAAAAAAAAAAAAAAGAGTATTTGATCTAACTTTGAACAAATATGGCCCATCCATTGTGTATCAAGAACAAGCATATATAGTTGAATAATAAAATTTAACTTTGAACGATAAAATTTCTCTTTGGTAAGGAGAAGAGGTGGGTTCAAATCCTACAATATTTAAGGATCCTCGCATTCGCAATTGGATGGCCAAAAAAAAGCAGAAGATTCATCCTCACCTCTTAAGGACTTAGGGTCCGTTTGGATACAGCTGAAAACTGAAAATACTGTAGCAAAATAGTTTTTAAATATGTAAATAGTGTTGTGGGTTCCATTTTTAATTTTAAAAAACCTGAAAAGTACATGAACAGTATATCACTGTGCGGTTACTGTTCACGCACAGTGGTGAACAATACATGCTGTCTCTGTCGCAGACTCCCTATCCAAACTAAGCTTTAATGACAATTTCTGAATCAGGATGGTTGTTATTTGGATTGCTAACAAATGAGCTTATAAATCTTCTCGAGTAAAATATCAGCTATTCATGCTAGTGAGTTTTGACCAAAAAACCTTGCTTACAGTAAAGGAGGTGTCATTTGAACCAAGTGTTTGTTAAGAAGAATGTATTTTCATTGAGTGTTTGTTTAGAAGAATGTATCTTCATTGATTTATTGGGCTTAAAAAAAATATAATTGTACTTAAAAATAGAAATAAATCTTTAAAAATTTACAAATAGATTAAATATGCTATAAATAAATTGAAAACAAATTATGATAAAATGAGCCATGAGATCCTCTCCATTTTAAATCCAGTCCATTTCGTCAATTTCAACGATGATATTTTATTTTACAAATCTAAAGGTATACATTTTTGTCGTTGATAAATCTAGAGGTGTACATACTACCACATCTTTTATAATTTTAAATGATATGGTAGTCTATATATTGGAAGACCTAGAAAATAAAATCTAAACTATTAAATGGATGAAATTAGAAATAGATAAGATTTGGAATGGAGATGGCCCTTTTCCGTTAGGTTCTTTTAATTAATCATTGAAAGATCAATGGATAAAGGGTAGGATGAAACATGGTGGCAGCTGGCAAGTGATGAAGGCGTGGAACTTGGGAAAGGAATCTAGAATTTGTCATTACTGACTGTGTGATGTCAATCATCGAAGGCTGCCATTGTCAGCTGGCCATTTTATCTTCAATACCTTGTCAGCTCAGCTGACTCCTCGAAAAACAAGCTATAATAAAGTATATAATATAAGAGGAAGAAGAGATGCCACATTGCCACCCGGTATCCACAGACACGACTACATCAACTAACTAAAAGAAATAAACAACCTACATCATAAATACCCTTTTACCAAAGAACTCAGAATCGCATTTTGCACCATACAGACAGGTAAGCATAAGGCATGGATAGAAACTAGCAACACCTCAATATTGCCGTTCCATACTGGCAACAGATTTAAAATATATACAAGAAAACATGTGATACCAAAACCCAGCTAGCTGGTTATGACATCAAAGTGAAATTCTTAAACAATTGAATGAGACAAAAGACCACACAGCAAATTCTATATGAAATGAACCCTTTTAATCTTTACAGTGCCACAACATTTGAAATGGAGAGGACCCTGTTCTCCAAGGTGAAACATTTTCAGATATGGAACTGAATTATCTGAAAGTACATCTAATATTGCATCATTTGAAATGGAGAGGGTCCTGGTTTCCAAGGTGGAGTCTTTCCAGACATGGAACTGAATTGTGCTTGTATTATTAGAGAAATCATAACATGCTTGCTAAAACATGTTGACAAATTGAAATTCCTATCCCACACTAACATTTAAAATAAAAGATATGAAAAAGTAAGACACTAAAACCTAAGTGATGAACTGTATTACAGCAACAACTGGATCATTCTGCCAACTACCAAGCAATTGGAAGAGATTGAAAGCCATGTAGTAGTCAATAAAAAGCCCTGCAAACTATTGTCTTTCAGGAAATTGAAATGTATTAACGGTGTGTTAACAGCGAAATCATAATGTGCTAAATGGAAGTATATTAAGCTACTTTTAACTAGTCCTAGCCTAAGCCTTGTAGAGTAGGCATGTTCCTGAGTTCAATTACTTATAATGGGGTATCAAGAGGAATTAGGACACAGAAAACAAACATTATTCTTCTTAAAATACTAAATCTGCACGGGCTGCTAGCAACCAATAAGAGGGCTAAATGTGTTAACAGCTCCAATGAGCTAACATATTCTTGACAAACTACCATCATTTTCCAAATGAATTTAACCCACATGGCAATGACCCGGGGAGCAATCAAACTATTAAAAAAACATGAAACACTAACAACACTAGATAAATAGCAACAGCATCAAATCCTTATTGCAAATTACTAATTCATAAATAATCCAAATGTTTTGCAGCAAAAGATCATTATTTGAGACCACAATCAACCAAACTGTACATATCAAACAAAGTAACATTCAATATAAAAGCTTATTTTCCTAATGCATCAAAGTATTTTTAATCTTGAAAAGCTTACTCCGTATAGTGAACAACCACCACCACCACCACATGAACAATCACCAACACAACCATCATATCTTCTCAACCTTGTCAGCCTTCACCACAGGATTAGCCTTGGCAATCGCGTCCTGTGCCTCGCCCTTGTAATCGAACACGCAATTGTGCTTATCCGAATAGCGATGCATCGAGCAAAACATCAAATCACACCTACACTTAAACCCCATCAGCCCAATGCGCTTCTTACAGAAGTTGCAACGATTTGTGGGATTCGCAGGCCGCTTCTCCTCCACCACCACCGAAGAAGCCCCTTCCTCCTCAACTTGACTCTTATCAATAATATTATTACCATCATCATTCATTTCCTCATCAACCACTTTAACAACAACCTCAGCCTTATCTTTCACATTCTGTTCCTCACACACTTTTTTCTCTACAACAACTACATTTTCACTTAACAAGAACTGTTTGTAGCATTTGGAGCAAAGATTGTTAGTACTTGCACTACCAAAGAATCCACAATTATTAGCACACATAATCGGTGCGTTCGAGGGCTCGCGGCCCATCTCATCAAGCTTCCTCTTTTGTGATTCTTGCTCCATTGTCAATATCAGCCAACAACAACTCACACCCACTATTCCAAAACCCCAAATTCCAACAAATTTAAACTTCACGATGCCTAAAACCCCCAAACTAAGCACAACCCATTTCTCTAAAGTACTCAAAATTTGGAAATTCAATAAATAATATATTTTTTTTTGGGTTCTTGTTTGACAGATATTCAGATCAGAAATTACCAAAAGAGTTCGTTCAGATCACAGAAGATGATGACAACACTGAGTAGTAAAGAGAAGGACTTTGAGGGGGGAATTTGTTTTTGAGATCTCGATGATACGGACCTGAAATCAACGGCTCTGATTTGCTTGGCACAGGGAGAGAGAGAGAGAGAGAGAGAGAGTTGTGCTTTCAGACGGAACTTTATTGTGCCGAGGTTTGAAGAAAAATGAGGATGTTGGGAAGTCTAGCTGGTTTTACCCTTTTTATACGAAAGGGTTGTGGTTCCGTGTACGCGGGTACATTGGGTACATGTTTGCGTTTCACATTCATATGCACCGAAAGCTTTATCTCTTCTCTTCGTGTCTGTTAAAAATACTTTGTATTCTTAAAAAAAAAAAATTTTATTATATTTTTTTAAGTTTAATTTATAAATAATGCATCTATAATAAATAAATAACAAATTTTGAAGTTATCTAAAATTTTATAGGTTTTAATTAACTTATTTGGTAACTCTTTGTTGGCAAACATAAAGAGCAATTATAATAAAGTTTATGCCATAAGACTCATAAGTGTCTTAAAAAAAAGTACTCCTATAAGATACCAAAAAAGCTATTTGTTACATAATTTTTAAAAATTGTTATTTTGGTAAAATAAAAATAAAAATAAAAATGAGAGTTTCAATGTTTCAAACCTAACTTTTCTTATTATTGAATGGAAAAAACTATGATAAAGTCACATGACTCACACCATTCAAAATTGATAGTTTTTTTTTTTTTTAGAGGAAAATTCAAAATTGATAGGTGGTAACTTTTATTTGTATGATAATTATATTATTTTTAGTTAAGTTGCTTAAATAAATCTATATAATTTAGTGATAGATAATTATTCAAATTTTACTAAAATAATTTGAATACTTATAAAGTAATTCTTAATTTATTTTTACTAGTGTATAATCCATGTATATGCACAGTACAGTTAAAAACAACACAATTACAAATATATTGATTCAAATTATACCTTACTTATGTCATAGATATATGCATGAATTTTACTCTTTTTTTCTTATTTATTATTATCATTTTTTTGGATATACACATGAGTTTACTCTTTTTTATTGGGTTTTTTTTTATGATTTATTTATATTAGACTCTTCGTCTTTTGCATGACAGTAACCCACTTAGAAGTTAAATATATATATATATATATATATATTTATTTATATAGATAGGACACGTGACGCAAAATTAGATAGCAATTAGAATTCAATTTAAAATCTAGTTTGATTTTTTCTTAGTTTTACCTATTAATATATATATATTTGTATGGTGAAAATGTTGCATATATAGAAAAAAAATCATTTTACTTTTTTTTTTTTTTTTTTTTTGCGTGGAGAAACTATCATTTACTTATTTAGAAAGCATAAGCGTTGAAATGATGATTTTTACATTATTATTTAATGTAATTCCAAAGATTTTGATAGGGCACTGTTCAATCCTAGATACCTAGTCCCGTGTTTAATGCCTTCTCACAATCCATAATCTCAAATTGTTATTTTATTTTTGTAATTTCTTAACAAATTTAAATATTAATGCCTTAAAGGCTCAATTGCTCGAATGATTTGTTAGTATTTAAATATTATATTGTGATTACAAATTTAAATGAAATATTGATGGAATAGTTCACATAAAACGTATGACGGGGCGGCTCCACATGTGGTCATAACACCATCTTGACCTGAAAGAAAAATCATTATTTATAAATTAAAAAAAATTTATGATCTCTTTATCATTAAAAAAATTTGTGCCTCACTAAAAAATTTTTAGGCCAACATAATTGAATTTTGGACAAAATTTTGCAACAAACTTAGTTGTAGACTAAGTGTTCATTTGGCAAATCACTATTCAACTTATTTTTGCTACTATTTATGAGTTTTATTGTACTTTTTAGTATTATTCATTGGTACTACTGTATTATTTCAGTTAACTTTTACCTTTATTTACAATATTTTCAGTAAAAAAATTTTAGTTTCAGCAAAATAAGTAGATCCCAAACGGACCCTAAGACTACAACTGCACTTAATATTCTTTTTATTAGATGTGAATTTTGACAAATTCACCATTGGATTACATTTTTTTTCCTTACATCCTTCATACTTTCAAAATTTCAAGAAAATAAAAATTTAATAGTTATTGTGGGGAGTAAAAGGACCCAAGCGGGCATTTGGGCATTTGGGCCTTTGTGCTCTAGTAAGGAGGGCCGATCTGTTCTTGGGCTAAGAATTTGTTGGTACTGCGGATCGGCCCATACGCCGATGGTCCGAGGACACATCCGAGGATGAGTTTCTCCTCGGACAGACTCAAGAAAACTCGTAGATTCAGTATGAAGGTCAAGGCAGAACTCTGGAAAGACTGTTGATTAAGAGGGGGAAACCCTGAACCTTCTAGATACACCGATGTTAGAAAAGTATCATGAGCCAAGGCTGCCACCTCCACATTAAAGACTCTGCACCTACCTCTCTGGCCGCATTAATAGGGAAGTGACCCCTGAACAGTAGAGCTGAAGTTTTTGGTCACTATTCAAAGGCACTAAGGGAAGAAATATCTAGGGGGGAGGGGGATTGAGCAACACGTGGATAAAGTGTCAGGAAAGGAAGTATTTAAAGAGGGCCAGTCTGTAACTAAAGAGGAGGAGGAAAAAATTGTAATCTTTAGGAAAGAAAGAGAAATAATATAACAGTAATCCTCGGCTCACGTCCGAGGAGGTCCATCGACAATTATCATTTATTATTTACAAATGTTTGCACAACAAAGCCTGTTATCAAGTTTTCAGTACCTTTAATCTAGATTTCAAGCCGACGCTCTACAAATTTCATTGTTTAAGGCTCATTGGGCCTGAGCCCATAATTTTCTTTGGGTCTAGGTGCAATTGTGCACTTACAATTGGCGCCGTCTGTGGGAATCTAGTCTGAAAGGAGCTGGGATACTATGGTAGGCCTAGGCTCACACCATGCAGAGTCTCAAGGATCACAACCAGAGGATCTTTTCGAGCGTCTAGAGCGTCAAAGGGATCGTGAGGGAAGTGTCCATACAGAATACCCTAGGGCTAGCCATACTCATGGCGGGGGCAGCGCCACCCACGAGGAAAATGCTAAAGCCATGCAGAAAGAGATTAATCGTTTGAAAAGAAAACTGCACCGCGCCAGACGTAAGCCTTCACCGTCCTCGTCTAATCCTTCCTCAGCGGAGGTCCGGGAAGGTAGTTATAGCTCGAGGTCATGCTCACCTTCCAGCGCAATGTCCTCTTGTGAGGAGGACGACCCGCCAGCTCGCAGACACAAGAAACTTCCTTCTAGGGGCTTAGGGAATGATGCTATGAGTCGGGCGTTGCACCAACTCTCCAAATCTCCATTTTCACGGAGGATTGAGAAAGGGAGGCTTCCTAGGAGGTTTACCCAGCCCACCTTTACCATCTACAATGGCCGGACTGATCCAGTGGAGCACGTGAGTCACTTTAACCAGAGGATGGTGGTGCACTCTCATAACGAGACCCTGATGTGTAAAGTTTTCCCCTCTAGCTTGTGACTTGTTGCTATGAGGTGGTTCAACGGCCTTAAATCGGGGTTTGTAGGTTCGTTCGGGGAGCTTACTAGAGCATTCGCTTCGTGGTTTATCACGTGTAGCAGAGTGCCTCAGCCATTGGACTCGCTGTTATCCATGACCATGAGGGAAGAGGAGACGTTGAAAGCATATTCCGACCGGTACTAGGAGATGTTTAACAAGATAGATGGTGATTTTGATGAGGTGACGCTCAATACCTTTAAGGTAGGTCTCCCTACTGATCACGATTTGAGGAAGTCCTTGACCAAAAAGCCCGTCCGCAGCGTACGTCGCCTCATGGATCGAATTGATGAATACAAAAGAGTAGAGGAAGACCAGCAGCAAGGAAAGGGTAAGGAGAAGGTTATCCCGCAGGAGAGAATGGATTTCAGGTCAGACAGATACCACAACAACAAGTCGAGGAGAGATTACATTGGGCAGTCCGGCTCGGCAGTACCTTAGGCCGTGAACACTGTGTTCCGAGAACCAGTACACCAATTATTGGAGAAAGTTCGTAAGGAGCCCTTCTTCAGATGGCCTAGTAAGATGGCAGGAGACCTCGTGAAGAGGAATCAGAACCTCTTTTGTCAGTACCATCAAGACGTGGGCCACACTACCGAGAATTGTCGGACCCTTTGGAACCACTTGGAGCAGCTTGTCAGTGAAGAAAAACTAAAGCAGCACCTGTGTCAACCTAATGGGCAGGGCAGTCAATCTGGCTTAAACAATTAGAAGAATAATCCATCTCGACCGGCATTGGGAACAATTAACGTTATCTTTGCTGCACCTGGCAGGACCGGCTCAGGTCCCACTAGGGTGATGGCGGTTTCCCATTCTCAGGCCGAAGAGGTTGAATGTGGATTTACCCGTCTTGGGATTTTCGGAAGAGGACAAGGTTAGTACCATTCAACCCCATGACGATGCTCTTGTGGTCACCCTCAGGATAGGGAATTATGATGTAAAGAGGGTGATGATTGATTAGGGCAGCGGTGCAGATATCATGTACCCTGATTTATTTAAGGGGTTAAGGTTGAAGCTGGAAGATCTTACTCCTTATGACTCGCCACTCATAAGCTTTGAAAGAAAGGCCGTTGTGCCGAAGGGACAGATTCGTTTGTCCGTTCAATCCGGCTCAGAAACGGTTGAGGTGGATTTCGTTGTGGTTGACGCGTACTCCCCATATATAGCCATTCTCGCTAGGCCATGGCTACACGCTCTGGGAGCCGTCTCCTCTACCTTGCATGTTAAGGTTAAGTTCCCCTCGGGGAAATACGTTGAAGAGATCCTCGGCAGCCAATCGGTGGCCAGGCCATGCATATCGGCCGTAGTGCTTCATCAGACAGAAGCCGAGTCATCGACTTTGCTCATCCAAGACTCATAGCAATTAACAGCTCCGGATGCACCTGGAGCGGTGACAGGAGAGGAGGCTGTTTATGAGGAGTTAGAGAAGTTTTTGATAGCAGATGACCCAGAGAGGTTCTTCCAAGTCGGCGTACGTTTGCCGCACCAGGAGAAGATGGAGTTGTTGGAATTCCTGAAAGGCAATATTGATGTTTTTGCGTGGGATCCTTATGAGGCTCCAGGCATAGATCCGAGCTTCATTTGTCATCATTTAAATGTCAACCCCGCCATTGTTCCGAGAAGGCAGCCACCTCGACGTTCTTCCAAGGAACATTCCGAGGCTGTCAAGGAGGAGGTGCTCAAACTCAAGAGGGCTGGGGCTATTAAAGAAGTTTTCTACCCCGAATGGTTGGCGCATACGGTTGTGGTCAAAAAGAAGAATGGAATGTGGAGAGTATGTGTGGACTTCACGGATTTGAACAAGGTCTGCCCCAAGGATTCATTCCTAATGCCGCATATTGATCAGCTTGTGGACGCCACTGTCGGACATCCTCGTATGAGTTTTTTGGATGCCTTCCAGGGTTATCATCAGATTCCATTGGCATTGGAGGATCAAGAGAAGACTGCTTTCATTACTCCAACAGGGAACTACCACTATAAGGTCATGCCGTTTGGGTTGAAGAATGCTGGGGCTACCTATCAAAGAATGATGACCAGGATGTTCGAACAGCAGCTAGGGAAGACCATTGAGGTATATGTGGATGATATGGTGGTGAAGAGTAAAGCAATACCTTCACACGTAAAAGATCTGTCCGACACCTTCCAGGTGCTAAGAAAGTACAAGTTGCGCCTTAATGCCTCAAAGTGCTCTTTCGGCGTGGGATCTGGAAAGTTCTTGGGATATATGATTACTCATAGAGGGATAGAGGTAAACCCAGCGCAGGTCAAGGCTATTCAGAATTTGCAGCTGCCTCGGAACCCAAAAGAAATCCAGAAATTGACCGGAATGATTGCCGCGCTGAGCAGATTTATCTCTCGGTCAGCTGAATAGTGCCGTCCTTTCTTCCAGTTGTTGAATAAATGGAAGGGGTTTCAATGGACCAAGGACTGCGTGTTAGCCTTCCAACAGCTTAAGCAATATCTTTCTCGGCCACCCATTTTGTCTCGCCCCGAGGCGGACGAGGTCTTGTTTACTTATCTGGCAGTGGCCGTCCACGCGGTCAGCCTGGTCCTTATAAGGGATGAAAGCGGGGTGCAAAGACCCGTCTACTACGTTAGCAAGTCTTTGAATGAGGCTGAAGTGCGCTATCTACTCTTGGAGAAAGCACTTCTGGCCATAGTTCATGCTACGCGAAAACTTCCTTATTATTTCCAGTCTCACACTGTGGTGGTTCTGACCCAATTGCCTCTCAAGGCGGTGTTACGCAGCGCCGATTACTCTGGTAGAATGGCAAAGTGGGGAACCATTTTGGGAGCCTTTGATGTTAAATACAGGCCTCGCACCTCGGTGAAGGGCCAGGTCCTTGCTGACTTGGTGGCAGAATTTATTGAACCATTGCTAGAAGAAACTCTGAAAGAAGCACACATGGATGAAAAATTAGTTGGTGTGATCACAGCCGCAGCACCTCCGACTTGGAAAATGTATGTGGATGGGGCAGCTAATCAGAGAGGATCTGGTGTCGGACTTGTCCTAATATCCCCTGAGGGAATTGTCTTCGAAAAATCTCTAAGGCTGTCATTCTCGGCTACTAATAATGAAGCTGAGTACGAAACTGTCTTGGTGGGCATGAACATGATACATAGGATGGGTGGAAAGGAAGTCCATGCGTTCTCGGACTCTCAGTTAGTGGTTGGCCAAGTCACGGGGACCATGGATGCTAGGGACCTAAGAATGCAGGAATATTTGGCCCAGGTCAAGCGTCAGCAAGCTGAATTTGACTCCTTCGTCTTAGCTCACATTTCTAGGAGTGGAAACACCCATGCAGATTCTTTGGCCACATTGGCAACGTCTTCGGCTCAGGGTTTGCCCAGGATTATCCTTGTGGAGGATTTGCTAGAGCCAACTCTTATCACTGTCAACGCAGCTCGCATCCATCTGATAAGGCTTGGACCTAGTTGGATTGACCCGGTCGTATCTTTTCTTAAGAACGATATCCTTCCTAAAGACAAGTCAGAAGTAGATAAGATACGTCGAAAGGCACCACGTTTCTGGTTGTCCGAGGACCAGAAACTGTATAAACGATCCTTCTCAGGACCGTACTTGTTGTGTGTGCACCCTGACTCAACGGAAGCACTTCTGGAAGAGCTGCATGAAGGGATTTGTAGGAGCCATACCGGGGGAAGATCCTTAGCCCACAGAGCTCTAACTCAGGGTTATTGGTGGCCCAATATGCAGAGGGAGGCTCAGGATTATGCTCGAAAATGTGATCAATGCCAGAGGTTCGCCCCTAATATTCATCAACCTGGAGGGGTTCTTAACCCTCTCTCCAGTCCTTGGCCTTTCGCACAATGGGGATTGGACATAGTGGGGCCATTTTCGAGGGCTGCAAGAAACAAAAGATGGCTTCTCGTGGGGACAGACTACTTCACTAAATGGGTTGAGGTTGAGCCCTTAGCAAATATCGGAGACGCTGATTCCAAGAAGTTTGTCTGGAAAAACATCGTTACTAGATTCGGTATACCACACACACTTATCTCGGACAATGGCGTTCAATTCGACAGCAAGGCTTTTAGAAAATATTGTGGTGATATAGGCATCATAAATAGATACTCCACCCCAGCTTATCCTCAGGGAAATAGGCAAGCCGAGGCCGTTAACAAGGTCATAATCAGTGGGCTTAAGAAAATGTTGGACGATGCGAAAGGCAGATGGGTAGAAGAACTCCCACATGTTCTGTGGACGTATCGGACTACACCGCGCAGGTCCACGGGAGAAACGCCATTCTCTATGACTTATGGAGCCGAGGCGGTGATACCTTTGGAATCTGGTTTTTCCACCCTGAAGACGAGTTCTTTTAGCCCGGAGAATAACGATGACCTCCTGGAGAAAGGTCTTGATTTAGTTGAGGAACGGCGTGAGGCAGCTATGGTCCAAATGGCTTATTATTAGCAAAAACTTAAACAGGGATATGATACCCACGTGAAGCTAAGGCCACTCGCACCTGGGGATCTTGTACTAAGAAAAGTTGTGGGCACTTCTAAGAACCCAGCTTGGGGTAAGCTAGGACCAAACTGGGAAGGCTCCTATCGCATTGTTTCAGTAGCAGGCATAAGGTCGTATCGGCTAGCTGACCTAGATGAAAGAATTGTACCACGCCCATGGAATGTAAATAACCTTCGAAGGTATTATTATTAATAAAATGTGCTTTTGTTAGTTAACAGTTCAAAGTTATAAATACCTCGGGGGCTTACAGTTACTATTCTTAAGTGTCAAACAGAAACTTGGTTAAGTATGGTCCTCGGACCACAAACCTTGTGGAAATTGATATCTTGTCATTTGTTAAACAGAACCTTAGTTATGCCGGGTCCTCGGACCTTCTACTTTGGGGAAATTAACATTTGAAATTACTATTCTTAAGTGTCAAACAGAAACTTGGTTAAGTATGGTCCTCGGACCACAAACCTTGTGGAAATTGATATCTTGTCATTTGTTAAACAGACCCTTAGTTATGCCGGGTCCTCGGACCTCCTACTTTGGGGAAATTAACATTTGAAGTTACTATTCTTAAGTGTCAAACAGAAACTTGGTTAAGTATGGTCCTCAGACCACAAACCTTGTGGAAATTGATATCTTATCATTTGTTAAACAGAACCTTAGTTATGCCGGGTCCTCGGACCTCCTACTTTGGGGAAATTAACATTTGAAGTTACTATTTTTAAGTGTCAAACAAAAACTTGGTTAAGTATGGTCCTCGGACCACAAACCTTGTGAAAATTGATATCTTGTCATTTGTTAAACAGAACCTTAGTTATGCCGGGTCCTCGGACCTCCTACTTTAGGAAAATTAACATTTGAAGTTACTACTCTTAAGTGTCAAACAGAAACTTGGTTAAGTATGGTCCTCAGACCACAAACCTTGTGGAAATTGATATCTTGTCATTTGTTAAACAGAACCTTAGTTATGCCGGGTCCTTGGACCTCCTACTTTGGGGAAATTAACATTTGAAGTTACTATTCTTAAGTGTCAAACAGAAACTTGGTTAAGTATGGTCCTCAGACCACAAACCTTGTGGAAATTGATATCTTGTCATTTGTTAAACAGAACCTTAGTTATGCCGGGTCCTCGGACCTCCTACTTTGGGGAAATTAACATTTAAAGTTACAATTCTTAAGTGTCAAACAGAAACTTGGTTAAGTATGGTTCTCGGACCACAAACCTTGTGAAAATTGATATCTTCTCATTTGTTAAACAGCACCTTAGTCACTGTCCTTATTCTTATCACATGCTTTGTGAAAATCAGTATCTTACGATTCATTAACTTAGATCTTAAGTTCTATGTATTTAAGTGTTAAACAAATTTTTGTAGGGAATGACCCTCAGACCTTACATCCTACTGAAAGTAATACCTCAGATTACAAAAATTTAACCATCATATGAGTTTTTTTTAACTAAGGCATTGTTTAATATCCAAACTAAGTTAATCTCTGTCAGGTTCTTAAATATTCTACTTTGCAAAGCAAATATGCGCATGGCTGTGTGGAGGTTATAATTGTGCAACTCCTGGAGTTAGATTTGTTTATTCTGTTCTTCCTTTAACTATGTATTAGTGAGAATTTTCATAACAAGCACAAAAAGAATAAAGTAAAACAAGTACAACATGAGTGAAAGTTGAATAAAATTGTTCTTTATTAATTATATACATCATCAAAAAAGGGGAGTACATGAAAGTCCTATGCTAGGCCCTAAGCTTGGGGAGGGGGGGGTCTTGGAGGGAGCTGCTGCCAGCCTCAGTGCTCTTCAGTTCCAGCTCAAAGGTAGACAAAACTTGCTTCCCTTTGTCTGTTGAAGGAACGAGGGGCTCCACGTTCTGAATTTGCTCCTTCTCGGCACCGCCACGCTCGTCCTTCTCTTTATGAGAACCTTCAGGTTCTATAGGATCAGGAACGAG
Source organism: Castanea sativa (assembly GCF_040712315.1). NCBI lineage: Eukaryota > Viridiplantae > Streptophyta > Magnoliopsida > Fagales > Fagaceae > Castanea > Castanea sativa. The sequence goes on along the minus strand of NC_134014.1, from coordinate 32,093,846 downwards.
TTCTTGCACCACAGGAGGAAGGGTAGGGGAGGCAACAACAGGAGGGTCTTCTATCTCCTGTATGTCTAGGGGAAACCAAATGTTCTTGGGCTTCCTCAGCTCCGAAGCTTGAGGAACCCCTACTGCATTCATGGCCTCTCCCCAGACCTGTCGACAGTACTCTCGGCACAAGGCCGCAAAGGCTTCTGTCAACAGTTCTTGTGTTGCGTTTACCCCCTCCTGATAGCTGGCTTTCTTCGCGGCCTCCAGTGCGTGCTTGTGGGCGTGAGCCTCCTCCTTCGCCTGCGTAAGCTCCTTCTCCAAATCAGAGCGTGCCCGTTCGGCTTGAGAGAGCTCGTCGTCCTTTTGGCGAAGAAGCTTACGTTGCCCCTCCACTTGGTTTTCCATCGTCTTCAAGCTGGCCTCGGTGCCATCCTTCTCTCTTTTTAAATCGGCCAGCTGCGATGTGATCTTCCCATTCTCTGCTAGGACCTGGCCTAGGGACCTTTCTGCCTCTTGCCGTAGCTCTTGCTCCATCCCAGCGCGCTTCCGAGAATCCTCCACGAACTTCTCGGCCGCGAAAACTTCTTGGATGGCCTGCAAAAATGTCAGGAGGTTAAATATGGTAAAGTGTTTACAAATGAATATGGAGTACAAGTGTGAGATGGAACTTACCAGAGCTAAATCCCTTTTTAATGAAAGGAACAACTGAGGCTGGCCTATCTTCTCCAAGGTTTCCATGTCATTGGGCAGCAGAAGAGGACGCTTCAACGCCTCGGCCAGGTGGTGGGCGTGGCCTTGTTGGATTGCCCTAATACTGGAGTGGCAGGAGATTGGTGCGCCGTCCAGTCTTAAGTCAGGATACCAGGTAGCCGGTGCTCGGCGCACTTCGGCCATGTCTCTGATCTCCCCACTCTCGACTGAGCGAGCCCGACCTTTGCCCTTGTCCAGCTTCTGCTGCTGAGCTGGTTGTGGTAGTTGTCGTGGCTTCTTTTGTTTTTCGCCACCAGTCTCCTCAGCCTCCCCTTTTCTTTTCTTTTTAGGCTCCTCAGCTGGAAGTTTGGGGTCGGCTGGAGGAGGTGGTGGTGGCAAGGCTGGGGGAACTTGGGATCCCCTCGTTCCCTTTTTGGCCACTCTCGCGCCTCTCGCCGTCATAAGGCCCTTGAGCTCGTCCATGTCTTCCTCAATGGAGCTGTCGTCTAGACGTGCTATCACTAGGCCCGTGATCCTAGAGGTCTCGGCTGGCTCCTCTTCCTCGTCGGAAAGAACAACAAACGGGCTTCCACGAGGTCGTTGGGCGTCCTCGAGTTGAAACTTATCTATCTCCTCGTCCAACGTGTTCGACGAAGACATTTGCTCCTCTGGGACAATTATTGTCTGAGAGTGCGTGGCGAGGAGGATTGCCGCAATGGCCTGTGTGTACAATATAGTGTGGGGGTCGTTAGGAAGGTCGTGGTCGGCTAGGAAGTGTGGTCTGGCTACGTGAATCCTCCTACGCCGCCGGTCACCGGCAATGATGACGTTCTCGATCTCCTGGAAGTCCGAGGAGATAGGGTCGTACCCTAATATCAAATGAGTCGCCCTAAGTTGTAAGTCCGCGCTCACGAACACCTCTGAGCGAAGCACTTTGTTCAGATCCGCGACGTTACAATGGCTCAAGCGAGGGCGCACGTGTTGTTTATCTGCAAAGAAAGACACCAAAACAAACAAACATGGTCAGATTTGTGGGACATGTAATAAACTGAAGTTAGACACCTAAGTAAATGCAAATGCACATTTTTAGATGTTAGGTGGAGTTATGGGGTGAGAAATTAGATCCTAAGGAGTCGCGCCTGGATCTCCCCATTCAACTGGGCAGTGGAGGCCGTCATACCAGTTGCCTGAGATGATGAGGTAGTCGTCCTTCATGCCTTTATTGGACTTGGGCAGACAGGAGATCAACCTAACTACGCTAGAGCGGGACTTGATATAATAGCCTACCCTAGTGAGTTTATGGCATTCGTACATAAAAGCAATGTCGTGCCAGGTAAGGTTCAGACACATCTACTCATTTACAGCATCGACGCTTCCTAAGACTCTAAAGACGTTGGGAGCACACTGGTCAGGACACAACCGGTGGTTGCGGAGGTATTCCCTGGTCATGCTTCTCATGGGGAGGGTCATCCCACCTTCTATGAAGGCAATCATGGGGATGATAACCTCTTCCGTTTTCCTAGACCTAGCCATGACTTCCACCGGACAGTATCTTAAACCTACGTCGCTGGGTATGTGGTATTTGGCTCTGAAACCTTTCATCCCAGCGGCGGTGTCAACTAAACACTTAAATCTACCCATTAGGAAGGAACGAAAGACTAAGTTTTAAGAGGGAGAACGGTTAAAATGGGAGCCGAGGACAAGATCCGAGGAGAATGGAGTAAAGAAAGAGAATAAGAACTTACAAGTTTGAAGTTGTGCGAGTTTCCACGGATTTCTGCAGAAAAAAGGTGATTACTGATGTTTTGATGGGATTAGCCTCTGAAAAAATAAATGAAGGCGCATGTTCCTAAAGCGTCACGACGTGCGGGAAGCGGCCTCGAAATTGTATTCGTCCCGCCCAAATTTTCAGGGGGTAACAAGGGTCGTTGGATGCTCATCTCACCGTTGAACGTGGGGGACAAGGTGTAACTTACGGTAATAAATGCGCGCGTTTTTGAAATTAAAACCGCCAAGTGGCATCGTCTGGAACGCGAAACGATCTCCACACGTATGGTTATTTACAAAACGTGTGGGGTAAGTCCTCGTTGGATCAGAACCCTATTTTTCTCCTTGGATGCTGAAAAATAGAGTTTTGAGGGGTTATTGTGGGGAGTAAAAGGACCCAAGCGGGCATTTGGGCTTTTGGGCTCTAACAAGGAGGGCCGATCTGTTCTTGGGCTAAGAATTTGTTGGTACTGCAAATCGGCCCATACGCCGATGGTCCGAGGACACATCCGAGGATGAGTTTCTTCTCGGATAGACCCAAGAAAACTCGCAGATTCAGTATGAAGGTCAAGGCAGAACTCTGGAAAGACTGTTGGTTAAGAGGGGGAAACCCTGAACCTTCTAGATACACCGATATTAGAAAAGTATCATGGGCCAAGGTTGCCACTTCCACATTAAAGCCTCTGCACCTACCTCCCTGGATGCATTAATGGGGAAGTGACCCCTGAACAGTAGAGCTGAAGCTTTTGGTTACTATTCAAAGGCACTAAGGGAAGAAATATCTAGGGGGAGGGGGATTGAGCAACACGTGGATAAAGTGTCAGGAAAGGAAGTATTTAAAGAGGGCCAGTCTGTAACTAAAGAGAAGGAGGAAAAAATTGTAATCTTTAGGAAAGAAAGAGAAATAATATAACAGTAATCCTCGGCTCACGTCCGAGGAGGTCCATCGGCAATTATCATTCATTATTTACAAGTGTTTGCACACCAAAGCCTGTTATCAAGTTCTCAATACCTTTAATCTAGATTTCAAGCCCACGCTCTACAAATTTCATTGTTTAAGGCTCATTGGGCCTGAGCCCATAATTTTCTTTGGGTCTAGGTGCAATTGTGCACTTACAGTTATGACATCCAATTGGCATGAAATTTCGAGTTTCTGTAGTCTAAAATTATACATAAAAAATAAGTTTATGGATTAAATAATAAATAACAGCCTTAGCATGAAATTTGACACGTGTTTTATGAACATAAAAATATGCAATTCAACGATTATATTTTCAAAATATATAGTCATGTTAATTTGTTTAGTGAGAGTTGTATCCTTCAATTACAATTAAGTTTATAGCCAAGCTTTATCCTTAAATTTTGGTCCCTCACTAAAATTTTTTAGGCCCAACATAATTGAATTTCGGACAAAATTTGTTGTAGACTAAGGTTACAACTATACTCAATATTTTTTTATTAGATGTGGATTTTGACAAATCAACCATTATATTACATTTTTTTTTATATCCTTCATACTTGCAAAATTTCAAGAAAATAAAAATTCAATAGTTATATCATCAATCAAATATTTAAATTTCGAGTTTTTGTTATCTAAAATTATACATAAAAAATAAGTTCATGTATCAAATAATAAATAACATCAAATTGGAATGAAATTTGACATGTTTTTTTAAGAATATGAAGAACATGCTATTCAACGGTTATATTTTCAAATATATATAATCATGTTAATTTGTGTAGTGAGAGTTGTAGTCTCAAGCTACAATTAAGTTTGTAACCAAACCTTATCCTTAAACTCTGGTCCCCTTAGCAATATATTACATCCTTACAAACAAAAAGAAAAGACCCAAGAAAAAAAATTTATTTAACTAAAATTTTGAAAGATATGTGATTTGTAGTATTGATAATGAGACTATCATGCAACAATTTCGAAATAAGAAAATTTGTAGAAGAAAATTGTAAAACTTTATGTATTTACATTTGTTTGCTTTCTTTTTTGTCGTCAATATTTGAAGTTATTTTTTAATTAGATTTGTATAATTTAAGTTTCATAATAACTACCCTAAAAAAAATTTATGAAGTCGTCACTGAAACATTCTTTTAGTTGAAGATATCGAGATGTTAAACAATGAAGTAGGTAAGAGATGACATAATTGATTAGAGGAAAATGAGTCACAAGAGATGACATAATTGATTAGTGGAAAATACGGTATAGGGTTTGCTTAGATCCTATTATAATGGCATAATTTTAGTACTTTTAAAATCAAAACCAATCATAATTTTTTTTTAAACCAACGAAAATAGAAATTTCAAGTTAGTGTGGTTTTCGAAATAGATTACAATAAGATAGGTTTTATTTATTTATTTTTACGTTTATACACAATTTCTTAAAACCTCAATTGTTTTTACTTATTCAGAGTACAAATATAGTTTATCACATTTTTAGCAAAAAGCTAAATAAGTTGTTCACAAATGATTGGTCAATTCGGTAGTACTGATTTTTTGAACAACCATAGTAGGAAGTATACCTTTACCTAACTTACTCAAATAAATAAATAACTCATCTTAACTTAGGATTTTATGAATTTTTCATATGAGAACATTTATAATTATTCATTCTGTAACAATGTATTGATGTTATTCTGGTTTTAATTCCTAACATTAACAAGAGTCCCACAAACTGCATCAACTCTTGTAGAGTAAAATCATTGATGGCATGAGCATTCTAGTTTTATACTTTTCGAAGTGAAAAAAAAAATAGATTCTTAATATCAAAGTTGTTAATATCGTACCATATTGATATGAATATCCCTTGGAATGTATAGATAAATTATCGAACTTGAATCTGCTATATCGAGGGTTTTCGAGTGTTATAGTTGGTGATTAAAATTAAATAAAAGTACACGTAGACGTAGTGCATTTCATGCTTGGTTTTCTTTTCTCCAATGCATTTCATACTTGGTCTACAATAAAATTTCGAAACAAAAAAGGATGTGCAATTTATAGCTATCTTCTGCTGCTATTGACATTGAATAGATGATTATTTGGGTCTTATTTTTTAATTTAATTCCTAATTGTCAAACTGATCAAAAATGATGGTGACGTGGATGTGTAAACACATGAAAAATGATACGCGCACGGTAGCACGGCGTGTATAAGTGCGTGCATTAGAGTTTTGCAATATTTTCTTCAACATTTTGCAAATCAATTTCAGCTCGGCTAAGAAAAATACATCGAAACAAAAGGAGAGGGTTTTTAAATCAATATATGTAACAGCATGAGAGAATAATTGTGTTGTATAATGAATTATGTGAAAAACTATACTGTACATGATAGAGCTATTTATATACAGTGGGCCTGGGCCCAACAGGCTTATAATCTAAATACTCTAACAAATAGAATTGGAATCTTGGACATAAATTCATGGATTCATGCTCCCGAATTCGATTTTTCAAGTGTATTAATTTGTTATTTTCTGAATTTCTAGTACTATATTACCTAATATAATTTCTACCTCCTTCTCAAAAAAAAAAAAAAAAAAAACTACCAAAATAAAAATTCTGTTGATTGGTTGATTTGGGCCCAAATCAAATGAATTTTGTTTTGTTAGAGGCTGGTCCAATCCACATGAAATTACCAATTAGGTCACATGTCCAGGAAACTATGAGTAGGCCTGAAAATGTAGGTGGGCTCGACCAACTTCTTGACTAGGCCCACAAGCTCCACCATGTTCTGTACTGTACTGAGTATAATCTACAATGGCCCATTCCAAAATACCAGGGAGCAAAAAAAGGATAAAACATAATCATTTGGCAATACTGAGGCTGAGAGGCTCTCTTTTTGGTAGTGCTCTTCTTTTTTGCTTGTTTTCTTTCTTATATAATATTCTTTTTTGGTTGCTTGTTTTCTACATTTGTTTTGGTTCTCCCTTTTCTCACCTAATAATTTTTAAATTGACTTAGTGATTTATTGATAATAAGAAAACTGTCTAAAGTTACTGTGCGATGTGAAAGCGTCAAGAAGTAGAATGCGTCTATCTCTAGAAAATAAGAAACAAAATACGTTTGCTTCTTAAAATAACCTCGAATCTACGAGGGTTCCTTGAATCCACCAGAAAAAGGATCTAGAATCCAACAGAAAATAGAAAGACAAAAATTAGAATTTTATTGATTGAATAATTGTTAAAAAACGTGTATAGACTTTGGGGCCTATTTAAGGACTTCGTAAAACTTGACAAATAAGAAATTATATTCTAAAATAACTCCTAATTAATATCTAAGCATAAGATAAACCAAATTTGACCTAAAAAATATTAAAACATCTAAAAACAAGGAGATAAATGTTCTAAACCTAAAATAACGAAAATTACATAAAAATACCAAATATAAAAAATTAAAGAAATTAATTTGAATATTTTTTCCTACATCACATGTGATTTGCAATTTTCGTCAGATCCATATAGATAGAAATAAAACGGGAACACCAATCAATAATTTATTTATTACCAATTAATCACATTCAATTATAGCATCTATTAAAGCTAATTTTAAATTAACACTAGAAATTAGAGGTGTATATGAGAGTCCAAATCTTTTGTTCCACTCTTCCTAAGAGACATGCACACAAAAAAAAAAAAAAACACTCTTAATGCCTTTTTTTTAATTATAATATGTATTGTGGTGCCATAGGTTTATGATTCGAACTTTGAACCTCCACTCACTATTTACCTTTTTTTTTTTTTCTTTTTTCTTTTTAATCTAGCTTTTATGATGGAATGGTTTGCTATGACCTTAGTTATGTCTATTTATGTCAAGATACTAATAGCTATGGTAGTTACACCAACCTCTCTTGAAGTTTCAAGAAATGACAATCTCACTCTTGAGGTTATATAGATGTACAAATAGACCAATCCTCTCTCACATTGACACTTCCATCTAATGGCATATTTCGTTAGGAAAATAACAGATCAAGAGGGGATTGACTTAATTGTTACATTTGTAAAAACTAAAAGGTGTGAGTGTCATTTTGTGAAACCTCAAAGGAGGTTGGAATAATTTACTCTTATTTTTTATTTATATTTTTTTGTAGTCAGAAGAAACACAATTGAGTGTATAAACTACAGATTGAAGGGTAACTTTCTCACAAGTTTAAATCCCAATTCATAGAAAACAATGATACAAAACAAAATTCCAATTGAACAAGAAGATTGAGATCGAATTCTGCATATATCAAAGAGAGGATCAGAGAAAGGAATACACATGTGCAGTCAATTCCTCAATAAATCTGCTAAATGCCTTATGTTGCTGTAGTGGGCTGCCTCTAAAAAAAATGTTTCTTTTATATTGTATCCTTACTCATGGTCCCAATTTATGCAATTTAATGTTGTTTGTTCATGAAAATAATAGGAAAGCTGGTTTTCACTTTTGAGTTGCACAATGCATTATTTCATTGGGGTCCTCATAGTCATCTTGCAACTAATCATAGTAGAGCCCAGTGGTGCTGTAACTGCTGCTGCATATATGGGCCAAGGTGCTTTATCTTTGCCGACGACAGATCTTGGTCAGGTGAGCAAGAGAGAGATTTTTTAAATGTGTGATTCGTTATTGTATTAAAGACATTTTACATGATCTTTGTCTACTGTGATGAAATCATTCAATGTTCTCTCTTCTCATATAAGGATGAGTCTTGTAGTTGTAGCTGGCAATTTGTACATATGACTTAATTTTATGTGAGAGAGGTGCAAACATTGAGTATGCATAATAAATTGATAAAAGAAGTAAAATTTAAAGAAAAATTGTAATGATGGGGTAATTTGTATACTCCAAATCAATTAAAAGTGATATTGTTCGATTTTGTAATTTTGGAGAAGATAGTACTTCACCTATAATTTAGGAGGGCAAAATACAATTTACTCTTTTTATTTTTTTTGTTAGCTTGTACTTGGCCCATCTGTATTATTAATATCAAGCATCACTGTTACTTAAAAGTAAAGCTAATACCAATGATGTGAATGAAGATCGTCCAGTGATTAGATGCCATCACTGCATTTGAAATTAATATTTATTTGTTGATGGTTAAGTGCCAAACCTAAACTGTAATTTGCCAGAACCATGTATTCCACTTTGCTCTGTTTTTGAGGTATATCTCCCCTTTTAACAAGTCCCTTAAAATAAATGCAAGCACCCTTTTTAGGTTTTAACCAGTTCATGAACAAATCAATTATTGGTTGGGTTATAGTACTGTTGTCTAGGAATGCAACAATAAGTTTAGGAATGCAATTTTTTTTTTCACAACGGTTTGTGATTAGTGTTAATAAAAGTGATATAGCAGGCTAATGTGAAAGTAATTTTGCTTTAAATCTTTAATCACAATTTTCTACATCAACAGTCATGAAAAATATTGTGAAAAATTGCCATCTCCATAGATAACACTAGTGTTTGTGGAAAATTCTATACATTAGGGTCTACCAAGTCAACCGAGCGTACATTTTTGGAGTGAGATTGAAACATTATGATTGTAACCACAAAGATGATTGCGATATTTTATATTCTTTTGCAAAAGTATCCAAGGGTACAATAAGAAACTACACAAGCAGAGAATATTTGGATGACTTTTGTCACAAAATAATATGATCTTGGATGTTTGTACCAATGTCAAAGCTGATTATGTAAAATATAATTACCTAGTTAGAAAATCGTAAACTTAGTAACTTGTAATGGCAAACATTGGTAATAATAGCCAAGACTTTTATAGCATATCATCTCTCTTTTTAGAGTAGGCCCCAAAAAACTAATAACCCTAATTATGTCCAAACTCCAAAAAGGAGAAGAGGTTTGATTTTGATGCTGTCTTCAATCATTTGTTGGTGCCCAATTAGGCTCCTAAGTGAGTTTATTTTCAATTGTTTGGTTATTATTCTAACATATGAACGGATAAGATAGTGAAAGATTACGGGAAACCACTCTTTAGTAACTCACTTTAATGGGTAACCCCATAATGGTGGCACAATACCATTGCCAATTAATCGATTTTAGTGTGGAACAAAAATGCACATTCATGAATCAGCCAAAAAGCTCATTGCTCAGCTCCTGACGCTCCCAACATGAGGATACTGCACAAGACAACTCTGATTTTGGTCATAGACCATGGGCAGCCAGTTAAAGTTGGGCTTAAAAGTTCAAGGCCTTTTGTCATGGTTTATCATAGCAGTAATTAAATTCTCTCATGGGTAAGAGACTCTGGCGGTTTTGGATTTAACCTTGTTTGTTGAAAGTTTAGTGAAAATGCAATTATATCTTAAAACATTTGAACACAAACAAATAACTTAGTAATCAACAGAAAAAACTAATCAAATGTCTTAAAAAAAAATACATGCTTATTTATTTACTTTTTAAAAATTTAATTTTCATCTATGACAAAAAATGTGAGAGATAACTCATACGGGACATAAAGGAATAAGAGTGGGCCTAGCTTTAAAATTGTGAAGCCCCTAAGTCCAATAAACTTTTTTTAAGAGAGTTTCAACTTATGGTATCCGTTCTTGATGATAAATTTTTATCATCATACTAAGACACCAATCAGCTTTTGGTGTAGGCGAAAATTGAACTCCAGATCTCTTATATAACCATTAGAGACTTTAATAATTGAGATAACTAGAACCTACAAACCCAATAAGCTTTGAATTATAAGGAAAACAAAAATTCATTTTGGTGGCTTAGGCTACATTTATTTTGCAGAATATAAGGAAAAATAAGCCCTTCTAAAATCTTAATTTCCCACTTCTTTTATTATGTTTCAAAAAATTGGAAGACAAAAAAAAAGAGAAAGATAAGAGATAAAAGTCCTTACTAGTTAATTTTTTCAAATAATCTTACTAACTTTGTGCTACATGAATAAAGGACAAGATGATTTTTATTATTATTTATTTAATTTGATAGTTGGGAGAAGAGGGATTTAAATCTTGGACTTTTATGTTAGAAATACAAAAAAAAAAAAAAAAGTCATTTGAGTTACAAAGTTTTCAACCAACTTGACATGATCCTTCAACACTAATACGATTTGTTTATAAAAAGGGTTGGCACAACCTGACACGTTTAATAAACAAGTCATGTTAGTTAAGCACAAATGTGACATGTCCCATTTAATTAGGCAAGTTGTGTTGGATTGACACAAATACAATTCATTTAATTCGCTTCAAACACAACTCATTTCAACATGTTTGACCTAATTAATATTGTTTTAAATTTAATGAACAAAAAATTTCACATAAAGTCACAACTCATAAGAAACTTGGCAAAAGAAACTTATGATTTGCAGGTTATAGTTCTTTTCCCTTTTAAATAGAAAAGAATTTCGACTAAATTTTGGTCTAATTATAAGTAGCAATCATAATAAAGTATAATGTCATTAAACTTTAGTACTCTTGGCAAAAGAAACTTATGATGGATTGCAATTCCTATCCTATCTAAATAAAAAAAGAAATTCATCAATACACACACCTAATAATAAAGAATAACCATTATAAAACATATGCGGTAGGTTTAAATCCTATCACATCTGATAAAGGAACTCATTTGACAAAAACATATGTCATAGTGTATTATTGTGCAAGTTGGTAACACCACTGGCCACGTACGTGTATCATAAGAAATTCAACATTTCTAATAAATAGATACACAAATCTAAAAACTATGATGGTGAGCTATGTTACAAATGAGGTAATTCATTACATTTTGAAATTGCACCCATAAAAAGGTACTCCCTATTCAGTATTCTTATTCTATATCATGCATGTACTAGATTCTAGCAAGCAGTGACTTCAAATTTGCATTGGAGTTTCATACAAATAAGGTGTTTTGATTGTTCTGATGAACAAAACCTTTCCCAACATATATATCAGAGACATTTCAAGAAGCAGCAGCAAGAGGACAAAAGTAGTTGGGGCACACTCAGTGAGTACACAGTCTTAAGGCTCACGCGGCACCAATTACTGAGCAAGTTTGAATAGGGTTAGTGCACGCATGTCAGCCACACCAGCTAGTATCCTCAGCCAAGCCACACCACCTTCTCATCGAACAGTCATTTTCGAGCACATAAACGACCATGATTCGCTGATGTGATGCTTCTGCCAAAGGGAATGTACAGAGAGAACAACTCAGTATTGAGTATAGCACTGAGTACTACTTACTGGTAGCTTAGGTTCTAGTACTGTGTGTGAGGTTTGAATTACCAATAATGCATGTGTATATGTGTATAAAGAAGTCGATATGACTGTACGTTTAGTTAGTCCCATGCTTCTTTCACCTGAAGATAATTAGCGCGTGGATAGAGGGAGAGAGATACAGTGCAATTTCAATGTGGAAAAAGCTATATGTTGCTTTTCTCATGTAGATTATGGACCTACACTTCGAATAGTTGCATTCACATTTTCTGGATATCAGGTCCACCTTTCTCATTCTAAGGTTATGATCATGGTGTCATTAGAGTATGAAACTAAAGTTCTATCAATTTTGTTACAAAAAGTTTACAAATTGGCAACAATAATTGTGATTCCTTAAAAGTAGCTTTTATGCCTTTAAGCAAATAAGCTAGCCAAATACAATGTGCAATGTTCCTAATATCACCAATAAAAGTATATATTCAGGACAATTAGAAGCTCTTAAAGCTTGTTGAGTGAGCATTTTACGGAAATAAAGATCAACCCAAAAATTTCTTTAGCACACTTTTCTATATCATCAAGTGGTCAGATAATTTCACGGGCAGTTATTTGAGTATCAAGGATCTACAAGAAATAATTAGTTTCCCACTTCAGTATCATATAGTTTGAAATTGGAATAAAGTAACCTTTTATAATTACAATAAAGCATCTTTGGTTTAAAAAAGATTGATAAGTTGGAGATCAAATTCAGTCATTTAATTTCAATAATTGTGGAGTGGTGGATTGTTCATCATGTGGGAGGAGAAGTACAAATGTACAATCCCCACAGACACAGAGAGAGAGAGAGAGAGAGAGAGAGAGAGAGAGAGAAGGTATGTCATGTCATGACAGCTTATTCCTGAGGAGGGACGGCATGGGATGTCTCTGCAAAGGCAGGATCTTAGACAGGAGATTGCTGAGTCATGAGAGAATTTTTGGCTTGGAGGGATCTAGACAAGAATCACTGAGAGAGAGTGAGCGTGGTGTAATCATTCCATGGAATTTGAGATGATTGATACCCTGAAACCCGGTCTTTCACATCCATGTTACATGTTTATTTTCATTACTTAAATTGTTCAATAAATTCCCCTCAATTTTTATTCTATTTATTTATTATTATTTTAATTTTTGGATGTTATGAAGTAGCTAGAATGTGACTAACTTCCTCAGTATTTTCTTATATTATCTTTCTGGAAAGACAAATGTGGCATAATTACCCTGTGTTCAATTACATTCAATATAACTAGGTCACTAATTTTAATTTGTCATATCGTAACCACCAAGGATTCAATTCTCAAACACTTTATCTCTCTCACACCCTTTTATCTACTCACGTGAATCTTAATTTCTCTTTTTTTGGTTAGTTTTGAAAGGCATTTCCCCTAAGCTCATACTTTTAAAGGGTTTTATTTTTATTTTTATTTTTAATGTAGGTCTTAAAGTTGTTTTGTTTGTATTAGTCTTGACTGGAATCTCTACAATGTAAGGGATAAGAGAGAAACAGAGATCTTATTTTTGAGTTTTATTTTAAAAGATAAAGATAATGGAATGAGTTTAAGGAAAAAAATAATATTTAAAATTGGAAAAGGTTTGACTCCAAACATGTTTGGAGTCTTGGGTTCAAACCACCAATAGGAAAATGGTATGTGTCATGTTATATGTAGTAAGCGTTTGGATACCGTTTATTTTGCTGAAAAATGAAAACAATAAAAAAATAATTTTTGATTACTGTTCACACTCACAAACACTGTTCATTTGCCTTGATGCACTGTTCATGTCCTATGAACAGTGCACCAAGCACTGGTAAAAAAAAAAAAAAAAAAGAAGCCAGATGCAGTCGCATCTGTCCAAAACGCAAACCAAACAAACACATAATGCATATGACTCACTTGGTTGATTAGGTTAAATGAATCAAGTGTAATCCACATGACAATAATTAATGTCATCTTCCTATTAGTAGTTTTAGCCCAAGACTCCAAACATGTTTGTAGCCAAACTTTGAAAAAAGTTTAGCTAAATTCAATGATGGATTTGTCAAAATTCACCTTTAGTAAAAATATATCGAGTAAGGTTAAGTCACAACTAATTTTGTAGCTAAATTTTTTTCTCAAATTTTATAAAATTAGGCCATTTATGATTTTTTTAAAAAGAAAAGAATAAAGTGATGGGAGAGAAATGGTTTTTTTTTTTGGCCCTTATTCTTGAAATATATACTTTATAAAGGGATGAGTATAACCCAAAAAAGCAAAAAGTAAAAAGAAACTTTTGTCTAATTAACTTTGAGTTTGGATTAGTTTTTTCTTTTTGTATTTTTTTAAAACTTATTTGTTTATATAAACTTTTTCTCCAAGTTTTTATTATTTAAGTACAAATATATTTTTATATATCAATTTTCAGAAAATAGACTTCTCGCAAACAGTTAATCTAAAAGCATACTTATTTTTTCACAACAATAATATTGTAAGCAAAAAACTAAAAAGGTTGTGAAAAAACCCTATGTGAAAAAGTGTAGTCTAAATGCTCAACATAACCTTTGGATCAAAGATGACCCAAGTATAGAAAATTTTGTGACCAAAGAAGCTATGCATAAATTAATCATATAAAAATTATTTTATTTCTATCATTAACAAAATGGGACATCAATCATAATCTTCCTAATATATATATATATACAAAAACTTTGTTTTGGACAGCATTATAGCAGCTGGTTCTACTTTCGGTTTAAAAAATAGAGCTAATTCCCTACTTTGGCACAGAGAGGGAAATGAGTTCATTTTTATTAACTGCTAGCTCCTCCAAAAAGTGAAAAAGGTAGAAGAAAATCATAACAGTTTTTTCATATGCTTTTGTTGTCTTTTTTGCCAAAGCGGGAAATAACACTGTAGTCATGCTAACGGGTATTTTTAGGATAATTGTCAATAAACTATGTTAAGAAAATTTTAATACAATTTTTATGAAAAACAGAAAAAATTGTTAAAATATTAATTAATTTAAAAAAAAATTTACTAAAATAATCCACGGACAAATATCTTTAAAGCAACAGTTAACCTTCCCATAATAATAATCGATAAGAAAAGGGCAGATGAGAGATAAAAGAAGTAATGTGAATGAAATCTAAGTGGCATAATGGCCACCTATAAGCAGAGACAAAAAGAAATGATGCCTGTTTGCCACCCCCGGCCCGATGCCCCTATTTCCAACTTACTTACCTAGCCCAAAAAGAAATACATTTTTATTTTTATATTTAACTAAAACCGCACTGTAGATGATGGAAGATTATATTCCCTTTGTACGTACATTCCTGACATCATAGCCACGTTAGCTTCACGCAAGCATGAAGTAATATTTAAAGACCCTAATTCAAATAAATTTAGGATAATAACCTTGTTTTTTGCTATATTACTGGGACACAACAAACAATAAGCCAACTAGCGGAACCCTAATACATAGTGGTAAGGCTTTGCGAAAATCAATAATAATTTATTACATCAATAAGGTGTACCAAAATTGAGAAAAATTGTGTTTAAGTAGCATTACAATAAAAAAATAGAAAGATGTTACGTCCACAACATTTTTACAACAAATTACAAGTAGTTAGTTATTAGAGCAACTACATCAGTCCGTTTAAAAATTTCGTCTATTTTACACTAAAAACCTACTTTTTCTATTTTATACTATCACATTTCTAAAATACTCACATCAGTTTATTTATTTTACACCTCTATTCTAATTAAATAATATTATTTTTATTATTATTATTTATTAATACTCATACTCACTCTCACTCTCACCGGTACCTTTACCATTTTACATTTTCAGCTCTCTCAGTCTCACCCGTTCCTCTCCTTCACTCACTCTCTCCATCACAGCCGCCTCACCTAGCCCGCCTCGCCACCGGTCCAGCTCGCCGCCTCAGCCCTCCATCGATTCGGCCTCCCTCTTTCCTTCGCCCCTCCCTAGCTCCGATCCACAAGAGCCGATTCGCCTCCCACCCCCAACCGACGAGCACCGATCTCCCTAGCTCTGATCTACAAGCGCCGATCAGATCCGAGATCTCCCTAGCTCCGATTAGGCAAGACCCACAATCGTTCCACAAGCACTCGTTCCAATCAAGCTCCGATCTGTGTTTGTGTATCTCTGTTTTTTTTTTCCTTGAGCAAATGTGTATCTTTGCGTTGATTCTCTGATTTGTCTGTGTGGATGTGTTTGTGTGTGGGCGTGTTTGTGTGCATCTGAGGAAAAAGAAGAAGATGAGGAGAGACGTTGCTGAGTTTGTTGAGCTTGGAAAAGAGAGAAAAAAACGAGCGAACCGAAAATTGATAAAAAAATAAATGAAGGAGCTACAGTAGCCGTGTATATTTACACGGTTACTGTAGCTCATGGATGAATTTTCACAATTTTGAACAGTTTTGCACTTACTGATGTAGGTGATTTTTTGCTCAAAATGTGTAAAATAGAGGAATTTTTGTATTATACATGACTATCCACCAACTGATGTGGATACTCTTATTGGTTCAAATTTAAATCTAACACTAAGATTACTTTTTTTGCTCCAACAATAACAACCAATAACAATCTCTCACTTAGGATTTGTTGTAAAAATGTTGTGAAAATGTTGTGGATATATTATTTCTCATAAAAATATCCAAATTTTTTTATTATCATTATTGATCTGATTTGTTATAATTGGTGAATAATAAAAATCGTGTTAGTAATGGGTTCATGCATCTCAAATTGATGTTACTCAAATCACATATGCAATTGGGTATGACCATGTAAAAATCAATCTTTTGCTTTTTTTTTTTTTTTTTTCGTCTCCCGCCCCATCCCCTCTTTCGAGCAGAAAAAACTCATGTTTGGCGGGAGTGAGACTGGTTAAAGGCAATGCATAGAAGAGGTATTCGAATATCTAATGGGATGATTTTGGCTTTGATGAAATGAAGATGAGAGGAAAATAGGAGGGGTAGGCATGAGAGAGAGAGAGAGAGAGAGAGAGAGATGTTTTGGAGGATTGTAATAAAATATGTTAAAATATAAATATATATATATATATATATATATATATATATATATATATATATTGTAAATGGGATATGTCTACAAATAATTATATTATATATACAATTTACATCTATAGAGAGGAATGTAATAAAATATGTTTAAAAAGTATATATTGTAAATAGGATATGGATAAAACTAATGCGTGGTTGAGACGTAGGACACAGTTTAAAAACCAGAACGGTCAAAGAATCAGAAAAAAGACCGATTCCGAGTCTAGTTCTCGATCGAACTGTCTAGTTTGATTTTTAAAAGATTGGTAGTATGATGAGTTAAGTTGATTAATCCGTGGGTGAGTATAACCTTCCTATTCCATATAATAAATAATCACCAAGAAGAATTTCTTGAAGGTAAACTTAGGATGTTAAGAGATTTAAACTTAGAACCCTGTACAAAGACCTGAGAAATTATTAGATATCAATCTGTTGGGTTAGGTCTTTTTGGACACTTTGGGTGCATTCATATGATGATTATAAAAGAATTAGTTTAGACTTCAAAGTTCACAATTCAAAATCCCTCATAGTTTTAGTTTTAGTAATTCTCTTTCATCGTATGCTTTACTTTGTGCATACACCATAACTATATATATGTATATATATATGGACAAAATTTAGGTACAGTACTTTAGTTGCTGTTTCTTAGATTCCCATCTTAAAATTCAGCCATATAGCTACTTAATTTAAAAATACATTTCTATCCTATAAGAAAAAATTCATATAACAGAATCTTAAAAAGAGAACCTAAGAAACAACACTTAAGTACTGTTCCTAAGTCTTGCATATATATGTATATTCAAATTCAAGCGTAGAATAGAAGCCTAATGAAACCCATTTAAGTTTTTAAGCATTTTATAACGTGACATTTACATATTTCAGCTCCCGCATTTTTATTTAGAAATTTAGAGAAAGCAAGAAAAGATGGGCCACCTAATTTTGAACGCTATGCTTTAGGTGGGATTTTTTATTATTAGGGAGTTATCCTCAGTCCTCACAATCACCTCAAGCTGACTACATGCTTGTTTTAGCCGAATTCATTGCATATTTTTATTGTCACTTTTGTCTATTATTTATTCATTGCACCAATTATGAGCTAAGCATTGCAATTCATTATATAAATATAGAGAAATGCTATGTCTACAATATTTTTACAACAAATCATAATAATTAGTTGTTATTGGTTTAAATTTGAATTTAAAACTAACATCACTTTTTGAACAATGACAACTTGTAACAATCTGCTACTTATAATTTATTATGAAAATATTGAAAAATGTTGTGGACATAGAAATCCTTCAATAACTTCACTATAAAATTTTTAAATTTTAGTAGTAATTAATTAATAAATGATTAGTTTGTTTATTTTTACATCATTAACAACCTATTAAATAAATACTAAAATAGTGGTAAAATGTATTTGTTTAAAATGTTGATGAAGTGACTATGAATCTGGATAGTACAGACTCGGAAACAAGGTGTAGCACACAACACAAAGAAATATGGAATTATTGGCACCACTCTTTGTCTAATGAAAAAACGAAAAAATCGATCCAAGAAATGAGATTAATTGCTTTTGAGTATGTTCCATTGGATTTTCTATTATCAAAGCAAAATCACCAGTCCAATATTAATATAACGATTCCCTTTGCATCTTGGAATTGTTGGTCCATTTGATGAATAACTGTAACATTGAGTCCTGTAACATTTTTCATATATATATATATATATATATATATACAATATTAATATAACGATTCCCTTTGCATCTTGGAATTGTTGGTCCATTTGATGAATAACTGTAACACTGAGTCCTGTAACATTTTTCATATATATATATCCCTCAATCTCAATTATTTACGATTACTCGGTCAAATTGCAATTTTTCTTCAAAGGATTTCCACTTGCAATGACATCCTTGTATTAGCCCGATTTCTAATATAATGGTTACATTAGTGGAGGTAAAAAGAAAGTCTTAGTAAAGGGAATGACCCGTTCAATTTCTAGTTGTCACTGTCACTGACAATCAAATTTCTAACATTTTCGTTTTGAGGAAAAAAAAAAAAATTAGAACATAAGTACACTCACAAAACATACCAAGAAGGATATATTCAAAACTTAACAATACCAAATTTAATAATTTCAGCTTGAGAATTAATTAACTAATTAGTTACGGTCTTCGGTCTTCAGTCCAGTCTTAATAATCAGTACGTGTTGGTATCATGGTCCATTTTCTGACTTAGGTCGCTGTTACCACATCTACAAAATTGGAATGATCATTATATTTTCTAAATCCAGGAATCAGCCTCCCAAAAATCAATTCGAGGTAATGCTATCTATTCACTACCTTTCTTAGACCTTATAAGAGCAGAAAATTTGTGTATTCGATATGACCGTATATCATTTTCTCTAACTAGATCCTTCCAAATATATTTTCAAATGTTGAATGATATGTTGTGATTAGTATAAACTTGAAGTGGCATCATCATAGGACCGTGCCGATTTTTGTTGTAATTGTCACCTCATGAAGTTGTAAATAAAGTGATTAATTTATTATTATTATTATTATTATTGTTATTATTATTATTATTATTGCATTGCTCATTCATAATATATGAATGAGTAATTTTTCTATAAAGAAATTAAAGTCACATATCTATTTATTTGGAGTCTTGGACCTAGTGCAATAAACAGGTACAACATATAATCCTATGGTTAAAATTAGCACTCCATATATGCATATCCACAAGGTTTTGGTTGGTCCGCGAAGAATTTTTTACATAAAAAGAAAAATAAAAAGTTAGCCAAGATTAATAAGTAAGCCAATTAATTGAAAAGAAAAGAGATGGTAAGAATTAATATAATAGTTTGGTTTGGAATTTGAGAAATATTGGTGGGTAGATGTGGGGTTGGTTGAAGCGTATAAAGTTAATAAGGAAAAGGAGATGAGAAAGGTGAGAAGCTTTATTTTCTGCAAAAGGTCAAATAGGGGCTCTTTCATCAATCATAATGATATCCTCACCGCCGATGCAAAGAGAACAGAGATTTGCACCCAAGATTCATCATCATTGCCATCTGATATTTCTTTTTGGTTGCCCAAAGGAAACCCTAGAAAATTAATGATACAAAAAGAAACCCTAGAAAGTGAAAGATATATATGTAAGCATTATCATCATCTCTTTTTTAATTTTTCATCTTTTTGAAAGATTTTGTGGTGAATGATAATTTTAACTTATGAACTTTGTATTATGGACTTGTCCTCTATTATTGTGCACTCATCTGTTTTCACTTTTACCCTTGGATCCGTCTAGGTAACAAGTGGTAGCTCAGGTTTTTTGTGCACTTAAATGTAAACGACTATTCTATATATATAAGAAAACACTAAAATTACTATTAATTTTAGATTATAAATTTTCAAATTTCTTTTTGGTAATTAGTAAAAATATACTTGTCAACCAAACCCTCTTCTGCTCAACCATTTGTCGTGTATTGTTGACCTTCCTACAACAGTGAAATTCCACTACCCCATGAGAGACACGGACTTTCCATGCTTTTGAGGTCAAATAGTAACATGTGTAGCACTATATCACTTTAAAATCCAACACCTACTTTTTAGTTGAATTTTGAAGTCTTTGCAGTATTTTCTTTCTTTAATTTCAAGGTGGATTCTGGTTTGTATTTCTTTTAAATTTGATCTTCAGCTACTCTTTCCTCTCTTTTGTTTATATGAGAATTCAAGAGGCTCTTGTACACAGACAGAGAGAGAGAGAGAGGGAGAGAGAGAAAACAAGGAGGGAAAGTGGTGGTTGGTCATATTTATAGGTATTTGGGTACCTTCATATCTTAGTAATTCTATTTTTCTATCTATCCTAGAAGTTTGAGAGACCCTCGTGCTTTGAATCTAGCACTGCTTGATCTCCTATAAAAGGAACCAAGCACCTTTATATTTGATCTTCCACACTCTTTTTCAAAGAGAGAGAGAGAGAGAGAGAGAGAGATATATGTCAACCACGTCTCAAACCATGCTCAACCAAGGTCTCTTTGAGGATCAAGAAGTGCCTACACAAATGGGATATTATCCTTTCTCTTCCAACCTGACCTTACCAGCTCCTTTAGGATGCCACCAATCTCTCAAAGTCTTCTCAAATACCCTACCTCCTTCACTTGCCTCTGATGCACCTTCCACTAATCTCAATGGAACCCTACTCTCATCTCCCACTACTAAGCACAGAGAAGACACCACTTGTGATTTTGGAGGACCCCAACTCCTTTCCTTGCACAGATCAAGCACAAACCTATGGTAAAAGTTACAAATCTTTCTTATATCGAATCATGTAATGCTATCTTACTATTCCTTTTTAATATTTTCATGCAACCCTTTTCCTCTAAAATGAATTGTGTACGGTTTTCAAATGATTTTAGGGCATGGAACGGAGACGTGGGAGAGTGCTTAAGCACCAAGAGAGGAGCAGGTGGAGATGACAATCATCTTGGGGTTTCTACCTTGAAGATGAAGAAGATAAAGGCAAGGAGGAAGGTAAGGGAGCCTCGGTTTTGCTTCAAGACCATGAGTGATGTAGATGTGTTAGATGATGGTTACAAGTGGAGAAAATATGGACAAAAAGTGGTAAAGAACACCCAGCATCCCAGGTTAGAAAAATCTAAATCCACACTTTTCTTTTGTGCTTTAATAAGCTTTTTGAAGAAAAAGTTTATATCTCATTCGATTTTAGCTCTCATGAACCAGAGCAGGGTTTTCTAAATTTCATTGAAGTGAATAGGATCATATATATTTACATGCATGCTGTGTTCCCTCTCGATCTCATCATTATTGTTCTCATAATTTTGTTCTCATAATTATTATTAAGCTTTAAAGTTTACATACTTGGTGCAGGAGATTTCGATGTGTAAATATGTTTTGAGCAATATGATTAAAGGGTAAAATATTTTTAAAGGCAATGAACTGCAAGAACCAATTATTAGCTTGAAAAGAGATGTAATCACAACGGATCAAGCGATTAGCAAACAATAATCAGGCCATCATCAATATAATGGAAGAACAATTAACACTAAATGACCTCAGATTTTGGGGTTTAACACACTAATGACAATTTTTACTCTCATTTTTTTCTTTTTGTGTTTGACTGTGTTCACTTGAGCAATAAATCAAACATAGAAAATCATGATTGAAAGTACGAAATGACAGTTAGGGGCTACAAAAGTGCACAATATAGCATGCATAAACATTCATAATTATAGATATATGTGTATATGTTTGCACATACACCAGTACGTATGTAAATTATTCTATAAATGTTGTACTCTCGGTTCTAGAAAGATTATTGACCAACCGTTTCACTCAAAAACAAAGGAAGTATACAGTTCTGTCTGACTAATTCCTCATTGCCTTCAAATTCAATGTTCTGGGCTCTTGGTACTTCTAGCCAGACTAGGATATCCCCCAAATTTCCATCACATTTTTTACCCCCTTGATTCACGGGGTCATTCTTTTCTTATGGAAGATGATAGCTTTACCCACCCAGGAGCGTCAGATTTATATTATACTTTAATAATGTAAGTAAGGGTATTTATGAATAATAATCAATCAAAAATAATTTAGTCAATAAAATATTTATTACTCTCCTAGTACAATAACGTGATACTCAATCATCTTACATGAATCATGGATCTTATCATGAATTTAATTAATGAAACTTATTATTATATTCTTAAATGGACAAAAGGAGATCAAGCACAAGAAAAAATGGTTCTAATATAAAAACACACTACAAACTTTACTCAAATTATGACAACTTTTAATGAAACGTGTGGTAGATTATATCACAAACAACACTGTGAGACCCAATATCATATTAGAATAAGCAGTACGATGTCATTTTATTCCAGGTGAATCCAATAATTTTCCCTAAGAGCCTTGTTACAGCTTTATTGAGTGACACTGTCCAGTTTTATGTAAGAGATACAAATATATATATTGCATAATAGAAATTATACTTTAGTCTAATCTAAGTATATATATGTGAAGTTCCCTTCTGGAGACTTAAACCCCGACTCTTGTCCCCTCACATTTCACACCTCACATCCCACAAACACTTATACTTGTTGAGTGACTATCGTGCTAAGAGTGCGTGGTGGTATATTATATATTCTTCTTACACAAGAAAATAGAGAAAATTTTCATAGAAAACAAATTAGGGATAGTGTTTTTTATTCTCTTTAAATTACAACTACATATAAATATTACAAAAAGTAACAGTAATATTTTGTAATGAATAAGTAATTTTATATATATACACACACTTCCTCTGTCCCATTTTGTTGATCTTATTTAGAAGATCCAACTTTTTACATCAGCATTATTGAAGCTAGAAAAATCATTTAACATCATGATATATGACTAAAATTTATACGGCTACCTTAGCCCAAGGAAACAAAAAATGACCCACTAAAAAGAAGCTTTTGGCTCCAAAGACTGCTCATGCTTTTCACAAAGCTCTTCCAAGTCTTTGTCATGTGCTTGATAAAAAATTATTAGGTACTTTTGAAATATAAAAACATGAGGCTCCTCCCTTTTCTTTTATAAGCGATGGATATTTCTCTATTATTATCTAAGAGGAAGTATTGTTATGTTGTTATACTCTCATAATATTGAATAATTACTGGTGTCTGATAGGAGAGGTTAGAAACTTTTTTATATATAAATTAAGGGTCTGTTTGTTAATATTGTTTGAACAACAGTTTTCGTTGTTTAAACAATATAATACACATTTCACAATACTTAAACAACGTTATTAGAACAATATTACTAAACGGGTCCAAAGTTGTTTGATTATAGAAGCCTCTATGTGTGTGTGTGTGTGTATATATATATATATATAGCTGGGTTGTGTTCTGCAAAGAATTTGGCTCATGAGCAATGGCGTGCCAATTCCTTTATTGACTTGTTACCACTGCTAGAAAAGAATCCTACTTTCTTACAAAGTCAAGGAAAATAATTTCTGGTAAATGATTTCACCTCTGAATAGCTATGTCCCGTGTAATAATACACCTCGTTTGTTTTCTAGTTCATATTTTCTAACAATAATTATTGGGTTCGAGAGAAAATAGTTTGTATGTCTCTCTTTCCCTCTCTTTTTTGTTGCAAAATTATTCAATGTGAAAAGCAGACTTTCCCCAGTCCTGGGTTTAGGGTTTTTAGTTTTTACCGTTAGATGGTAAAATTTTGACCTTTTGAATGTGGGTTAACGTTAGTGATTTTATGACTTTGATATGAATCATATGATCAAACTTTACGCCGGCCTATTTTACCATAGTTGTCCTTACCTTTTAAAGTTGATGGCCTGCTGAGTTAAAGTTGATGGCACTTGCGAGTTGTGAAAAAGACCAAATTTTAAATTTAGCAGCCTTGGGTCTCGAGTCTAGGAGATTATTTTAAATTATTATTATTAGCTTAATTATAATATATTTGTTTTTACAACTTTCTAAAATCTTTTTTTTTAATAACTATAATTTTATCATAGGTAAAACTTAGATGTAATTTCTTAATTGTTATACTTTAAGAGCTTCAATGAAATCCAACCAACTAAGTGATTATATTTATGAATGTAGTAAAAATAATATTATCTATTATAAGTACAATCATATTCAATTATGAGTATATTTGTCAAGAATCTTGAAGCTCAATTTTTTAGTAGTTTCAATAAAGATATCAAGAATTCAAATATCTCACTGCCAACTGTCAATGCATTAAAAATTTTTTTAAAAATTCAACCATGTATTTCACTTAAGAACCTAAATTATAGAACTAAGATATTGAACTTAAATTTAAATTTTATATTTATTAACTTCCACTAAAATAACAGATTAAGTTAAAAAAAAAACTATTTCAAACCCACACACATCTGTCATACACAGTTGGACTAATCTCATTTGTTCAACAAATTTTGAACGTCCTTATGATAACATTGAACTGCATTAAACTCAAGTTACTTCGATCTTTTTCACTGAAAAATAGTTGGTTGTTAACTCTAAGGGGTAATCAATTCAGTAGGTTCATGCATTATATAATAGAGTTCATTTATTCGGATCTCTATGTTGTACTCTCCTCTTGGACCACAAATAACTTAAAAATAAGATATGTCTTTTCAATGGTGTTGTATAGTCCAAGTCATAAATGTTGGATATAAATTTTGTTTGAAAAGATAAATAGGGTGGGGTTAGTGCTTAATACTTTATCTTTGTGCCAATATGAATATGTAGACAATATTAGAATCTAGCACACAATTTTTGACGTGAAAATGTATTGGGTGCAATAAAATTTCACAACATTTTAACAATAAAGGAATATAAATTATGGTGAGTTTAGATATAATATATTTGACTTATGATTGGTTGAAAGTTGAAACCTCAACTTATACAAATATTATATGATTTTGTTGTAGTCATAAAATTGTCCCGGTCAAAACTTTATGTTGCTAGCTTGCGACCCTGGAAACGAGAAAAAAGTTAGGTTCATGGTGGCCATGGTGAGCAATGTGTGAATAATAATTGCGAATAAGTTCCTGGGATTCTTAAATCAGTACACCCTAACAAAGTAGGAACCAGGGACCCAGCAATATACAGTACTAATATGTGTAGGTCCCGTAGGTCAATTGACATTGTCTTGAAACTAGGAGTAATAAGATGTGCAGTAGACCTTCTAAATTCTAAGTTCTAACCCACGGCACAAAATTTAAATTTATCAAACTTCTAAGTTCTAAACAAATATCTTAAGCAAATTCTCAGCAAAAAAAAAAAAAAATCTTAAGCAAATTAGAATTAATCCTAGAATGTGTTATATAATAGGAAACTAGCTTGGTTTATCAATCCCGTAACATGTAACCTTGTCTAAAACTGGTGCACTGATAAAATGGGATAGTCTGACTAAACATTACTACTGATTAATTTCTATTTGTAGGGATGGATTTTAACTGACCCTAAAGTTTTAAGACTAAAAAAACTTAGTAGTAGTAATTGTTGTTGTATGGATGGATTTGCATTTCTAGTTATAATGCTCATGTTAAGAGGTTTTTAGTAGCATTTTTTGTATTTTTTAAAAATTTGTATGGGTAAAAAAGTGTGTAAAAATACGTGTAATGTTATTTAAATGCTAAAAACTATTGTTTAAACATCAGTAACAAACGGGCCAATTTTTCCATTCTATATATACTGAGTCTTTCTAGAAAAATGATCCATTCAATCATTCAACTCTTATTACATCACTCAATTCATTTTAGCGTTGTTATATATATGGAAAGATGAGTTTTTAGATTTTTTGTTTAAATTTTATCGTTTGCATTCTACTTCTAACCAATCAAATCAAATAGGCACATCAAGTCATCACACGATGTTGTTTATATAGTTTTAACTTGGGTGAACCACATCGAAAATTACTATTGTTAAATAATTTGATAGAGGGGGTAGGCCAATAGAACACACTAGGCGTAATGATCATGAAGAATGGTGAGCTTGTGAAATGGTCGTGCATGCTTGATCTTAATGTTCCTGCATTGATTCAGGGAAAAGAAAATCAAACTTGTGGCCCATACATAGTGACAACTGACAATAATACCATCCTGAGTTTCTAAATAAATAAAAAACCATTCTTAGTGACTCAAAAATCTTAAGGACCGTTTGATACATGTGTTTAAAAATTAAAAATTGTTATTTGAAAATATTTATAGAAATACGTGTAGGTGAAAAAGTGTGTGAAAAT
The DNA here is from genome assembly GCF_040712315.1 of Castanea sativa. Lineage (NCBI taxonomy): Eukaryota > Viridiplantae > Streptophyta > Magnoliopsida > Fagales > Fagaceae > Castanea > Castanea sativa. Next base: position 32,067,382 of record NC_134014.1, on the reverse strand, counting down.
ATGTGTAATATTGTCTAAAAATTAAAAATTGTTGTTTGAAAACACAAACCAAACACCCCTTAGTATCTCAAAATAGAAAAATGTATTTCATTCATCGGATATATATCTCACAATGTGTAAGTCCTATTCGTTGTGAAAAGGAAAATGCATATATCTGATTTATGAGATAATTATTGATTTATGAGATAATTATTGCTTAACATAGAGCTCCATGAATGGAAATGATCCCCATTCCAAGTTCATTTTGTCTAGGGTAATAAGACTCACTATTTTACTTGTTATATAAGTATGTTGGGGTGAGGCTACACAGAGTTTCATCTTCTCGGACCATAATATCTTCCACACATATAAACTATGCACCATAACACGAACGCCACTGCATGCATGCTGTAGCTATTAGCTAACATTTTACATATCTGCCTTCAATTTCCTTCAAATTTAAAAAATGTCATGGCCTTCAAAACCTTATTGATACCATATTCTCACTGTCAAACACACATGCAACTCAGTGCTATAGCTCACATCAAAACAAGATCTTGAATCAATAACACTTACCTATGATTTTATCAATGCATGCAGGAGCTACTATCGTTGCACACAAGATAATTGTCGCGTAAAGAAACGTGTGGAGCGATTAGCAGAAGATCCAAGGATGGTGATTACAACCTACGAAGGGAGACACATACATTCTCCTTCACATGATATGGAGGACTCACAAACTCCATCCCAGCTAAACAATTTCTTCTGGTAGTAATATACTAATATGCTCAAACAGTGGTCTTTCTTATCCTCCACACTAGTGCTTTTGTATGAGCTTTACGGAATATTATTGGGTAGTCCCGGAGCAATGGTTCGGGTTTTCACAATAGAGGTGAGACCCACAAGTGGGGCCCACCATAGGGCCACCTCCAATGTGAGAGTTCGGAGCATTGCTCCAAGACTACCAAATAATTACTGAATTTAACTGTGCCTTTGTTAGTGGTGGGGACTTGGAAAATAAAACAGTAATGTGTGTAAAATGGCCATGTTTGTTGGGTCCCTACTATATTGCATTATAAATAAAAACTTTCTTCTCAATGATCATAGCATGAGTTATCAGGTTTTGTACATATGGATAATGGATAGATGTCTCTTCGGCTCTTATCCTATGGGTGAATGAGATTAGGATTCTTTGATTTTTAGGATAACCAATCATGGATTTTCTAGCACCTAGTTATTGATTTTAAAATGAGTATATTGAATTTTGCTTTGTCATCAACAACAACATCTAAACAAAGATAGACCATTATCATATTGGTATCTAAATTATTGGTAACTTGACAAAATCCAATCTACTAGTTTCAAACTAGATGGATAGAATTTTAAAATTTTTCATAATGGAGGTTTTTCATAGATCTTAAGTGGAGTTGGAAACTAAGAAAACGATACTCTTTATTTTACTTGGAATTATCCTAAGAATTACAGGAGATTGTGTGTGTAGCTAAGATGGAAAGTGAACTTTTTGGCCAAACCCAAACAGCTATGTATGTCTGAACCTTTACTTTTGAATTTGTTCTTGTTCTTGTTCTTTTACTTTTTCCAAATTTTCAGGGAGAAATATGGTTAATCTAAAGATTTGTCCAATTCCATTTCACTTTTTTGTTGCATCCTCTCCAGGAAAGTGACATTTGGTGTATTAACACAAAAGGATGATAAGAGGGGCCAGAAAAAAGTTGAGTTGAAAACAATCAAATATATAAGGCTGCCCTAATGTTTTTTTTTTGGGTGGGATATAGCTAGATAGTGAAGACACCCTAATGTTCATTTCCTTTCAGAGAGGTCATTTGCACAAGTCTTTGTCCCAAACATTTCACATAATAATGTGAGACAGGAGCCATATATCCTCTCCATATTTTTGGCGTGTGTATATATATATATATATATTAGATTTATTTTTTCATAATCAGGACCTATATAAATAAGACGGACCATGTGTTTAGTCCTACAAATTGATTAGTCCGGTTCAAAGCATCACAGGGAGTACTGTGAAAAAAGTTGAAGCGACAAGGTGCCTGGTGAGGGTGAGATGGGAATGTAGGGATTACATTGGGTCCTACTCTCACCCCTCAAGGTTTTTGTTTTTGTTTTTGTTTTTTTTTTTGAATCCCACCCTTAAAGGTTTAATGTATTAATTTAAGGCTTTTCAAAGGGGTAAAAATAAATTGCCCTCTAAGTATGCAATGCAACACTGTCCACATAGTTTTGGAGTTAGGTCATATTTGTTACTGGGTCATTGGCCAAAATTGCCCTCTAAGTATGCAATGCAACACTGTCCACATAGTTTTGGAGTTAGGTCATATTTGTTACTGGGTCATTGGCCAAATGGCTTAATTTATGTGCTAAAGGAGCCAAATGAAGTGACCGAAGCAGAGCACAATTAGTGAAACGGAACGGAGTGAAATATTAGCTGCTCACTCCAGTGGACGTAAGCTTACAATTGAATCAAACTGAGTTTTTTTTTTTTTTTGAGAATCAAACTGAGTCTATACCTTCACAATAGTTAGTGTAAGTTTACATTAGGCATTTTTTTTTTCCGTTACTTTAGTAGTGTATTTGCTTATTTATAATTTTTTGAGACTTCACTTTCGATCTTAGAGCCTCTTTCTCATACATACATACATACATACATACATATATAAATATATATATATATATATAATTATTAGTTAAAGTTCAAAAAAAATCCAATTAAATTTTAATTAGATTCTCAATTTTGCGTCAAGTCTCCATTTAATTTTTAATTTTGTATCAGGTGAATTATTGAGTGTGAAAATTGAAGAGTCCAAATCCAATTAGATTCTAAATTGGATATCAATTGGACTCCAATTTTCCACCATAGGTCCATCTAAGTTTATAATTTTTGTGGCAAGTGAATTATTGAGTGCAAAACCCAAAGAGTCTAAAATCAATTAAATTCTAATTCATATATATGTATGTGTGTATATAATATGAGAAACCATTACATATTTTAGAAACGTATGATTTAAATAAAGTGTAAGCTAATACCATGTATAATTTGAACCATATAATTATAATTATTTTTAATTATACCCGTAAATATGCATGGAACTACACATTAATGCTTATAACACAAGAGAGAGAGAGAGAGAGAGAGAGAGAGAGAGAGAGAGAGAGAGATGTTTGTACTACCATGGTCTAAGTTTTAGGAGTGAATGTCAATTGACAGAGTAGTGAATTCATGGAAGACTTAGTCTCATCCGAACAAAGTTTCTCTACAAACTAGTTTGGAGAAAAACCCTACAAACTTATCATATATCTTTATATTGAGTGTAAATTTTGAGAATCTAACTATTAGATTGCATATTCTTATTACATCCTTAATACTTACAAAATTTCAAGAAGATAAAAAATTAATTGCAATGTCATCAAATAAATGTTATAATTTCAAGTTTTTGTGATTTAAGCAGCGTTTGGATTCAGATGAAAAGCAGCGCGTTTTGCGTTTGAGTTTCTTTTCTTTTTTTTACTAGAAGCACGTGAACACAAACCTGCTAGTGGATCCTGTGTACAGTGCACGAGACCACTACCACTTTGAATATCCACACATTTCACTAGAATGACACTATCAGTGGGTCTTGTGCACTGTTCACGAGACCCATAAACATCTTTTTTCATCAAAACTTTAATTAAAAATTGGTCCTACGGCACTATTCACATATTTAAAAATTATTTTGTTACAATATTTTCAGTTTTCAACAAAATAAATTGTATCCAAACGGACCCTTAAAGTTGTATATAAAAAATAAGTTAATTGATCAAATAGTAAATAACATCTAGGCTTGGTTTGGATACAGCGTTTGCTGCGTCTGCGTCTGAGTTTTCTGTTTTTTTTTTTTTTTTCTTCTTCTTCTGCTATTGCAGCACGGGTCAGGGGGGACAAGGCTACTGTTCATGTTACTGTGCATGAACAGTAGCCGCATTTTGCTGACTTTCAGCACATTTGTGGGTCCCGTGTACTGTTCATGGGACTCACAAACTTCACTTTACAGAATTTTTTTATTATTACAAATGGGTCCCACGGTACTATTCACACATTTAAAAATTATTTTGCTACAGTATTTTCAGTTTTTAGTTTTCAGTTTTCAGCAATAAGCTCTATCCAAATGGACCCCTAATTTGAACGAAATTTGATACACATATTAAGAACAAAAGGAATATGAAATTTAACAATTAAATTTTCAAAATTCACATTCAAAAAAAAAAAAAAAAGAATAGTTTGGAGAGAAACTTATGTTCCTCTCATCCAGCCATTAACAAAAACTGCTGTTAGAAATCAACACTTGTTAGTCACGCCCATATATAACACTCCATTTACTTTGACTGTTTGTCATTTTATTTTTCTGCACAGTGTAGAGAGAGTGACTCTTTTTTATAATCTCTACATGGTGCGTGCTCGTTTACATTTATCATTTTGAGCCTTTAATGGGCCGCATAAATGATTGTTTTTATTTAGGGCTCACTTGAAGCCTTCCTTCTAGATAAGATAAAATGGTTCTATAGTGGCCTAGTAATAACGACAGCCCAAATGCCTTAGATCTACTTGGGCTTCTCTATCTCTAGATCGCCAATGGGCCTAACTTGTAAGAAGATAAAAATGTGAAGAAAACTCGCCAGTCACTATAGTCATCTTCCATTGATATGGGTTTTGGTCTTTCAAAGTAACTTGAACATGTTAATTTACACTCAGTGATTTAAAAAAAAAAAAAAAAAAATTCTTTCTCTCTTCTTTTTTGGGTGAAATTTATTAATTCTTTCTATTCCGGTTCATTTCACTGTAATTGACTTCTTCTTTTTTTTCAATAACAATTTTCATGTATCAGCTCCCAAACATGATATTAGTTATTAACTCGGTTTTTATTTTTTTTTATTAGTATAGAATTTGACCATGTTTTCACAACAAGTTGTGTGAGCCAATAGTCTATATTTAGGAGGTTATTACGATCAATCCCTGTTATAAGAAATAGAATAAGCAAAAATAACATTATATGAATGTTTTGGTTAAACTAATTAAATAACTAATCAACATATGATTTCAAAACTAATACATATAAAGATCTTATAATTTCACCTAGAATGATTTCTATGATCTCATTAGTGCATAAGTAATAACAAAATGCAAAGTCCTATAATAAATTTGGCCATATACAATTAAAAACTGATCGAATTAACAACTGATCAACATCTCAGTTTAAAATTAAGAAAATGGCTGCTGTTATGATGCTTGAAACAAAATTGATTGCAAAGATTAATTGTACCATATAGACCAATTAAATTGATCAACTTAACAACTTGACAACTGTTTTCTAATGAAACATTTCAAATGGTTTATTAATTGAAGTCAATCCCTTCAATAAACCCTAATTGATGAAACTTTCTTGTAGCCACTCCAAATACGCATGAAAATTCTTTCAAGAGCTATATATAGATATAGAAAGACTTTAATGATCAGTAAAAGTCAATTCCATTTCATGGCTTTCCCCTTTAATTTCTGTATCTAGACCCTGTCCAACCCAATATGCTTGGATGATGATGCATATCAACAAACTAAATTCATGTATTTGACACCTCCTCCCCAAAATAAATAAACAAGAATCTTACTTCCAATGTTGGATCGAACTGGATTATATATTTAAAGGGGGAGAGACAGTGAGAGAATATAAATGCCAGTGTGTGGAAGTGAATGAATTGAACGCAAGTCAGTGTTATTAAATTTGACACACGTAAGGAGAGGCCATTAATTAGTATCAATAGGTATTGGTTAAAGACCTAGTCGCTAGCATTGCATGAATATGTCATATTGCTCAATGTTTATATTAAGTAGTAGTTGTATATGTATGCATGCATCGAAGATTTATACAAGCATATTCGTCACGTACTTGCATTAAATTGAAATAAGCATATTCGATATATAAATCCATGACATGGTATTAGCAGCTAGGGGCATCTATTTATTATAATTATAAATATAATATATATGCCATCTTTCAGTTCGCACACGTTTGGCCTGTTCTGTTTTTCTTGAAATCAAACGTTGATCTTTTTTGATATATGTGCTAGTAAGATTCTAGGGGACAAGATGGATTTTCTTCACCAGAAAATATAATAATAAATACTAAATAGAAAGACAGGCTCAAGCTAGCTAATTGTATTGCAGGCTATAGTATACTTGCAAATATTCGAAGTTACCTGTACCAGAAAAGTTTTTCCAAAGAAAATCTTGTATTAGAAAAGAGCTGCTAATTGTGGGTTTGATTTCAACTTTATAATTGTATTGCAGGCTATACGTGCATGCTTTTTTTTTCTTTGCTAAGCCCTTTTATGCGTGCCTCATTGTCTTTTAAAATCACCACTTAGCTTCATGGTATGTGGAATTTAAAGCTTCACAAAGTATCATTGACATCAACCGGCGTGATGGTTTTTTATTGCATGAATTAGAGGAGCTTAATTAATTTATCTCCTATAATTTGTTCCAGATAAATGGCAACACAATGAAACGAAATATAAAAGAATCGGAGATATTTAACACCAAAACTTTCAGGCCCAAAAGAGACTCAAAAAAAAAAAAAAAAACTCCTGCAAATCTTCTTTTGATTTGGGAGGAGGATATAAATTATTATTTTAATTTTTAATGAGTGAAAATTAGGGACAGTCTCGATCTTAGGTTTATCAATTAATTCCCACCAGACAAACACATCCGCATTAAACTCAAAAAAAAAAAGCCAAGTTATACTACATTGGCCAATAAATGTCATATCTCAACAAAAAAAAATTATATTTGAGAACTTAAAATTTAGTGCATAAGTAATTAATACATAAGTTTTTCCATTTTAAATACCTCACTTAACAGCTCAACAAATTCATATTCCTGTAATGCCCACGGTCATTAACTTTTATACTAACATGCCATTGTTTTTATACGACCCAATTTTTGAGACAAACTTGTTAGTATATAAAACTTAAAAAGAAAAAGAAAAAAAAAAGATCGTAGTTTAAGGAAACAAACACAAGCACGTGAGTTGTTCAAACTAGTTTGTAAGCTAAACATACCAATCTCTCCTCTCGCACTACAATGTAGATTATTAAAATCACATGCTTCCTAATTCCCATAAAGCCCAAGAAATAATAAATAAAAAAAACACATAAAAAGACGGGTCCATATCTCGTAAAATAAAGCAAAGTAAAGTTTGAGCCCAAAAACTAGGGAGTATTGTAGAGGACAGAGCTAGTTGGAGAAGTTTTGAGTTTAATTTCTTGAACCCACAACCCACAACCCAAGGGCCACCGGAAGCCACCACGTGGTCCCTCGTGAACACCATGTTCAAACCCTGATTTCAAGGTCTTACCCCCACTTTTTAGACCTATACCTTACACTAGATTATTGTTTTGGCCCTTTTGGAGACTATCTACAATGTTACTTACTAATATGAACTGTTTACTATGTGCTAGCTTCACCTTCAATCATGCCAACTAGCATCCCCATTCGCTAATGTTAAACTCCATCACACAAGAACGGTGCTACATAGGGAAGAGAAGTAATAGTTACATACTGTGTGTATGAAATGTTGTTAAAATTGTGTTTTGAACACTCGATTTCAATAATAATTGTGAAATTATTTCAACCCTTGTGTGTACACTCGATTTAAAACATTATTTCAACCCTTGTGTGTATAATTGTGTGGAATACCATGTGTGCATTAATAATTTTCCTATATAGAGAAACAAAATTATTCACAATTTGTTAAGTGGTAAGTTTTGATTAGTGTAGCATTAGTTTTATAAAGACAATTATTTATACAAATTTTTATTGTATATCGATCACAATATATCCTTTCAATACTTTTTTTTTTTGGGTCATAAATTTAGTAATAGAAGCCATTAGTTATATTTATATGCCTAGAATTTGAAAGTATTGACAAAAGGTCTCGGAATTCAACCAATGAATATTGTTGTTTATTAATCATGAGTTCATGAAGAAGCACAAGTATATAATTTTTTTATTTGTGACTCAATCTCCCTTATCAAAAAAAAAAAAAAAATCTTAGATTCTTTCGAGAATTTTTGAAATCAAATTTTTGGACACGAATGAATATCATCAAAACATGAGAGAGTTTCAAATTTTCAGTACAATTCTGTCCTACATTTGGATAAAAACATCTCTATCAAGGTTGGGTGCAAGAATACATATACCACACGATTGGAATCAAATCTTATGACAGGAATTCAATAGAGGAATTTTTTCAATAAAAGCTTCTAATTTTCGCCTTTCGGTGATTTAGAAATAAAATCTTCATATTAAAGTTTCAAATCAAATTTTAGGACAAATATGAATATGTGAGTTTTTTTTTTTTTTGAAGTGGGAATATATATGGGAGAATTTTAATAACTTGTGGATTTAAATACTTGTATCATTTGACTATTTTGGTTGTAATCTATATATCATTGGACAAAAGGATTCATCTTATTATCATCATTTTGTTTTGATTAAAATATACTTTATACTCTTTAAATTCGGTGCTGCTTCTAAATTGATCCATTTATTTTCAAAACTAGTAGTTTTCGTCCTCAATTGTTACAAGATGAACTTTGGCATCTAAACGTTTACCAATTAATCCAAAGGCTCAAAATTTCTTCTCACACAAAAGCTTATTGTCTATAGTTACAGTATATTACACCCCTCATTTGGAACATATGTATTAAAAAAATTACAGCGAGTGACAATTGAGGACTCGTAAAAAGTATGACTGTATGAATAAGTTTGGAATATGCGTGAGAATAAGACTAAAAAAAATTAACCTTTAATTTTAATTTTATTATTTAATAAAAAATAAAGAAAAGCTATGTTTTAAAAATTAGAGATTATTTTTTTACCCATAAAAAAAAAATCAAAGATTAGATTAAAAAACTTGTGGCCCGTGAATTGAGGATATTTGGTAATAAACATAGTAAAAAGGAAAATTATTATAGAAGAGTTAAATCGTGACCGTTGCTTTTTTGTTGCATTGTAGTTTCGTAGTCTCTATCCAAAGGCAAATGTGGGGCCCAGTGTGCACGTGGGGCAGAAAGAGCCAGAAACTACGACGACGACGATGCTTAGGACTAGGTCACATTAGACAGAGAGAGAGAGAAAGAAAGAAAGAAAATGAGAGCTGCCCGTAAAAAGTGTAATAAGGTATTTTGTTGGATCTATGGGTAGTGTCCCACTTGACACCATACATTGTTCGTACATTGTCTGCTGCCCAAGCCTTATCCGGTCAGATTCCCACGTGTGGGAGTCGTATTGTTGTCGATACATTACCACGTTTGATTTCGACTTGGGGAGGTACATTGTTTCTGAGTTGTATTTTATATGTATAGGGCAAGGTTTACCTCTAATCAGTTTAGAAGAGTCTCATTCAATTTAAATAAGTGGTGATTTACAAGATATTGATGAGTATTATTTAAATAAGTCATAACCAAGGTTATTATGTCATCGTCTTCACGAGTAAGAGTTGCATTGTTGTCAATGCATTAATACATCTTAATCTAATTGGGAGAGATTCATTGTTTCTCACTTGTATTATATTTATATTAGAAAAAGTTAATTGCGGCTCTAAGAATTTTTTTCAGGATGTTTCTCAAGAAGCATAAATTACACAATTTAATAAAAAAAATTTATATATTGACAACAATAACAACAACAACAACAATAAAAAGCATGCAAATACATAAAATTTTACAACATATAGCTTGTGGAGTTTAGTTGTAGTTGTTGTTAGTGTTGCTAAACAGGGATGGACGACGATGACTGGGAGAGTAAGTGAGTTTCTTATTTCCTTTTAGCCTTTAAGTTTGATTTAGTTTTAGTTTAAATTGTTTAATGACTTGTGAATCCGCGAGACATTGAGGCAGTGAGGTTTTTATTTATTTATTTTTTTTAATATTTGTTGAATTAAAAATGTAATCGTGTTGGTGTTGGTGTTAGAGTAGTGATAGTTTTAGTCTGAGATGCGATTGATCTTGTATTGGGCTTTTCCATTGGCATTTGGTTTGGGTCTTGTTAGTAGTTTTATTATAATTTTTTTTTCTAGATATTCGTTCAAATTTTTTTTTTTTTTGGATTTTTTCCATGGTTCTATAAACCAGTATGGTGAAGGAACTGAAAAATGAACTGGTTACTGGTTTTTTGGTCTAACTGAGATCCGACCGATGGTCGAACTAGTGACGTCATAAATAATATAAATAATAAAATTTTAAATTATATAAATAAAAATATAATAAGTTTATTACTAATAATATGATAGCAAAATGTAAAAACATAATATTTAGTGACACAATTTAATCAAATTTCCTTAGAATGGACAATCACATGTTTAACTATAATCATAAAAATAAAAAGTTTATTATATATATATATGTATATGTGTGTGTGTGTGTGTGAGGACCCGAAGAACCGAATACCCGAAGACCCCAGAACTTAGGATGAAGACCTAAGGATCAGCTGTGAAGCGTAAGAAATAAAGGAGGATGGAAGTCAAGGGCTCGAGGATCCGAGAAGGCAGAAGTAGGATTACCCAGAGAAATACAAAGGGTAAATTGGTGATGCATTAGAGAGATATTGAAAATATTTGAATTGAGGGTAGGTAACTGTGAACGCCGCATTGAATGTTCTGCACCAAGCTTACTGGCTGTATTAAAGAGGGAGCACCAGCTTTATCTGTTGGATTAATGTGGAGGTGACCTGAACAGTACAAGGCACAGCACTAGAACTTCTTTCCATTACCGACTAACCGACTACAAGTAAATGGATAAGTGTCAGCAAATGAGGCTAGTGAGGTGAGAGATGAAGGGTTGAAATAGCAAGGGCAAGGAGTATAAATAAGAGAGGTAGAAATGGAGAAGGGGGAGCCAATTCTGAAGAGAGAAAGTCTTAGAGAATGTATTGTTGATCTTGGTGATTTGATCAGAACGCCATTATCTTTGTTGTATTGTTTTCTCTCTATAAATTCATTGTTTTGGGTCTTGAATTATTGGACCTCCCTTGGGCTGTTGGGCTTGTGCTTGATTTTTGGTCCTTACAATATATATATAACGAATTAATTGATGTTATATAAAAATTAAGTAACTTTTTAAGTTTATTCACTTAATAAAGTAAAACTACTATTTTTTTCTAATCAAAATTATCAGAATAAGAAAAAAGAAAAGTAGTTGTACAATGAAAAAAGCTAAATTTACGTGACTTTGACCAATTAGTCGTATAATATATATTATAATGTTTTTGAAGAAAATTAGTCGTACAATGACAGTGTCTCAAGTAAAGCAAAAACTAAAAGTAAAGTCGTAGTATAAGCTTAAAAGAATATAAAATCATGTGGTTCTTTTTGCTTGAAAGATCCTAGAATATTTTTAAGTTGCTCAAATTATGGACCAAAATTTAATTTTATTGGCATAAAAAAATTGAGGGTGTGCCCAAAATTTTTATTAAAAGTGGATAAATATAAAATTTTAAATTATTATGTATAATTTTTTTTTAGGCCAGGGTGGTCCTGGGACTAGCCTGGCCATAAGGTGACGCTGCCCCTAGATAAAATTTACCTAATCAATTTGGAAGAATCTTATTGAATCTAACTATGTGGTGATTTACAAGATATTCACGTATATTATTTAAATAAGTCATAATTAATTGAGGCTTATTATGTCATTGTTCCCATGTGTAAGAGTCGCATTATTGTCAGTGCATTAATACATCTGACTTTGACTTGGGGAGATTCATTGTTTCTAACTTGTATTATATTTGTATTGGATAAAGTTTACCTAATCAGTTTGGAAGAATCTCATCCAATTTACTATGTGGTCATTTATAAGATTTCCACTTGAATTATTTAAATTTTAAACAAGTTATATGATTTATTTAAAAGGTGATGAAGTACGATATTAGTGAATTGTATACTTCAAAGTTAATGTATGATTTGAAGCCCTAAAAAGGAAGAATATGCTATGAGAATGCATTGGTGAGGTGCCGGCCAAAAACCCTCTAACAGTTAAGTTGTAATTTCCCTCAAGATCTCCATAAACTCTCAAAGTGTTAAAAGTTAATAAATTTTCATATACCTTTGATTTGGTGAAATCTAGCCTTTATGTAGGGGATCTTGAGAGAATCTCCTTTTTTTTTTATTGCCACTACTCTTATGGGAGCGAATTTCGGAGAATTCATTCCCACTTTTTTAAGTAGTAGATTTGAGTGTAAATCCCAAAATCGGTGGATGTGGCTAAAATTTACCAAGTGTAAAACCTCGTAGGTGATGACTTTGTTTAGACAATCTTCATAGACAATTACTTACTTTTAATCCCATTAAAATATCATATAACTAAAAACCATGGTGGCCGATACCATACCGGTACTGGCCATACCGGCCAGTACATACCGTACCGGCCAGTGCACCGGTACCGGTACACTTTTATATTGTATCGGAAAAAATACCGGTTGTACCGGGCGCGTACCGGCCAATTTCGGGCAATACCGGCCGGTACAGAAAAAAGCTTTTTTTTATTTTTAGTTTTGTAATTTTTGAATTTTTGTAAGGGCATAATGGTAACTTATTTACATTAACTTATTAGTATTATTTATTTTCTTATTATGCAATGAACAACTAAGCTTTCTATTTTTTATATTGTGTTTTTTTTTTCTTTTAATTGATACTAAAGTCTAAAATTATGAATAATTTGTTCTGAATTGAGGTAATGTTTTATGATAAAATTTTATATTTACTATAGTATAAGTAAAATATTATATGTTTATAAACATGGTTCTAGAGATTTTGGTGTGTGTGTGTGTATATATATATATATATATAAAATAGCAGTAAACCCGAAACGGTACACCAGTATTGACCGGTATCCGAAATATATCGTACCGGTGGCCAAACCGGTACAGCCTCCGGTACGGTATTGACTTCCTTGCTAAAAACACATGTAAATAGTCTTTTACGTAACAAGTTGGAGTAGGATAATTTTTTTCCTTTTGTATTTGTATGTACATGCGCCCTCTTGGTGCTTTGTTTTTGTCACTAGGAGCGCAAAATTGCATTATTATTATTTTTTTTTTTGAGGAGGCAAAATTGCATTATGTTGTAAATTCTAGAATATTATTTCTTACTTTGTATAATATGATTTATGCCATACTCTAGTATGGTGGAGCTCGTAATATGACAGGATGTTATATACTACCTCTTAAAATATCTCCTCATGAAATTTGTTACATAATTATATTCATTAAGAAAGCTGTATCATATTGATCGACAACTATTTATTTTATTATTTTTTAAATTATGCCCTCTAACTTGAAAATATTTTGAATTCAATTTTAAAGTTTCATAAATTTTCTTTTTCTTTTTAATTCTTTTAATTTAATTTGTTTACAATTTGGTCCTTCAATCTAGCTTTTGTCTAATCTCACTATTAATTCAAAAAACAAATTTCACTTTCCAAAACAATGTCATTTTGGTAGACTTTTAACAAATAAACAATGCCAAATGGGCCGAATGATTACTTTAAAATTAATGGAAGTTAAGGAAGTAAAATGATATATATATATATATATATATATATATATATATATATATATATATATATATTTATATAACTAAAGTTAAATTACATTCTTTAATTTATCAGGTTAAGCTATGATAGACATCAAACCTAATGGTAAATTGTGCCACATCACATGATAACTCTTTTTTTCTTTTCCTTTTGGAATGGCATTACACATAACAATAATTATATCATATACGCTAAAAACCTATCTTACACTGGACAATAATTTTATGGTGCTTTTCATACCCAGAAAATATTGAAAGTACTATAAATGAATTATGCATTACAAAGTGTCAAATAATTCTATAAAGTTTAGTTATTATGAGAGTAATTTTTTATTAATTATACAATTTTTAAAAATGAAAAAAAAATATTATTAAGGCTAAAATATCTTTTTTGTCCCTTAGTTCCAATTCTTTTAAAAAAAATCTATTTTCATCTTTAAACTTTTTAAAACTATACAAATTAGAAATTAAGTTTATAGTTAGTAGCGCTCGTATCATTTTCAATGTCTCAAACTATCAATTTACATGATTAACACCTCAAATTGAGTGAATTGTATCAATATATTTGATACCATTTAAATTGGGTGTCATATTTGGACAGAAATTGTTGTTTTTCATTGCAACGGGTGAGGATAATTTCATCTATACAGCCAATTTTTGCCTCATTTAACGCTCAATTTTTTTTGAGAAACATTTAAGGCTCAATTTAGTTGGCAAAGAGTATGTTAATATAATTCTTTCTATCTTTTTTAGAACCATGGTGTCCATAACTCTTTGAGCACTTAACTATTCTCTTAGGTATATACATGCAGTCTTTCTGCTCCACACATATTAATTGTGCGTTTAAAAACAACTTATCTAGCAAATTATACTTGTACTTTGAAAAAATGCTAAAGTATACTTGTACCTTGAAAAAAAGTGAAAAAAAAAGAGAGAGGAAAAAGTGAGGTTTTAAGAATTTATACACTAAAGTTAAAAGTTAAAAGCTGATGTCAAACACGCTCTTAACTCTTAAGTACCATAAGAAGGAATTACTTGAGACAGCCCGAAGTTGCTAACTATAGGTTTCAAACCTAAGATCTCATAAATCTCAAAGAGTCTTATGAATCACTAGACCAACCTCATAGGGTTATAGATATAATTATCTTAGTAGATGTCAATCATGCAAATTATATGTTTTTGTAAATGTAGTGAAAGCTTAGGGTGGAAAAATATAATTTCCCTCTTTTTAGTTTGAGTACTAATTTAGTTGTTTTTTTCTTTTGTTTAGAACCCCAATTAGAAATTAATTTACATGTCAAGTATACATGAAGGTTAACTTGAGAACAATTCTTCACACTGGAACCAAAATGATTTTGAACCATTGCAAATTTCACAATTGCGTCAGGAGGATCAAGGCTCCTTTCAAATGTTCGTGAGATTTATTTCACTTTTTTTTTTTTTTTGGTGTAATGCTAACATTTAAAGAAAAATACAAGACTTGTGTTAATTGGATGCATCTTACCTAGACCAATATTAATTATTAAGTTTTTCATTATATTGCAAGAGTATTGTGTTAAATTTAATGGTATATATCGTCTGTTCTCTGATCTCTCCCTCAGAAGATTGCAAGGGAAAAAACAAAAAACCTTTGTAGATTGTCCCGGGTAAAAGGAAGACTAAAAATTTTAAAAAAAAATTGCATCATGAAGTGTAGTCAAACATTTAACACATATGACATGCTGGGGTACCCCAAATAACCATATAGTGTCCTCCAAGAAAATACCATCTTCTGCAAAACCTTGACTGAGAAGGCCCACATGTTTAATTACTTGAACAAGCATATATGGTGATTGATATTTGATAATATATATAGGCCATTCAAGGTGGAAACACAAGCCTTGTAGATATCACACGGTGCCTTCAAATGTATGCAATGCATGCATATGGTCAAAGTGGAGGAGTCCTCAATTTTATGTATAGTACACGCTCCACTCGTGCTTTGTCTTCCACTATGATGGTTATCCATTTGTTGCTTGCATGTTGTAACCATGTCTTAGTTGAAAATTTCAAATCCTTTTTTTTTTTCCTTCTAGTTTTTATGGCGTGCTTAGTTGAAGAATTTATATCCATCAGCAATGTATATAATTGATACATGTCTTGTTAATTAGGCAGGATTAGGTTTTTGTCATTCATTCATGAGTTGAAAACACGCTGACAACGAAAACTCTCTTTGCCTAACTTAATGACACTATCTTCAATTTAATATATATATTATGAATTTATGATAGTCTTTTTGTATGTAGAATGGATTAATGTGAACACTTGGTGAGTTAGAGTAGGAAGCATCTCGTTGTGAATGAGCGGATGTTACATTTTTTTCTTTGGTGGGAGGGGTAGCTGGACACCATTCCACAAGTCAGAATTAATTACTCCTAGACAAACAAACAATGATTTTCGCATTCATGATTCTAGCATTTGGATAACCCTTCTTCACTTCTCTTTTCATAAAATACCAATTGTGTTAACATGATTACCATTTGATTTGAGTACAATACCATGACATTGATCTTGCAACTTACCTAAGCAAAGCTTGCAATCAAAGCTAAGGACCTGATAGACGGCTTAAATAACAACAAAACTAGGTAAATTCAAGTCCATACCTAAGGTGTGATGATGATTACTAACGAAATACCATGTAAGTCGACATGGATTGATGGCAAAATCGATATCATACCTACCTAATAGGCCAAGTACCAATATTGATCAGATCAATCTGTAGTTTGATGGTAAGAAGTGTTTAATGATAATCTTGAGAACACAAAAGATCCACCAAAATGAATTGCTAGGCCAAAAATTAGAAAGACTGCCACTCACCATCATGTATAATCATTTAGATTTGTCTGTTAGTATAGACCAGGATCTGGCAAGGTGACAGGCCAAAAGACATATTAGCATCAATATATTACCTGGGCAAAAGCATAAATTGCTCGCAAGATTCTAGCATAATCAGTTCCAAGCATTTGAATGACAATAGCTGCCAGAAATTGTAAAATTCTTTAAATGATTTTATGTTGAAGTTTTTTATATCATGTTTATCAATTTTGAAATGGATGAAATTAGATTTATCATATTATTAACAATTTAAATAAAAAAAGATATTAACTAATATGGTTTTTTTAAACAGCTACTTCATAATAAATATTGTTAAGAATTTTATAATAAGGTTAACTTAAAAATTATAAAGGATCCTAATCCAAATTTTGCCTCTTAACACTCCAAAATGCTATAAGAGCTTAGAATATCAGCCTTATTCAATTGGATTTGAATCAACCAACTGAGATTTATTACATACTTGTACATTAAAAGAGTAAAATTATAAAAAGTTATACATATATATAAAAAAAAAAAAAAAATTTTAAAAGCTAAAAGTTAAACAAAAAAACTTGTAACATAGACTGTGGGGGGTAAAAAGATCCTGATGGGAACATGGGCCTTTTGGGCCGTGTTAAGGAGGGCCGACCTGACCCTGGGTTTAGAAGTTGTTAATACTATGGGTCGGCCCATGCGCCGAGGATCCGAGGACCCAGCCGAGGGTGAACTTACCCTCGGGTGAGCACCGAAGAACTCGGGATTTCATAGTAAAGGTTAGGGGATGGCACAGTTAAGGCCAATGGTTAAAAGGGGGAAACCCTAGAATGCCCCAGAAGCACCGGTGTTGAAGAAATGTCAAAGATAAAGGCTGCTACCTCCACATTAAAGACCCTGCACCTACCACCCTGGCCGCATTAATGGGGAGGTGACACTTGAACAGTGGAAGGGAAACTTCTAGTTACTGTTCAAAGGCACTAAGAAAAGAAATATCTAGGCTAAGGGAGGAGTTGGGGCAACACGTGTAGAAAGTATTAAAAAGAAGAGTATTTAAGGGAGGACCTAGAACAGAAAGAGGGGGACTTTTTGTAACCTAACAAGAAAAAAGACAAAGAGAGAGAGATAATATAAGAACAGCTCTCGGCTTACGTCCGAGGAGACCTATTTACGTTACTCCTTGCTGTTTCCAAATACTGGCAATCTTTAGTTGGTCATTTAATCTTCACTCACTTCTAACCTGGGTTTCAAGCCCACTCTCTACAAATTTTTATTGTTTAAGGCTCATTGGGCCTGAGCCCATAACTGTTCTTGGGTCCAAGTGCAATTGTGCACTTACATAGACTATAATGAACATTGGGTGATTTAAGAGTAGGAAGTACATCTCACTATAAATAGAGTGAATTTTACAAATTAGAATACTTTAGAGTTCTTAAATTAATTATATGGTGAGAATTTAAAAATCTTTTTTATTAACTTTGAAATAAATGAATTAGATTTTATGATATTATCAATAATTTAAATCAATTCACAAATAATACTACAAATTAAAATGGTTATTAAGAACTCTATAATACAGTTAACTTGAAGATTCTAAGGCCCCGTTTGGTAGAGCATCTTAAACACACATTTTTAGTTTTTAAACAATATTACACGCATTTTCACACACTTTTTTACCCACACGTATTTAAAAAATTTACAAATAATATTACTCAAACTCTTCTACCAAACGGGCCCTAAATTATCCAAAATCAAATTCCACCTCCAACTCTCCAAAGTGTTATTTTGATGGGATTTAGAATTTTCCAAGAGGTAGACCCCATGATTTCCATATGTTAGTATTCACATCCAACGGTTAAAAGATGTGAGACCCACCTCAATGACATGGGACCTCATTCACATTAGAACACAACTGAAGGCTATCATTCAACGGCTCTGACCAATCACACGACAAATGACAACTAAGAGTCATACACGTGTTAAATTATATTATTATGATAGCGTAAAGAGAATCACACACACAAAGTACGGAGAAAATTTTGCAGAATTTACAAACCAGTGGGCCTCCTCCGTAGTCAAGTACTATCAAATGTCGCCACGTCGTCTTCCATCAATCATGTCATGCGTTATCCTTCTTATTTTTATTTAATTTTTCAAAATATTCAATCACACCAATCTTTTTTCACTTTTTTTTCCTTCTCCATGTTAATTTATTTATATAATTGATGCATAAGTTATTTTAAGATTACGATTAATTTCATATACATTTTCACATTATTTTATATGAAAAATTGTTTATTATTTTTACATGGATCTTCTAATTTTTTTCACCACTCATTGTATGCTTTTTTGGTGTTTGTGCAATGTCATCCACATTGAATAGTTTTAAAAATAGGTTTGAAATTGATTGTGGTCCTATAATTTTTCTAATAAAATAGTTTTATATAAAAAGTTATGTTATTTCAACCACAATTTGGTACTTTAAAAATTTTGAAAATTTTTAAATCCTTGAATAGTTTCTTAAAGCTTCATGATCCTTCTCTCTTATCCAAGAAAGAGACTAGACTTAACCAATTTTGAGTATATATATTAATAAGTGTAGAGATAAAAACAAATTTCATAATTTTTTTCACAACAACTAAGGTAACATACTGTAATTGGTGTATAATAAAAATGATATTTGTAATGATCATATGTGAAGTTATGTTTCACTAACCATAGATTGTCACATTAAAAGAAAATTGTTGTATATATTTGTAACACTATTGTTATGTACTAAGATTAGGGATTAATTTAAACCTTTGTGTAAAAACATGTTAATATGAAAATCGCAAACTATTTAAATAGATTTTTTATTTAATTTTGGATTTTGAAACTTCAACTTGTTATAGCATTATGGTTGGTGGAAAATGGAGAGCTTTCATATATTCTAAAACTAGAACTATATTATTTAATTAATTTCGATCCTCTCTCTCTCTCTCTCTCTCTCTCTCTCTCTCTCTCATCAAGGTTGAATTTTTTTTGAATAAACTATATTATTGGTCATTGAAGTTTACCTTATAAGTACAATTGGTCCCTCAAATTTCAAATGAGCAATATTGGTCCTTTAAGTTTTTAAAATAAGTTGTATTAGTCCTTTTGTAAACTGAAGTTAGTGGCATTGCTTATGTGGCTAACGCAATAATAACTTATCATATTTTGTTTAATGATATGGAATTTTTGAATGAATCTTCCTTTGGTTAGGGCCTTTTTTGGTCTTGAACTTTGAGTTTAAGATTACTAATCTTTTTTTTTTCCTTACTGTAAATAGATTTGACTGAGGGGAACGATAAAAAATCAAGTATGAAGAGCTTTTGTTTTGAGGTATTAGTTCTAAGCTTTTTCCTTTATTTTCTTTAGTTTGATCCTGTTTTTGTTTGTTTCTTTACTTGTTTTATGTTTATATATGTTTGCTAAGCTTAGTTTTATTCAATCTTATGTTTCTAAGCATGTTAGGGTGTTAGTCTTTTTTTTTTTAAGTGTTGCTATGTTTTAAGTGCTTGTTGTGTTTCTGGGCTAGGGCTTTTGAGCAAGCCTGCGTGCGCATGCAACTAGCCCGCACACACAGGCCTCTGCATGCTCACGCATATTGCTATCCAAAAGCCATAATCTAGGTTTTTGTTGGAAAAACATAGTTTGTATTGTATACAAAACATACACAGCGAAAAATTAACGGATCTACTTCATTCGCAATTGATAACATGTACTATGTAAATTTCAGAATTTAAAAACAAGAGAGTGTACCTTGGTGCGGTGAAATTCAAAACCATATATTAGAAGTACTTGAGAACACTTTTAATTTTTACTCCAATTTCACTTGTGCCCAAGAAGTGTGGTCTTTCAATCAATTTATATGTATGTGTTCAAGGGAGAATAAGAGAGTGGCTTGCACTCACATACACACCATATCATTTTTTATAAAATTCTGTATGTTTATCTCCTTATATCTAACTGATTATCTAATAGGACCAGCATTTTTGGTCATTCCAATTGGGCTTTAGTATGTGGCTTGGAGTGGGACCAAAATGGAACAAATAAAACTCTAGCTCCTATGGACCTTGGGCTTATCTGTCAACTCTTGATAAATCTAAAGTTACCATTAATTATATTTAATACCATTATATACATATAATTGCACTCTAGGCCTTATTAATAAATTATATCCCAAAACTTTATTATACATGCAACCCCTTCATTTAAATATTCGTAGTAATATAAAGTCATGAATGTTGACTGTCACTTTGAAGATTACTACATCTTAATCCTTTGAGTACCTAGTTTAATCTTTTAAGTTATTCATCATACATTTATAAAATCCAACTTCATAAATATATACTTTAGTAACTTCTTATTAAAGTGGTTAGGCCTAACACTCTGAATAACAAAATCCATTAAACTTATCTCAAGGAAATATTTTATATCTCCGTTAAAAGATTATGAATTCTACCTTGAGAATATATGTTCCTTCAACATTAAATGTGGCTGCCCAACATACTGAGGTTTTAATCGTGACTTTAGATTTCAATCCTGCTATATCAAAGCAACCTACACTTCATGATCAAGTTCATTATTCTCTCAGGATTAATAGCTAATGTAAATAGAAGTCATGAAATTTATTATTCATTTAACAGTCGTTAAGAGAACAATAAATTTCACAGCGGTCTAGTCCAATATGTCTTAACTCTTAAAACATATCAACACATCAACTAGAAGTCTCCACTTCCATGATCAAGATAAATCATCTTAGTTGATATGTTATAATCTTCGCAAATGAAATGCCCAATTTCATCACTGACTACGAACTAAAATTTTGAGTTTCTAAAGAACTTGTGATTTATATCTTCTGTGACTAAATCACATACTATGCATCTCATGGATTATATGATAATGTCTAAATATTCATATTACCATTATTTTAGATAATAATAAAAACAACTTTATAAATCATAACATAATGTCATACATAGCATCATACAATAGGATTTAAAGGGCACTATCCTAACAGTTTTTGCTTTGTTTTCTTCGCTTTTTTCACATATTATGCTTCTATTTTAAATGTAAGCCTTTGCTTTATTGTTTATTGGTTTACTTGTTTTTCACATAATTAAATTAGGGTTTATCTCTTATTTCTTTGTTTTGATGCCATGAACACGCATTCACATGTTCATGCATTAATGTCAAAGATGCTGAGATACAGCAAGGTAAGTGAGGTAAGTCATGCATTCACATGAACACGCATGATGTATGTTTAATGATAGAGATGAACATGTTTGTTTGGATGAGTTATTCTTAATCTACAAATGCAACCACATGTTGCTTATGTCTTTCTATGCTTGTGTTTCAGCCTTGATTTAATGTTCACATGCTTTTGCCTTGGATGTGATATGATGACATGATGCTAGATGAATGTTAGTTTGATATGAGATGTCATGATAGATGTATGATAGGATGTATGCCATGATAGATGAATGATTAGGTTTTGGGATTATTGATGCCATGATTGTATACTTAGATGTATGCTAGTGTGTGTGTGTGAGTATAGATACAATATTGAATATGTCTTTAATAAGGTTAAGACATAAGACACAAGACACAATGAGAGGAAGGACGGTTTGGGTGCCTAATATCTTCCCAAAACCATACTTAAACTCCAAACACATACTCTGGTAGTAAGATCAAAAAGGTCATTCCTCAAGAGGATGCTATATTCATGGTTTCTAGGCTATTGCAAAAAACTAAGTGGTGACTCCCCGCTATGTCCACACCAG
The DNA here is from genome assembly GCF_040712315.1 of Castanea sativa. Classification (NCBI taxonomy): domain Eukaryota; kingdom Viridiplantae; phylum Streptophyta; class Magnoliopsida; order Fagales; family Fagaceae; genus Castanea; species Castanea sativa. The sequence continues at coordinate 32,045,094 of NC_134014.1, read as the reverse complement.
TAGTAAGAAGATCAACAATTTCAACATGGTCAAGATTATGATTTATAATATAAGCATTAGCGACCATAGACATATGACCCATTTTATTAATAATTTCTTGCTCAGGTAAACCATCAATATTCCATTCATAAAGTTTACTAGCACAAACCGAAAATTGGGTTAGAAAAAATCTTTCTTCAAACTGTGTATCAGGAGAAGTAGGTTTTGAATACCAATTTTTTGTGAAAGACATGAAATTGGGTTTTCCAACAAATCTTTTAACTTCAGGCAATTCAAAAACAGGTTTATCAAAACTTTTAGATTTTTTCAAAATCAAAAACTGAGGATGAGGAGTCAATATCTGAATCTTTGGAAGAAGAAATTTCCTTTCATTTCCTTTCCGGAAAATAGCACGAGTAGTACTAGTAGAAGTATTATTCTGTTTAGTTTTTATCTTTTGTAAATCAAAAAGCATTTGTTCAACTTTTTTGATAGTTTTAGTCTGAGAGGTTTTAAGGCTTAGGTTATGCCTTTAACCAGGTAAATCAATCAAAGGTTTTTCAGTTTTAATAGAAGAAGTAGGTTTTTCAACTTTCTCTTCAATATGATCAAGTTGTTGACCAATAGTATGTAAGGAATTATTAACAAAAAAATTTTTGTTCAATAATCTTTTTCGTTTTAGTATAAATAGGGGTGTTGACATCATGTTCAGTAATTTTGAAAGGGGAGGCATTTATCTCAATCCCTTTACAGTTAATAATAATTGTATTAAGGAGAGGATGGGTAAACCGAACAACAGTATTATCTTCTTTAACAAAATTTGATTTTATTACCATATTCGAACTATTTTTGAAATATTTTTTGAAGCATAATAGTTCTCAACAAAATCAAAAATCAAAATATGTTTTTGCAATTCATGCACTTTCTTCTTTCCACTTTCTTTTAATGCAATCTTTTTCTTTTTGTTAAAAAATAGCATGATAAGTTTTTCTCTTTTACTTGTTTTTTGCATACTTAAATTTGTCAAATAAAGCAATCATGTCAATTTCAAAAGCTTTTTTGAAACTCTTAGTTGGCTATGGATAATAGGGGTTTGAAAATCGAAAGCAGTAGGGGCTTGAAAATTAGAAGCAATTGGAGACCCATATTCGGTCTCTTCTTCTTCTTCAATGACATGCTTGCCGTGTTCAGAAGGATGCCTCGTTCTTGTAGAATAATAAGCAGTGCTTACTTGGGAGTTATCACTTGCAACTCCTTTCAGCTTTAAGTCGGATTTTTCAAAATTCTTTTGTAAGAAATCTTTGAGATCTTGATCTTACTTTGAAATATTTTTAGAAGCTGTAAATCCTGCGAAAGAATGTCTTCCTTCGTTAATTATTAGAGGTTTGCTATTATCAAAACTTATTTTGACAGTTACGTCAAGATATTGTTGAATATGATCAAGATTTAGTTCATCAAAAGCAAACTTAGCAGGCTAAGCTTCTCATTCCAACAACCATTCTTTGGGAAGAGTAATATATTTCCAACGAATCATTCTTGGGTTTTGAACCTTAGCATTAAGAGTTGAACATTGGATTAACAAAGTTTTGTCACCAATATTTTTTTAGTCTAGCATGAGGATTAAGATTAGTTTTTAACAATCTATAATAAATGCAATAAATGATAGCAAGAAGCTCACTACCTTCATCCATATCATAAATAGATGTTAAGATATTTAAAGTTAAAGTTTTAACAATATTAGGATCATCCAAAGTAAGAGTAAAATCATAATAACAATTAAAATAGACAGGACCATCAAACAAAGATGACGTAATCATGCCAAGAATACTAGTATGAAAATCTTTAAATCTAAAATCTCTTAAGCACAGAAGCGTTAATACCTTTTCAGGTAAAAGGTTTAACAGCGACTTGAACCAAGCCAATATGCAAAAAACTGCATCCTTTAGAGCATCCACATCAATGGATGCATAAATGTGCAAAATGGAAAAAAGTCACTAATTATACACATTTTGAGCAAAAAAACACCCACATCAGTGGGTGTAAACTCATCTATAAAACAAACGTTGCTACAGTACCATGTAAATTTACACAGGTACTATAGCATGTGTATTTAAAATCTTAATAGTTTTTTCTCTCTCCTCTCTACGTGACTCTCACCTCCCTCTCTCTCAAGCGCACAGCACAACTCTCTCTTTCTCTCATCTCATCAATTTTTCTTCCTCTAGCTTCCGCCGATCACCATTGCCGCCGATGAGAACAAGGTCGAGCAAGCCAAGTCGCCGGACGAGTCCGTCGCCTACAACACGAACGAAGTTCTCCAACGGGTCCGTCTCCTAGAATCTCGTGGGTTTTGATCCATTTTTGGTTGAGCTTGAGGCCCGCGGCCATCGCGAGGAGGTGGCAGTGCTGCGAGGCATCGATCTTGCTCAGGCCGAAGGCCTCGATCTCGCTCCGATCCATTGGTTGTTGGTTTTTTTTTTTGGTTTTTTGGTTGATTGTGGGTGTGGGTCGGTGGGTTTTGATCTTGATCGACTTGGCTTTTCTAGTTCATTGGTGGTTTTGATGATCTTGCCGCCGATTGGGTGGGTGATGATTTGGCTTGACTGGGTTTCGGGTCGGGTGGGTGATTAATGGGTTTCAGATTGAGTGGGTTTTCCTTGATGATGCTAGTTGGGTGGTGATGATGGTGGCTGGAGTGATCGTTGGTTGTGACGGATTGTGGGTCTGTGAGAGAGAGGAGCAGTGAGGGAGGGGATAATAAAAAATTGTAAAAGAATGAATATTTTATTGAATAAATGTGTAGAATAGATAAACTAATGTGGGTGTTTTGTAAAAATGAGTGTGTAAAATAGAAAAAGTAGGTTTTTTCGTGTAAAATAGACGAGAATTTTGCATCCACTGATGTGGATGCTCTTAGCAAGAAAGCCATTAATCCATTTTCTATTAAATAAATAACATTTTTCATGAGTTTTAGAAATAGAACATGTTTGTTTAAAAGTTCTAACATTAAACTCAAAATTAAAGGTAGATCGAACCCAACTAGTTTTATAGATAGATTTAGTATCAATTTTAGGAGTACACCATTTTTTAAAATCAGTGAAATCAGTTTCTTTAATAGAGTAATCTTCCTCATTTATAATATCAAGAGGGATACTAGATCTGGAGCTAGCAAAAGAGTTGGATCTAAATAATCTATCCATACTATCCTTTGTCTAACACTCACTTATCATGTTTTTACTCTCACAGCCATTGCATTTCAAAACACATACCCTAGTCAACCCTCTACCTCTTATACCCTAGCGCTCTCCTAGCTAAAAAGGCCTTACTATTTGGTTCTGGAAATTCACTTTCCTACAAGGGTGGCACTAATGGAGACAGGAACAAAGACACTACTAAGAAAGTATCAAAGATTCGAACAAGAAAAGATAGAGTAAAAAGAATACATGTAACCAATTCTAGCAAATCAAAAATTTACATTTCATTATTAAAAAACATGTAACCAAAGATTTACTTAATATAATGCAATTATACCATATTGATTGAGAGAAGGAGAGGTATATACACTCATGCTCAATTTCATGCCCTTTTCTTCTTCTTTTTTATTATTTCTTTTTATTTTTTTAATGTTCTTTATCTTTTTCACGTGTACCATATTTTGTCACATATATGTGATGAATTTAATTTTTTTATATCATATATTTTAATTATGAGTGACTTCTATCAATATTGATTCAAAACAAAATGGGACCATCACTATTATATATAGGTGACATGTTCCCTACAATATTCATGCAAATGTTTGAAAAGACAAGTAAACTAGCAAAACTTTTATTCTTTGAAAAGTCCCCCTCGCAAGAGAAAACTAGTTTTAACATCAAGAACAAAGTCCAATTTGCATGTGATGATGATGATGATGAGTGCGTATCTGCAGTACTACTTGCACTACAATGCATGTCAACAAACAGTGTTGGGGGTGGATCTAACAAAAAAGTTGGTCATGTCACTCCCTGTAGTAGTTCAAGTTTCTATCCTAGTACATCTTCGATTGCATGTCATGAACTGTAAATTTTCCGTTTGCTAATGTTGGTAAATGATATGTGTGTGCGTGTGTGTGTTCGAGTTACACTTGGTGTAACGTTACAAGAGTTACACATTTTCCTACCGTAAATTTCTAAGCAATCTAACAGTATTAAAAAAAAAAAAAACAATATTATCCACCTTTGCTTAATTAATATAGCATCTTTTAGTTTTCTCTCTCTTATTTATTTGGAATAACTCAAGTACATGAATGCATTTTACTCTCACATTTGCTTCTTCCCAAAACTAGTCTCTAAACTACTTAAAAAGAAATAGCATCAAAACCTCCAAAACTTCAAGAAATTGTTGGAATTTCTCTTCTTGCAAAGATCTGGTCAGGCCAGCCTCTCTGCACCATGTTAGACCATCACTCACCTTCAGCCTAGCCTCTCGCCACTGTTATAATTAGGTATTTGGGTTATTGGTTTTAATTAAGTTTAGAAACTACACTATTCAAATATATAGGGCATTTGAATCTCATTACCGATCACACTCTACATATGTTGCAGCTATAAATAGCAATTAGGTAGATATATTAGTTTAGGCCTATTACATGAACTTTTATTATCTCTCTCTCTCTCTCTATATATATATATATATATAGAGAGAGAGAGAGAGAGAGAGAGAGATCAATAACGGAGATAGATGAAATGACCATTTTATAAATGGAATCAAACTTGGAGGACCAAAACGACAATTTTCAAATCTAATTGACAAAAATAAAAACTACCAAAAACTTCAAAGTTATTTTTGTCATTATTTGACTAATAATCCACTATATAAGTTACTTGTCCCACACACACCATACAATTCACAAGATAAATGTCTGATATGGCTTCAAAAAATTAAGTTGATTTCACATATTTTAGACGAGTATTGGTGAATTGTAAGCAAGATAAAACGAAGTTCAAAGGTAGACACATACAATGTGTTTAAAATTTTTTTGGGAGAGTCAAACCAAGTTCAAAGTTAGACACATACAATGTGTTTAAAAATTTTTTGATAAGGAATTATTAAAACCTAATAAATTTTCTTGTGAACTATTTCAACCTAAATTAACTCCTTTATGCCCCCTAGCTAATATCCTAAATCCATTCCTTTCTGAACTCTAATCAATCAAGAAAATAATTATTACCTTATTTTTTTTATCCTTACAACAAGTAGGAAAGGGTTTCAAACCTAGATTCTTCACATAGAAAAAGCTAGACAATGTCAATGAATGGAGTCATAAAACTTATAATGAAAGAATGACTGCGTTAATGCAACATTCAACCTTCCATAAGATCATAATCAGCCTTTAATGTTGACTTAACTTAGTCTTCTTGAGTCACATACCCGCATGCTTAGTATACCTACAATCAACAAGTCCCTCTCGTTTAAGACACAATCACCCATATTAATCACAAGTTTAAACTTGATTATTAGCTTTCTAAAAGGAATCACACGGTGGAAAAATAACTTTTTGGGTCAATTTTAAGAGGGACTAGACAGCGACTGCAGCCTCTTACAGAAGGCGACGTTGTAGGGTAACCCCTCCGACAAAACCAAGTGGCCCATTGGCCCACGTGTCGCCCACCCAGAGCGTGTTATTTGTGAAAGGAGGAGTGTGTGTGAACCACTAGAATCTTAACCAAGCAACAAAATGTGTCTCACACACAAAATAATATATTTTGTTTCTAAGATATTGCTTTCACATATGCACAAATGAAAACGACTTTGGGGGTTACAGCAATACATTGAGGCTAAGGTGGAAAACAATGTGTGTATATATGGGACATTACATTACCAAACAAATATAATATACCTTTTGCTAAAAATAAAAAAGATAATATCCCTTGGTGGAGCATTTTCTTAAAGATTTTTTTTTCCACAGAAATTAGGTCACAGCTAGCACAAAATGAACCTAATTCCAATCCCACTTCTCATTCTTGACTTAATTTAGAAGGACTTTGTGGTTTGTGCTTGTAACCAACTGATTGATTGAAGATGTTAAAGCTCTAATAGTGTAAGTTTGGTTTGGATTTTTATCTTCCTAAGAGAGAATGTAAAACTTTTTAAATTCTAGTATTTTTCTTTTAGTTACAATTGTATTTTTGCACCATAAACCAAATAAGTTGATGCAAATAAATTGATCCAAACAAGCACAGAAAAAATGAGAATATATTTTACGATTAAGATTTTATTTTTTGTATTTAACTAATATCGTAATATTGTACATGTGACAATTTTATTTAAAATTTTAAATAGAATGAAATTAGTTATGTTTTTTGAAATTATAATATTTAATTTAATTATAATATAGATCCATTCTTTTTGTTTTACAAAGAAATATAGATCCATTCTAAAAGCATAAAATTAACTTTGAATTTGAGGAGTCGTGTAGATTGAGTAAAGCTTCTAAAGCATATTCTAATTTTCGGTTGCACTAGTCATGATGATCCTAATGCCAATATGCAATAAGCAAATAAGCTCCTTAAAAGACACTTATAAATATATATTTTTTAAAATCTCTTTAAAAGGCATTAAACTTGACTTTTAGCTTACATGAGGATTACCACTATTGATGGAAAGCCATAATAATTTTTTTTCTTTTTCTTTTTTGAGTTAGGGAAAATCCTACTATATCTGGTTACGTATTTATGGTACTTCCCGTATATTCAATAATTTTTTCAATTCTTTTATTTTTAATATACAAGATAGAATTTTACTCTAGCCTAATCTAAGTGTATATGTGTGTGAAGCTCCCTTCTGGAGACTTGAACCTCGATCCTTGCTCTCCTACACCCCACAAGCACTTATACTTGTGGAGTGACTATCACATCAAGAATGTGCGGTGGTATAATTTTTCCAATTCTAATAGGAGACTTATGTTACTTTACGTTACGTAATAAAATTGCAGAATTAAAGGCAGTCTTTTACTTAAAGCAAAACCCTTCTCCTAATTTTAGACGAAATAAGCAAAAGTCAATCGTGTCTTAGGACTTGGGAGAGACGAGAAACCTTTTGACGTGGGAGACTAAGTTTATGTTATAGAAACTTGTTGGACTCTCAGATATCTTGGTCTTGTATTTAGTGAGCATAATTTCTTAACTCAAAATCATTCTGTTTTAACTTTTAATTCAAAAAGTTCATAGCTTTGTAAGTTTCTTGATAGGTAATTAGGAAAATAATGTACTTTTGTTAATAATAAAAAATTGGTTTGCTAATCATATAATTTAGAGAAACCCATGGAAATAGTTGCTTGTCTATCACCTCCACATCCACAATCACATATTGGCAAAGACAACACGTCGATGACTTGAGTCTTCGCAGAGAGACATGAGTTGTCAATTGGCCTCATTATATATAATTGGGTATGTTGAGTAATAAGCATTTATGGTAAACGCCAAATTGGCCATATTGTGATAATGAGAGCTGTTAGTGATTGATGTCTTGCATTCACTCATGTAATCAACGCCAATTGGCCCCTACCAATATACATAACCCTCAATTTTTTTTGTGAATTATAAAAGGTTTTCTCGTTTTTTTTTTTTTGGGGGGGGGGGGGGGGGTTAATAATTAAGAGCTGTTAAAATATAAAAAATATTAAGAAGGAATAAATAGAAGAAAGAGAATTAATGTAGCTTGGGCTTACATAAGACCATAATCCATAATAATATCTATGGCATTTCTATAGTATTCTAACAGGAGGGAACAATTCAGAGTGAATATTTAGTGCTTTTAAATTTTTTTTTTTTTTTATAAATTTAAAGTTATAAATGGTGCATGTTATTTAAAATAAGTTATAATTTGTTACTTTTGAGAAAGATTGCTTAAAGGAGTGGTGTTTGAGCTTCCTTAACCCACTGCCGAATAGTTCTGCTTACGTTATTGTAGAATAAGAAGCTTTTGTATGTTAATGCATGTACTTAATTTATTTAGAATTATTAGAGCGGGATCTACTATTAGTATCTTTTTTTTCTCCATTCTTTTGGTTTTTGTATCACAGATCTTGGTTTGCGCTTTATGGGCATTTCCACTATCAAAATTTTCTAATGAGATTTTCAATAACATGTTAGTATGCATACCTTTACATCTTGATTGGGAAGGGAAAAAGAATGGACTGATATTTTTAAGGAATATATATATGTCATATATCCATTCCATTCCCATGTTTGCATTTCTCCCAAAAGTGGAGGGGATGATCTATTTCCTCATCAATTGAGATGAAATTACATTTTTATCACCATTCCTTTTAACGAAAAATAAAATAAAATGGACATAATGGTACAAAATTTGCATTTATTTCCTTCTCTTTCCTTCTTTTATAAACTCCCAAATACATTGGTTAAAAAAATGGACAAAGTCCAATTAATTAAATACGCCAGCCAATAGAGGAAGATGCCCATCAGTGGCTAAGTAGGGAGCTCCAATTCTGACATTTGATTACCATAAGAAAAATAATGGAAATCAAGTTTTTCTACATTAGTTTTGAAAAAGGATATGGATCATTTCATGATGAAAAAAGTTTTTTTTTTTTTTAATTTGAAATCTGTATATGATAGTTAGTCATATAAAAATCTCAGTTCATCTTTAAAACTTATATATATATATATATATATATATGTATTATAATTATAAATAATGTGGCTCTAAGTCTAAGCTATGATTAACACACTAGTTTTTATTTTAAAACTAGAAGGATGGTGCAGGATACACAGGGGAACATCCACATAAGAACTGAGAATGGAAGGCATAAAATAGTTTTAGGTACCATATGTAGTACTTATAAGGTACAAGACAGCCATTGTGTATTTCGTTAATCTAATGACAGATTAGTACTAATTAAATATGTGTGCAATTTGAAGTAAGTTGTATACCTCAAAACCAAACAAAAAGAGACAGAATTTTTTTATAAAAAAAAAAAAAAAAAAAAGGTCCATTATTACTTATCAGTTAAATGTATATTTAATTCCAAGGACAGCTGAGCCCAATCTTGTAAGTTGTAACACATTAATTTGACAGCATATTAGCATAGTTGGCAGGAAAGAAATTAAAATGAAACCTCATTCCTCTTTCTTGGGATCTGAGATTCACACATAGATAGGGTAATTAAGGAGCTTATTGACTTAAATATTGTTCAAATTTTATGTTTTTAGATTCTTAAGCTATCTTCATAAAGAGTTAAAAATTTATAACCATCAAATATTGGGTTGATTTTTATGTTATAAAATCGCTTAATTGAAACAAAATTTTCTCCTAAATATTTTTAATAAGCTTTCCACTTGTTATGGTTCATATTCATAAGTAGTTTACACTAATCAATTCAGCTTTGTTTGTATGCTCAATCTGCGGAATTAGATTCATCACTTTCTATGAAGCAATTATCCTTTATTAAAAGCCAACTGTTATCAACTTTAGGTTTAAATTAGTACAGATTAGTACCCACTGAATGGTGAATTTTTAAACATCTCATAATTATGTCGTAACCTAGTTATATATCTAATCTAAAAGAAAGGTGTAACCAGTTTAACTTGGTTACTGTAAATATGAAATTGATAAATTTAATGTGCTTTCCCAATCATGGTAAAGTCTTATATGTTTAGCAAGGTTTACTTTTTTGAAAGTTTATTGTTTAAAGGTTAAAAGTTAAAAGTTAAAACAAATAAATCAGTTTTTTACTTACTTAAAGACTAAGGTTGTTTTTCCATTTGCTTAAATTTGTTTCCAATACTTCTTCTGGAACATGTTAGGCTACTTTCTTATCTTCTTTTTTGTTACAAAGTGCCTTTTTGATTAGCAAAATATTAGTACTTTCCCCTATTTTTGGCAGAAAGTAATTGACTTTAATATAAAGTAGGCTCCCCCATATTCTCCAATAATTCGACTCTATATTTTTAAGCAAACTCAAATTTGGCCTACCAAAATGTAACATATTTCCAATTTTAACTAGTTCAGCTAATGGGGAAGCTTTCTAAACTACTAACTACATAACATAACCTAATATCTCCAAAAATTGTATTAATCCATGTGCCCTGACCATGTGATTGTGTGTGATAATTTTGGTCCTCGCTGCAAGTCAAGATCTGAAGAAGCAACAAGTTGATAATTTAGTATATATAGTCATTTGTTTTTGTTAGTTTAATGCATGCTTGAAAAAGAGGCACGCATTTTTATAGTTAGAAAAGAAAAATTATTATTTCCTAGGTCAAGAGCACGTGTGATGCACATTGTCGATGGAAAAGAGACAAAATTTTATTGTTTATTACTAGTTTATATGGGAAGGAGGAAATTAGTAAATCCAAGATTGATGCTTGATACTTATGATAATGAGCATGCTAATTTGATGTGTACGATTTACAATTATGTGTTTCGGACCTTAATTTTTTAAATGGTCCACCCACATATGTAATATTGTATATGAAGAAAGATCTTACTTTGATGAGTATCTGTATATCGAAGGATTCAATGTGAAATGGTCCCAAATTCATGTAGTAGTCACCATTTTGGCATTCAATATCCTCTTTGTTTGGTCCTGCCTTTGATGGCTTCATTACTTTTGTATATATGTGTCATGTTGCATTTCTATTTCTATTTCTTTTTTCTTTTTTTTATATATATATGATAAAAATGATCAGACTTTGGTGCAATGGTAAGTACTACACATATAAGCTATGTGTCGCGAGTTGAATCCATGAATCAGACTCTTCAAAATTGGCCTAAAATTGCCTATCAACCACCACTCTCGTACTCTGCACAAACAAAAACCTTCAACACTTAGGACAACCTTATTTTTCTATTTAAGTTTCTTTGCTTGTTGCAATGCAAAAGGTTTAGTTGCAGATTTTCCAAGAGAGATAAGGGGTTAAAAAAAACATATATTTTACTGATTAAAAAAAATTGTGGATTAGAGAAGGTTTTGAATCTAAAACCAGCTTAAGATTGCAGAACAGAAGAGGATGAATAAAGCATATATTGTCCTTTCATTGTTGATTGTAGATGTTTCTGTTAAGCATTAAAGTGATACCAAATAAAAAAAAGAACTCATTTAAAGGATCAGCATGCTTTAACTGAATATTCTATAACACTACCGAGAAGGAAAAGCTGGTTTGCTCTGAAAAATCAACCAATTAAATGGAGACCATTTTGGGGGAAGGAGAAAACACAATGGTGAAACATGGAAAATCAAGCAAGAACCTAAAGATCACAAATAATAATTTAAAGAATGTAATGTGTTAGTTTTTTTTTATATAATTAATATAATGTGTTAGTTGCTGGTATGTATTTTGCAGAAGAGTTAGTTTATAAGTGCTTTAAGGGCACAAGTAAATAGTTTTTTTAAAATATACATATATGAGCTATAATGTAAGCTTCCGTAATTTTTTATTTTTTTATTTTGAACATACAAATTCATTATAACTGTGAGTTTTTCTTGGTGTTGATACATTTTTTACTTCTTCTTTTTTGGAGCAATAATACATTTTTCACTTTGTTCCAAAAATTTGTATAAAAAATGTTATTTAAAAGAGTATTAAATATACCTAAAGTAATATCCTTAAAGGGCTCGCCAACCCAAAAAAGCTTTTAAAAGACGAAAAACATGGTGTATTACTATATTACAGGGTAAAATGTTGGGAAGATAACATTATGAGAAGACTCCAATTAAATAGATTTAAAAAATAATAATTTATATATTTTATTATAGATCAATTGAGTAATTAGTATCACGTCTAAGAAATATACTTAACCAAAAGCTTAATCCAATAAGTTTGGACCCACTTTGTTATATATTAATATAGGCATATACCAACATAAAACTTATTTACAATTCATTAAGTAGCTACATCGACCAATAAGTCACATAAAGAACCCGATAGAAGGTAAGATAATGTCTTTTGTGTTGTATTAGTAGATGCAACCATGGGGTTTGAAACCTATGAAACTACGTTTTACCCTTATGTATTTGTATATTGCAAAATGGAACAAAAGTTCGAGCATAACGAAAAGAGAGAGAGAAAGCAAATCAAAGCAGGCTGAAGAAAGGGCCAAAAGAACCCTCTACTTAGTCACCATCACTGAGGTAACAGATCCAACAGTTCCTTTTGAGGATTATATATCTGAATGAAAAGTTCACTTATGAAGAAAATGTAAGAACCAAAGCATCACAACAATTTGAAAGTGTTATATACACGTTTTATAACAAAGTTAAAAACAACCTTCTATGTATAAATAACAAGACCTACATACACATGAAATGGTAGAGATACAGAAACAGCTTTCAATATGCTACTCGGAAGTGCTAAAAGAAGAGGGGAAAAATTGTGGGAGCTGAAAACTTCATCTCAGACCTTCTTCTTTCTTCTTTCTTAATCCCAAAGAATGCTCTTTGAAAATTTGTTTGAAACCGTTTTTGGCTGACTACTGCTTGCTGCTTAGTTCAGGGACTTCCTTTATGCTCATCTCTACCATTTCAACTGCACTGAAACCTCCATCTTCTGTGGCAATTGTAGATTGAGAGTCAATCCCACACCCTGCTTGGATTTCCTTGAACATTGCCATGACTTGAATCATTGTGGGACGCCGCCATGGCCTATCATCCAAGCAAGCACAAGCCACCTTTAAGTGTTGTAAGAGCTCAATCTCAAGGGTGGGATCCTCTTTCATAAGTTCTGGATCAAAAACATCACTTATTTTCAATTTGGCATGCTGTTTCACCCACCCCACAAGATTGTTGTCACCAAAATCAGCTGAATCAGTTGGTCTTTTCCCTGTTAGCAGCTCAAGCAAAACTACCCCATAACTGTAAACATCACCTTTTGTGGAACATCTGAAGCTCTGATAGTATTCAGGAGGGACATAGCCAGGAGTACCCGCTAGAGTGCTGACACTCAAATGAGTATCCATCGCACTCATAAGCCTGGCCATTCCAAAATCAGAGACTCTGGCTTCTAAGTTTTCATCAAGCAGTACATTGCTTGATTTCATGTCCCTGTGAATGATATGTGGGATGCAATTATGGTGTAGAAAAGCCAAACCCCTCGCGGCCCCAATGGCAATCTTCCTCCTCACAGTCCAATTCAGCTTGATCCCAGATTTCTTTGGGTCATGTAGAACATCTTCTAAACTTCCATACCTCATGTACTCATACACCAAGAGCCTTTCCTCTCCTACCTTGCAGTACCCCAGAAGAGGGACAAGGTTCCTGTGCTTGATTTTCCCAATGGTTTCCATTTCAGCAGTGAATTCCCGATCACCCTGTCCGCTGATATGTATTAGTTTCTTGATGGCCACAATGCTTCCGTCTTTCAATTGAGCCTTGTACACATCACCAAAACCACCAGACCCTATAAGGCTGTCATTATGGAACCCATTTGTTGCTTCAAGAAGATCAGCAAAAGTGAGCTTCCGAAGCGGCTTCTCAAATGTAGCAAGGTTGATGCTTAAAGCTTCACGGGCACCAGTTAGCTTCCAGCTAACATTGGCTGTGCCTGAATGGGATCGACTATCAACATAACCATCAAACGACGCATCCTTCTTTTTTCTCCTTTTCTTGGTCTCAATAGCAACTATAATCAGTCCAACGATACAAAATAGAGAGAACAACAATCCCATTGCCACACTCCCCGCGAGGGATGCTTGTCTCCTATGAGACTTCTGATGCTGTGAATTCAAACTCGAACTCGGATCTTGACCACATTTGGGAAGAGGATAGCCACATAACCCTGAATTATTCTGAAAGCTAGATGCTGGAAATGTTTCAAGCTGACCCGTTTCAGGAATCGCTCCACTGAGATAGTTATTAGACAGATCAATCTCAGTAAGCAGGGACAATGCCGTCATGGATTGTGGGATTAGCCCTCCAAGCCTATTGCTAGAGAGATCAAGAATGTTAAGACTCCTTATATCCCCAATCTCTTGTGGAATTACTCCAGAGATATTGTTATGTCCCAAATTCAATACATATAGATACATAGTACTCCCAATCTCCTTTGGAATACTACCAGACAACATGTTATGTGAAATATCAAGAAAAATGATTGACCCATTGTGGTAAAATGTAGGTTGCAACTTACCTTCATACACTCTAGTGAAATTGCAAGGATTCCTGGTTGAAATCCTATTCAGCTGCTCATGATCAATCCCAGCAAACTCTAGCAAATTCCCAGCTCCATGACACTCCTTACTCCCATCATTCTTGATGTACACATAAGTCTTCTGACTCAAGTACTTCACTGCAATACTGCCTGATTGCTTGAAAAGCTCAGGTGGAATAGTCCCATTCAACTTATTGGTATTGAGATCCAACCATATCAAGCTCTTACAGTCCCCAAGTTCAGGTGGGATCCTCCCAGAGAAAGAGTTATTACTGAGTTTCAGTATTGCTAGCTTTGAAAACTGACCAATCCACGCTGGAATCTCACCACCCAATTTGTTGTTTGACAAGGAAATCCAATTCAGATTGGTGCAGTTGCTTAGCCCAGAAGGAATAGTCCCTGTCAGCTCATTGAAGTCTAGGATCAGATTCTCAAGTGTCTGGATGTACATGAGCTCTTGTGGGATTTCACCTTGTAACTTGTTCAACCAGATTATCATATCTCTAAGCTTTGACAAGCTTCCCAAGCTTGGAGGTATAGTTCCCCCCAGGTTATTGAAGCTCAAATCTAAAGAAACCAGTTGTGAACAGTTGCTCAAACTTGAGGGAATTGAACCTGTGAACAGGTTGTTCTGTAAGAAAAGCTCTTGCAAGTTGGTCTCAGTGCCTTGACAGAGAGTACTAGGAATAGAGCCAGAGAAATTGTTGGCACTAAGATCCAAAGTCTCCAATTTCACTAGCTGAGACAAAGAATCAGGCAGGACACCAGAGAAACCATTGAAGGACAAGAACAACTTCTTTAAAGCTCCCATCTTGGTAAAAATATCGATTGGTAATTCGCCTGAGAATTTATTCTCAGATATATCCAAAGATTCCAAAGAAGAACAAGCGCCGAAACCACTTGGGACTGTGCCAGAGAGGTTGTTGGTTGAAAGGTCTAGCTGTATGAGGTTGGAACAAGCAGTTGAAAGCCATGGAGGAATTTCACCATGTAATTCATTGTCAGCTACAAAAAGAGACTGCAGGTTCTGTACTGGGAGAACTGGAATACTACCACCGAACGGGTTGCTGGATATGTTCAAGAACCTAAGATTGTGACAGGAAGAGAGTGAGTGGCTGATATCACCAAAAAACTTGTTGGCAGAGATGTCAAGGTACTCCAAAGCTAAACACTCGCCAAAGGAAGGAACAACCACTGAGAAATTGTTGGATGAGAGGTCTAGATAATTAAGGGTCTCACAAGTGGCTAGAGTTGGGCCTATCTCACCAGTGAGCTTGTTTCCCTTCAAGGCCAACCGTTTCATACCATTGCAACTGGATTGGAAGAGCCAAGTAATCACGGTTGGACCTGAGAGCTTGTTGTTAGAAAGATCAAGTACCTCAAGATTGAGTCTCGGTGAGCCTTTGAGGAAAGAAGAGTCTAGGCCGTTGTTTGAGAGGTTGAGAGAATTCAAACTTGAGCAAGAACCGAAGTTGGAAATGTCAGAGAGAGAGCCAGAGAGGGAGTTTAGAGAGAGATCTAAGGTGGTTAAAAAGGAGTTACATTTGGTGAAAGAAATGGTGCCTGTGAGATTGATGTCTTTTAGAACAAGGGTCTCTAGGTGGTCAAGGGAGAGAAGAAAGGTTGAAACAAGGCTAAAGTTGGTGCCTAGATGGGTAAAGCTAAGGTCTATGGAGGACACCAAGGAGTCCTTGCAAGTAATGCCAGTAAAGTTACATGTGTTTTGGTTTGGAAGCCAATTGGAGAGGAGGGTTGGGTTTGATACACTGGCTTTGAAGTTGAGAAGCTGTTGGGTGTCTTTGTAGGATGAGGGAGTGGTACTACCTTGGGAAGCTTGGAAAGATAGGAAAGTGAGGGAGAGGAGGAAGAGAGAGAAGGAGCTGAAAGTTTTCATTTTTATGAGTTTATGAGTGGAGTGGTGGGTGTTTGTGCTTTAGGGTCTCAGAACTGCCATTAGAGAGAGCTTAGAGAAAGCTCTGGTTTTTGGAGAGAAAGTGGGTTTTGGACTCTTTGGAAGGAGAGAGAGAGAGAGAGAGAGAGTCAAAAGTCTGAGTAAGGATGGTAAGAAGGGTATTTATCAAGTGGGGAGAACTGAACACAGCTGTTGCTCACATGCCATGTGACCCTCTCTCTCTCTCTCTCTCTCTCTCTCTCACACTAATAAACACCATCTGGATTTTTTGCATTGTTTATGGAGCAATAGAATAATATTCATGTCTCTCTTTGTCTGTCTTATTGGTGTGCAGAGAGCTGAGATTAGGGGATGATGGGGTTTAATTTGTTAATGCTAAAATATGGTTTCTCTCTCTAGATGTAGAAGTTCTTTTTTCTTTTTTTTTCCCTTGCTTTTTGCTTCCTCTTTGATTCTCTCTCTCTAAAACTGTCTCTTTGTCTCTCTAGCTTTTCTTTTCTTTTTTATGTACGTGTGATCAACGATTGATCCATCACTGTCAATTAATAGAGATTCTTTCGCTTAATTAAATAATTCTTTTAGTTCACGAGGGATTAATTTCATGATTTTTGGCTGTTAGTACAATGTATATAGGAATAGGAGTACCTTTTTTTTTCTTTTTCTTTCTTTTTAATTAGTAGAGCACCCCTCTTTTTTATAAGTTAAAGATGAGGCGAAAAGGCTACTACGAGGCAACCCTCATGATTTTACTATGTACCCTACTTAGTTTCAAACCCATTAATTACTATTGTAAACTTGTAATAATAATCTTTTTGTTATTATTAAGAACTTGTGATAATCTGTTTATTGCAAGTCGTAGCCATTCATTCCAAATAATATGAATTTAATCATATATATTTTGATGATGCAATTGGTTGCATGTAAGTTGTAGCGGTAGCAAAAAGATGAAATCAACAACAAATTTTGAATGATTAAAAAAAACAACAAAGTTTAAATGGTGAAAACTCTTCAATGCTTAAGTCAAATAAGATAATGCATAGATGTTACAGATCATACTTGTATGTAGCCTATGTGCCTCCTTTTAAGGTATTTTTTTGGAGCATTTTTCTCTTTAATACCCATTGGAGATTAAAATTCAAAATGAAGCAAAAATCCTTTTTTTAAACAAAATTCTATAAATTTCACAATTACGTAATTTCCCAAGATTTGCAAGATTTGATTAGGAAGAAAATGTTTTAAGTTAGCCTAACACTAAGGGGGTTAGGCTAGATTCATCCATCGACACTCGCTTGGTCTTGACTTGTTGTCAAGGTACCAAGTCATCACCTTTTGGATCAAAATGCAATTAACTTACCTACCATATCTTAAATTACAAACTCTACAATCAACATTACAAATTGAGATTAATTTGCAATGTTTATCATATTTATCTAATAAATCAATATCCAAATTAATATACGAGGTTGCTACCCACCCTTAAAGGGAGGGGCATTTGCGATGAAAACATTCAAAACCATATAAATTATACTTAACACCCTAATTTATCTACCAATTTGTTAATTTAGATCATTTATGGACAACGCCCTTTTTATATTGTAATTTATAGTGAAAATGAAAACACCCTCATAATTTAAAGTGAATACTTTTAATGAACCCTTTTTGTTTTACCAAGTTTTTATTAATTACGTTTTCTCATTTTATTTTTCCTCTTATTTAGATTTTGATTTAGTTTTCAGGTGAGTTGAGGTATATACTAAAAAAATTTGCTTTACTTAAACATCATTACATTTGATTCCACGTGTGCCTTGAGTATCTTCCATCAAAAGTAAACATAGCACTATAGCCTCTTTTATAAATCTTTCTACATGTCATTACCAACATGTTGTACTGTATAACCCTTCTGTGCAACTTTCCACTAAAAGCCTTTAATACTAAATTTAGCACTTGGAAAATTAGAATCCTCTACATTTCACAATCAAAATTTTATATTTTTAATTATTTGATGGTGTACATAACATAAAATCATTTAAAAGTTTAAAGTACATTCATCGTCAAATTTGTAAACTCTAATATATGCCATAAAATGAAGTGTTCAAACTTCATAGGAAATTGAGAGGATGTTGCTTGACATTTGGGTAGGAAAGTTTGGCTTACAAGACTCACAAAACACATTAAAGGGTTTAAGTTGATTTATTGTTGTCTGCTAGTATTACATTTTTCTATATAGGTAAACAACCATGGTTCTAAATTTGTCAGATCCCCACTCATCCAGGCATTTATAGTATACTACTGGCACACAAATTGGTCAAACACGCTAACTCTATAACTGGCAAAAGAGATGCAAAGCAAAAGCAAAGCTCGTTTAAAGCCCACAAACACAAACACCTCCGCCTCTTCTTATACCAGCTCACGACTCACGAGAGAGGAATTCCTAGAATTTGTCTATTATTCCATTTCCATTTTATTTTTCTTTTGAACTTACCTCAAATATATTCACGCACAAGCACAACCACTTTCCATAATGAATTTGTAAACAAGTGTGTTTCTTTTATCATTCCTTAATTTGTGTCATCAATGCACTCATTACGAAGATCCATAAATAAAAATAGGGAAAATTTAATAAATTCCCTAAGGGGCATTGATTTAAAAAATAGTTTTAAAAGCCTTTTATGATAAAAGAAAATTTGAATTAATTTTTTTACATCTTTATATATTTTTTCTGAAAGTTTGATAAAAAATAAATTTCTAAAATGATCCATTAACAAATATCCTACAAACACTCATTAATCGAACTCAAAAATGTATAATACTAATAATATTACTTATTTCACAACTTGCTTAGTTTTTTTTTTTGGATAAGAAAACACACTCAGATATTAAATTTTGAGTGGTGGTGTGTTTTAATTAACTTAACTAATATCTTGACATTGATGAAAAAAGAATAGATATTCTATATCTACAATATTTTTACAACAAATCATATATGTTAAGTTGTTATTGGTTCTAATTTTAATCCACAACTTAAATTACTTTTTTACTCATTCATAACAGCCAATAACAACCTATTGTTTAATATTTAATGTGAAAATGTTGAGAAAATATTACAAACATAATATTTCTAATAAAAAAAATAATCACCACAAAACAAATCCTATGACTCGAAAAAATATTAGTGTGCTGGTCGAAAAATGAGCAATCATCGTCAAATGTATTGGATAGAAAAAGAAACTCTTTTTTTTTTCTTTCTAAACAGATAGATAAAGAAACTCATTAGTCATTATCATAAGATTCACATCCTATCATAAGAGCATCCACACCAGTCAGTTTATAATCTTCTAAAATAGAAGAAAGTGCAATTTTTACATCTTTTGAGCAAAAAAACACCCTCATCACGAGTACTGTAGCTCTTTTATCCTTTATTTTATTATTTGTTTCTCTCTCTCTCCTCTCTCCTCTCTCCTCTCAGCTCACAGCTCTCTCTTTCAACCGTGTCTTCTCACTCTCACCTCTTAATCATTTCATCTCTCTCTCAGTCCACCAATCTCACCTCACTCCATCGATCAGTCCATCAATCTCACCTCAAGCCACCGATCTCACTCTCGCCGATCTCACCGATCTCACTCACCGCCAATACGATCTCAACAGGCAAATGACACCGTAGCGAAGCTCAGAAACACTGTGGCGGAGCTTAGATGGTATGATCTCACTCGCACGAGACCCAGAAACGACACTATTGCGGAGCTCTCAAGGACATGATGTGTGGGTTTTGATGGGTATTAATCCGTGGGGTATTGGGTTGATGGTGGGTTTTGATGGGTATTGATCCGTGGGTATTGATCGGGTTGATGGTGGCTGGGATTTTGATAGGTGGGTTGAATATTTTAATCGATGGGTTTTGATCTTGATTAGTGGTGATGATGGTGGCTGGGTGGTGATGATGGTGGTGATAGTGGCTGGGTGGTGACGATGGTGACTGGGGGTGGAGTAATCGTTGGTAGTGATGGACTGTGGGTCTGTGAGAGAGAAGGGTAGTGAAGGAGGGAAGGAAATAATAAAAAATGTAAAAAGAATGAATTTTTTATTAAATAAATGTGTAGAATAAATAAACTGATGTGAATATTTTATAAAATTTAAGATATAAAATAAAAAAATAAATTTTTTACATAAAATAGACAGAAAATTTAAACCAACCAATGTTGTTGCTATGGTAAATTTTGCTATTTTAAATTTATGTTTTTTTTTTTTTGGGTGAAGAGTAAATAATGTTTAAATGTTTGTTTGGTACTTGAAATTAATCCATGCACTGCTACCAGCGCTCTTGTACCCAAAAAGGCTGCCCCAAACACTGAACATTATTTATTATTACAACAAAATTTACCCCATGCGTGTCACTCTCCTTAGTCGCGCGTGTCCATCACCGTCCAATTAATCACAAATCTAAGTCCTCCCTAAGCGACAGAACCGAACACAAAATCTATTTTCAATTCAGTAGTCTATAATGCACCTGACAGTGTCATATTGCACTCAAATAATTGGCTCGTGTATATCACGCGCCACGAGTTCCGTTGCACAATTTTCCACGACCAAATATTATGTTTTGAGGCAATACTTGACAGAGTGTGCGTACGGTACGATAAAAGAGAAGAGGGGTCCCACGGGTCTTGTTGAATCCCGACCGCTGATCAGATTTGACGGACAAGATTTAACTATGTAAGTAAAAGCTAATGTACTTGGATGTGTGGGGGACCAAACACTTGTTTATGTGTATCTTCGACATCTAGCAGTGAAATCTAGAAGTACTACAAATTTATATGAACTTACAAAATTACTCTTACTCATGTTCTCTGTGGGATTTTAAGAAGCATTGGAGATTAGAAAAGTTGTATGGTTTCAGGTGCTTTATTACGTGTGATTTTGCAGATAAACGTGATCCTTCTGTTTATCAGTTTTTTTTTTAAAAAAAGACAATCTCATCCAATTAGAAAGAGTTAAGCTTGTGGATATGCGTATTCTACTGTATTAATACGCTAGACACAAGCCAAGTTCAATTAGAAAAATGTCATATGCCCTAATAAATTGAACTTTATTGGGCAGTGATTGTTCAAGTTTTGCTTGCCAAAAAGATAAAATATTCAAGCTTGTTTTAAACTTGAACCAAGCCTTCTAATAAGTTCAATTTGGTTCAACTTGATTCAATAGTTAAGCTAAGTTCAAGCTCAATATAAAGTTGTTAAGCTTGAGATTCACTGCAACAACATTATCAATTTTTTTTTTTTTTTATGTAGTTAAACAAGACAAGCCCACCGCTAGCTAGAGAACCTGATTATCATGATGATTATCATCATCATCATAAAAGCTAGTCATTAATTGAATTTAAGTATAAAAATACAAAACACTATTATATCCTTTGTCATTTCTCACATCTATAAGTTCTTTAATAATACGGTTACTAATGAGTGAACTAACTTTAAAGCACCTTATCACTTTAATTTGCCAAACACTCCAAACATGAAATAATTTTTCAGTTAAAATTATTTATCGCAAAAACTTTAAAGGTTAAAATTTAACATCTTCTAGCATTCCCAAAAGGGTTAGTCACTCATCTTAACAAACTCTGTTTCGTGATCTACAAAGATACCTGGAAATAGGATTATGGGCTTTAAACTTGCTAGATGCCGCTTGATTGCGTATAGGTCAACCCAAGTTTTTAAAGAGAGACCAGTGTGAATTGTGCTTAATTAAGCACAATTTCAGGTTAAGTCCATATTGAGGCCATGCATGATAGCTTAGACAATAACATAATATCACAAAATGTCTTATTATAATTAATTAGAATAGTTTTTGGTAAGACTGAGGTTGGACTATAACTAAAACTCACATGAATAAACTTCTGCAAATCATTCACTTGATACTTCTCCTTGTGTGCATGTCTAAACAATAAGCATTCATTCCTTAGTATAGAAAATGTTATTATGATAACACTTAAGATTGTCACGTCACAATTGGTCATTTGCATGTCCTTATAAACCTTTTTTTCTAATAAGTATAGTGTCCTTTTTTTGTATTCCTCCATAAAGATATCTGAGTGTTTAATCCATATTAGGAATATTGTTGTAAAGGGAGACAGAATTCAGGGATTCTAAGCTCTAACTTGTGGGCTAAGGTAGACTCTTATATTAAATCCAAATAAGCATTTGCATAGTTTGGGGTGAGGTAGTTCTATACTTCAATTTATTTTATCTTTGTCATATGCTGTGGAATATCTTCTAACCCATTACTTAGTGGTTTATAAAATCATCTGTGTGAATTGAATCAAATGAATCATCAAATCATTTAAGCAAGTCATATGCTAATTAAATAGGTTATGTGACTAAAACTATATATGGATAATTTTTTAAGTTGCGATATGGTGATTTGGGGGAACCTTCCTCCAAATTGATTTAGAGGAAAACTTCATCCATAAAACAATGATCAAACCAGGAAATAATTACAACGGGTAAAAGTATGGATGATACTTGAAAATTCAAAAAGAAAATATAGTGTATGTATGTAAAACATAGGTTAATACTAAAGTAAAATTTTTTGGGAATTGTATCTTATGTTTCCCAATTAAGTTGTTATTTTCCAATATTGTATAACATGATTGAATTTAACTGTACTTAAAAGAAAGATAAAATTATTTGTGTTGCATTAGTCAAATTTTATTAAAAAATATATTGTACAACACTCCACTACAAACTATACATAAATTTTGTCCAAACATATATACAAGGGATATGGGTATGGAGGGTTTTAGAAGCCAAAGGGACTATGGAAAGTTGTCATCCCTCCCCACTGAACATGCCTCGTATCACGTTTTTTATGTGGTTTGAAAAAGATTAAACAAACTCCAATCCCTTAAGTTTTGATCTACTTTTGAAGGAGTCATAAATATCTTGCATTGATGCAAAATTGAAACATCTCTCTTTATTAAGGAATTGTTTTGATCTTGGGAAAGAAATCGTAGCCAACTTGAAGTCCTTCAATGATTTATAGATCTATTACAAAAACTTCCTTTTCATTTTCCACGTTTCTTTCTACAACCATATTATCATTTTCATTTCAGACTTGTACAACTTACAAGGACCTTTTTTGAAACACGTGTGTGATAGCTATACAAGATTGAGATTTGTTTTTTGATGGTTGTGAAGGCTTATGATCTAATTAATTCCTGGAAGTTTTCATATCTGTATTTACATAATGATCCAATTGGAGGCCAAAATGGGCAAATGCCCTTTTTGCGCAAAAAAAAAAGCATTATGCCCCATTTTTCAAACTAATTAAGGAAATGCCCTTCTTTTGAAATTTGATTTTTTTTAAATTGAATTAAGTCCTATAGTGACGTTTTAAGGAGTATATAGTGACGTTTTCATGAGCCTATAGCGGCGTTTTGTAACTCAAGCTTCAGGAAATACTTATGCTCGAATTACAAAACGCTGCTATAGGCTCTTTAAAACGTCGCTATAGGCTCTTTAAAACGTCACTATAGGGCTCCAGAAATTTGTTTAAAACTAGATTTTGAGAAAATCGAGTTTCAAAAAAGGGCATTTCCTTAATTAGTTTGAGAAAGAGGGCATTTGCCCCTTTTTTTTTTGCACGAAATGGGCATTTGCCCATTTTCGCCTCCAATTGGAAAGATAGATCTAGTTCATCTACATCGTTGACAGGTGCTAAAATAGCTATGTTGCTCTTTCAAATCACTGTTTTGATGTGTTTACTTGAATGAAATACTTCAGAATCCATATATCTTAGGTGTCACTTCGAATATATATAAATTTATATCTTTTTATATCTTTAAATTCAAAATAATAACTCGTTATTGTATAAATGTAATAGATTATATAATATTCTTTTCAAGTAAAGAATGATGTAGACGATCATGGATTTAAGCCTCATTAAATGCATGTATAATTAATCAATAGAAAAGGATATATATAATTTATTTATTTTAATGTTAAATCAATGTTAATTAAAGAATGTTTTGACCAATAAATTAAGTCTTGTCAAGTTAGATTAATATTCGGTACACTTTCTAATAAATTATACTCCTTCCATTCAATGACCAATACTACCTAAGTTTTACCCTTTTTTGTTGGTAAGGATATCCCGTGAAACCATTTTCAAAATTAGAAATCCGTCCTCCTAATAATGTCATTTCAAATGTGTTATTTAGGGACCAAAGAAATAGTGTCATTCCTATTCATTACTGTGCTCATATGTGACATATAACCTATTTTTCAATGAACCGAAAATAATTTCATTAAAGTTGACTTGCACCTGGACGCAGCAGAAAAGAGCAGTGGAACAATAAATCTAGTAAATCTTTAGGGTAAATTTTTATATTTATAAAATTTGTTGAAAATCTAGTAAATCTTTAGGGTAAATTTTTATTTTTATAAAATTTGTTGAAATGACGATATATGATTGATTTATGATTAGAAAAATAGTATTTTTTTTTTTAGACACACAAGAGAGAAGGAAAAGAGTTCTAACACAAAAATACACCACAACTCCACTCAAAAGCCATGGTAAATTTTAAGGGAGGGTAAGGCAAGTTATACTACACACAACACACTCTCTTAAGCAATGTGGAAAAATTACCCATTTTTTTGTTGAGAAACAAACATACACACACACAAGGGAGAGGGAAAGGAAAAGGGGTTCTAAAATAAAAGCACACCACAACTCCACTCATTTGAAAGTAATGTTGGACCAATAATAATCTATCACTTCCATGTAGTCATAAGAATGATGAAGCTAGCACAAAAAAAATGAACACCAAAACTATTATTATTTTGTTTTGTATATGCGTGGATGTGTTCAATTTTTTGTTCTAGCCTCTCTCTCTCTCTCTCTCCTCGCATATATATATATCACTATTTGCTTTTCAAAAATCCAAAAAAAAAAAAAAAACTAAAGTTCATTTCATACACATAAGTTTTTTTTAAGTTTTTATTTTTATTTTTTATAACTCACATTATAGTTGCATGTTACATGCACACATAAATTTATTATGAATTCTATCGCTCATAAAAAACAATCTATTTTAGATAGCCTTTTCATGTGGTCAAAGCATATATAATACCCCTTTAGCTCAACAAGCACCATCCAAGTTTCAAACTCCTCTTTCCTTAACTATTGAATTATTAAAAATAAAAATATTAATGAAATCTCTATATAATTTTTCATCTGAGATGCTGAAGGAAATTAAAAACGTGCACGTGTACTCAGAGTCTAGTATATATATTTCTTTGTGTGAATGAAAATGAACATGTTAGTTGGGTGCATAGTTTGCAAAGCTTGCAAACCCGATTGTGGAAGGTGCTTCCTACAGAAAAATCTAGAGATATGTTTGGTGCAATGCAATCAAATGAAATTAAACAAGTGTTGGATACCATTACTTTTGAATGCAACTGTAGAAAAGTGGAGCCAATATTTTGGGTCTGTGAGACTACTGATTGAATTATATAGGAGAACATAGTAATTGGAAAGTGCTGTGAATGAATTTCTTATTTCGGAACTACACAACCCAATATTGTCTTATCGTGACTCTCACTCTTTGAAACTATTAATTGAATAACTCATATACAGGTGTTGGTCCAATATCTGCACTAAAACAACAACCCATCGGGAGGACTTGAGTGTGCTACCATGTGTTGTCTGCAAGAGAAGGTGCAAGGACAACTGCCTATTTGCAGGGGTATTAGTTTTGGAAACTATAGTCTTTGGCAATGTATTGTCTATTTTGCTGTTGTTGTCACAAAATCAATAAAATCATTAAGAATTAACTAGTTTGAGAAAAAATTGTTAGTTTCGTGATTTTTTTATTATAAAATAAACTCAAATATAATAAAATATAAATATTCAAAAACTAACTATTAAAGCATAAAATCTACATTTTATAATCCGAAGAAGTTATATTAATTTTTAAGTAAAAATTATCATAAAAATATATTTGGATAATTTTCCGTAAGAAATAGTGTAAAGGGGAGAAGAGAGAAAAGAATATGAAAAAAAAACACACACACATATGCACCTTATCTCTTCTACCAATTCGCCATCTATACCCCCTCCTTTGCTTGTGTAATATTGCAATGAAAATGTTTTGTTCCTAAATGAATAATATTAAAGATACAAAATTTTTCAAAACCCTTTCTATAACTTGTTAAAATAACAAGTTGTGATTAGAGTATTATCACAGAGAAACACAACCTTAATTATCAATTTTTTCAATAGTTTAGATCATTTTAATATTTAATGGAAAGAAAAGGTGAATCATAATGTCAAGAAGTTTCTCCAAAAAAAATTATATATATATATATATATATATATATATATATATATATCATGCAACAAATTTAGAATAAAAAAAATTCAAAACTTTTTTTCATAATTAATTATGTTACCTATTTTGATTAGCACATAACAATAATAATGTTAATGATGAATTCATATGAAAATGATATTACTTAAATTGTAATTTATTATGTTATTAAGTCAATGAAAAAATTCATGCAAAATAATATGTATCTAGCATTTTTCAGGGAATACAAAATCAATAAGTCCAAGCTATACAAAAAAAAATTACAATTTTATTTTCATAACGATTAATGAGCTGTTATGATTGATATTCAATAAAAATTATGTTAATAATGGATTTACAAGAATGATTATCACAAATTTTTAGCTCAACGGGCATTAAAAAATAAAAATAATATTTTGTTCCCTCTAATTCATGCAAAATTAATCATAAAACACCTAAGAGGCTAACACTCTTCACCCTCGATTAAGCGATGAATAATACATAATATCTGAAATTGAATATAAATTTTTGGGAGAGTAATATTACATATAAAATATATTGAACAAATTCCTTATAATAACTGATTTGACAAATTTTTATTAATTATCATTTAATTTACTACTAACACCATCTTATTATTTATTATCTACAATATATCACTTAGGGTCTGTTTAGTTACGTTGTTTAAATAATAATTCTCGTTATTTAAAAAATACAATACATATTTTCACAATATTTTTTAACCTATATATATTCTCATAATACTTAAATAACGTTACTAGATTAACTTGCTTAATTATAAAAATGGGCGTGGAAGGAGAATTACTTGGCATGTGGCACATTGTGATAGGGAGTGAAAGGCTTTTTTACTGACCAGAAAAAAAGCACCTAAAAAATCTAATGATTTCACTCAAAATGTCATGCAGTCACTTGAAAAATTCTTCTTAGATGGTCATGGTGGTGTTGATATGACTGTCAGTCTGTCACCATCTTACACTCTCCCTTCTCTAATATTAAAAGTAAGAGGTCATATGGGGACCCACACAATGCTATCATTTCCCAAGTGGGGCCCAGCATGATGGGCTTCTCATCCAAATTGAATAAATGGGCACTGAAAAAATGAGAGAGATGGGGTTGGGGTTGATTGATGATGATGATGATGATTAAGATGATGTTTTGGCTGAGGGACCCACTAGGCTGCAATCAACACGTGCCCATGTCCATCTTGCTTACGTGGACCAATTAAACTCTCTCTTCTTATCTCCACCGTTTACACCCCCTTTGACCGCTCCGTCACCGACAGCTTGCCCAGCCTGTCACCGTTACGCTAGCTACATTTTTTTTTTTTTTTTTTAAATCACTCTAGCTATTTCGTATTTGGCAAACGAAAATTATGCAGAATCTCATTCTTAAGAATTTTAAATTTTATTGTCCAAGCAATTTGTGTTTTTTAGCAATGCTAGAGAAACAAGATATCTTACAAATTTTGTCATAATTTGTCACGTGACCAATCTGAGTAATAAAAATAAAATGATGGGTCCGCATCTTCACCACTTACAACTCATCATATGGTAAGTCGTGATAAAAGTGGAATTTTATGTATTTCTAACATTTTTTTTTTTTGCTAGTTAAACAATAGTAGAGGGAGGTAGAATTCAAACTCAACTAAGCAATAGATAGTAGATATTAGATACCACATAAGATATTAGTCCTACTAAGTTAACTGTTGAATCTCATTTAACATATAATTTTAAAAATTAAAAAGTCGGGAGTATTTGACACTTTATAAATAGTGGTGATAATAATTTGTTCATAGTGTTGAGGTCATGGTCATTGGCGTGATGGTAGAAATAGTAATAACAGATGGTGGTTACGTGTTGGTGTTTTCAGTGATGCGGTGGTGGCTAGCTATCTGCTGGTGCTAGCAATGACAAATTAGTTGGTGGTGATGGTGTGGTGGTACTGATAGTGATAAGTGGTGACGATGGTGATGGTTGTAAACTAATTACGTAAAAAGAGTTATGGTTTGGTTAGTTGCATTTGCATGTATAAGATGGGTAATTGTTGGTTTAATTTGTATTCCATGTAGTTTAAACTTTAATATCGATGCCTAAGAAGAAGAAAATTATGTTCGAGGAAACAAATGAAATTGAAATGAACTTGAGAAATTTTGAGAGGTTGTGTAAAATGAAATCTGCCATGAACATGAAGATCTCTATTGTCTATCGAAACATGGTATTATAATGGTCTTTACTATTCAAGCATGACTATTTTCCAACTACATATATAAAGTATTTATTGCTAACATGCTTTTGGAGTTGCATTAACACAACATAGACAGGAAAGAAAGAGAAGCCAAAAGAGTGAGAGAGAGAGAGAGAGAGAGAGAGTGAAAACACCACACGTGCACAAACACGCGGGGGCAGCAATTATTGTAGGTTTGTTCGAACCACTTCAATGGTGGGAGGCCCACTTATGGGGTTGTGTTTCTGTGTTAGATTTTGCATTAGATGCAACTTTCTTTCTTTTCTTTTTTTCTTTTTCTTTTTTTTCAAAGAAGAAAAAAATATGTATACATATGGTGAGGGTGCATAGGATAAGATCTGAGTGCGCAGGCTAAGGAAAAATAGAAAGATATCTGAAATGCAAGTTAGTGAAGAGTTGGAATAAAGTTAATGAAGAGTTAAATGATTAAGTTTGTGGTTATGTTGGGTTGGGGAGAGGGGTGTGGGTCACCCTTTCTTTTTGGTCTTTCTTTGTATCAAATAGAAAGTACATTGGGGAGAAATGAGAATGAAAATCAATGCCACACGAGAGCAAGAGATGACTTGAAAGGTAGTGGACCCTACCAAATTATTTAAGGTATGATTCTATGAATATGTGAGTAGATGAGGAGGAGTGCAAGGCAACCTAAAATTTGTATTAAAGGCATGCAATTATTATAGGTTAGAATCCTTTCGTTGTTCTTTAGGTTAATCTCAAAGTGGAGTTCTTTGTTTCGTATCTAATTATGGTAAAATGAATGGATGGGATTCTGATATTTCAATTATTACAAACAAATATTGACTACTATTATGTCTTTTGTTTAAATTATTTATCATGTAGTAAAATTTAACTCATTCATTTTTCAAAAATCAAAATAGGTTAATAGGCTTTTAAGAATTTCATAATGGAGTTAATGTTAGAAACTATAGATAATCTTAATTCCTTATTCTCATCTTTACAGTCAAAAGTGGTAATAACTAATAATTAATAATTATACTTCACAAAAATTAAAAAAGAAAAGCAAAGAAAGAAGATTAATACTAGTAAATAGTAGAAGTGTGAAGGGGTTGGATTTAAGGTATTAATCAATCTGGTTCAACCTCCTTGAGTTAATAAATCTTTAACCCAACTAAATTCATGATATGGGTCATTAGATTGACGCCATTTTATTGTGTCTAATAAAAAAAGGATTTCCATTTAATTATTTAATTAAGCTTACTATTAATAGATTATTACTATGATTTACACAATTAAACCTAATATTCAAATTTTTATTAAAATTAAGTTTTAAAATACCAAAATAAATCCAACTGCCAAACTTAAAATACATATATTTTTAAATATTAATAACATGGATCGCATTGAATTACATGCATTGAAAATTTTGTTGACCTGAACTCGACCCAACCCAAGCTTCAAAAAATATTTCCACCCAACCCAACATATCAACGAATAAATAATTAATTAGAGGCGTCAGATTGTGCTAGGTTCATCGAATTGGAGAGTTGAATGCACCCTATTAATAATTAGAAATGAAAACTTAGTCGTAGTGACCAAAAATAAAATAAAAATGCAACTGGAAAATCAGTGTATTGCCTCTCAATTTTCTAACCAAAATTGAAAGCCATAAAGGCTAGATCACGCTTATGACACATAGGAACAAAAAGCGGGACCCAAAAGCAGCTGTAATGTACCAGACTTTCGACAGTCCTAAACATTATTCTCCTTTTTTTGGAATTCACTGTAAATTTTGAATCTTTGGTTTCCATGTCATAATTCAAAACAAAATAATTGTAAACTTGTGATCAGTGTATCTCACACTTTCGCTCTGTTTGTTTCAATAATGATGTTTTCTAGAAAATGAGTCATTTTCTAAAAAGCATTTTCTATAAAACTATCTCATTTTTCAATGTTTGGTAGTAACTTTAAATAAGTTGAAAAACAACCTCTTAATTTCCCTTATTTAACTTGCTGTGAGATAGAGTTGTTTTCCAAAAAAATTTAATGGAAAACAATCTCTAAAAATAAGCCATACTTTTTATATTGACCAAAGATAGTTTTCCTTTGACTCATATTTTTTTATGCTACCAAATATTGGAAAATAAGAAAAACTATCTTTACATAAGGTTTTCCATTGAAACAAACGGAGCGTTTATAAAGCAAAGGCCTAAGGTCTAACACAAACGGAGGTTTTGTAAATCAAGCAAAGTAGCAAAGGCCTTAGGTCCAACACAAATGGAGGTTTGGTACATCAAGCAAAATAGGAAAGGCCTAAGGTCCAACACAAATGGAGGTTTGGTAAATCAAGCAAAGTAGCAAAGGCCTAAGGTCTAACACAAATGGAGGTTATATTGGTGTTGCTCCTTTTTAATCAAACGATTATTAATGGGGTAATTGTATGTTCAGATGGCAAAAATAGTCCTTGTGTTATTCTGGAGATCACTGCTAGTGCTAGGTAGTTTTGGCGGCAACAGCAGTAGTAAACTCAGCAAGTTTTTTTCATTTTTTGTTCCTAATGTACTTTTTTTTCTTTAGACAGCAAAGTTAGGTGAAGGACTTTCCCCAGTGCTTTATTTCATACAGTTCTTGAGAAAACATGTTTGAATCTTCTTGAATAAAAATAATGGAAAAAGACAAGGAGGAAGAAAAAAAAATCAACGTCTAAAAATAAAAAAAAAAAAAAGCCAATCAGCTCCAGGTGATGCATGTATCAAACACCATAAATGTCTACGAGTACCAAATAATTACTGATTGCATGAATGCATGGTTCCCCACTTCTCAAAATGAGATTTATTACAGCTCTGATTCTTCCAGTGGTTCTGTTAGCAGCTTTCTCTTTGGGACCAGAAGAGAGAAAAGAAGATCCCAGTGGTTGAAGACTTGAAGTCGTGTTAAATAAGCACAGATTGTGTTATGGGACTTTGGACCACAATAAGTGTAACTACAAGAAGACCCTGTAGACTGAAGAGCTCAGTTATTCAGGACTCCACTAAGCTAAAGCCCATCCTTTTACATAGAATAGACATTTTGTATAGCCTTTCAAGTTCTGATGATACAGAGCCACACAATGTAATATAAGAGTCACAGAGAGAAGAAAATGCTACATAGAAGGGGGAACTGTGAAGCTCTGAATTTGGTTTTAATGCATATGCTTGGCTATCGTTGGTTAAAGCAGAATTGCCTTTGCATAGAAAATATATACTTCCAACAAAACAATTTAGCCCCATGGGCTTTCGATGAATTTGATAACATGTATATTCAAGCACATAACAAACAAAAGAATAAAATACATCGAAAGTATTAACAATGAGATAATTCCAGGAAGAGAAAAAACAATGATGAACCAGGTAAAAAGAGCAACCAAAAAAAAAGGCTTAAAATTGAATAAGAAATAAATTACAATGTATAATATTTATGGAACAATGTAATTTTAATGGGGAAGTTGCAGTGTTGCACCCCCTTCAACAGCATTCTTTTCCTTCAAGAACAATATGAACTATGATGAGAAAATTTTATAGTAAATGAGGGATCTGCCTCCTAGGTGTAAAGAAACATGCGGACCTGCTAACTAAAAAGCTCAATTTTTCTCGTCTTCAACATTTCACTATAAATCTAGACCTTGTCATCCAGCAGCTCAGTAGACTCCGTCGACCCAACATGTCTTTGTGATTTGTTGCTTGGAGTTGAATGGCTACGCCGCTCCTTCCCTCCTGGCTTAGCTGAAGCATTGCCATACCACATCATTCCCGCAACGGCAATTAACATACCCAAAATTACTTGTGAATTGAGACCCTCTTTCCCAAAGAAAATGAATCCTAAAATCAGGACCAGAATAGTCTTCATATGACCAAGCACTTGGAATGACACAGCCGTAAATCTGCCTATGCAGATGAATTGACTGAGATTGGTCCCTACCGCAATGGTACAGGACAGAATTATGAATGACTGCAGAAAAAAGTGGCCCAAATCATTTCAGTAGTCACAGCTAGCTGCATGCAAAAATATATCTGTGCACAGGCATATGGTCCATTCTACCAAGTAGGACCATTCCACCACCAGTCCATTTGACAAACAGCAAGTGATAGAAAATCAAACTTAATTCTTGTCGATCTTTCTAAGTAAAAGTTCTCATGTCCAGGATGTTCTGTGGCATGCATGCTAAAAAGGATATTCAAGTGCAATTATGCATGCTAAGCTCTGACCATCCAATGATACACAGAACATTCGTATAAGCACAACCAACAGACAAAAGTGGACATAGATACTTGCTAGGTGTACATGTGTGTGCACACACCTCACAAACATTCAATCCTTGGGCACAGACAGGCAGGCAACAGTTACGTTTATTCTTTTCTCAAGGA
Organism: Castanea sativa; assembly: GCF_040712315.1. Classification (NCBI taxonomy): domain Eukaryota; kingdom Viridiplantae; phylum Streptophyta; class Magnoliopsida; order Fagales; family Fagaceae; genus Castanea; species Castanea sativa. Next base: position 32,012,085 of record NC_134014.1, on the reverse strand, counting down.
TCAATGAACAGAAATTGGCCATGTCCCTTGGCTAGTTGGCTCTACAAGTAAGATGAAGTAGGTATTTGGAAATATTCACTGGGGCACTGTCAATGGCTACGGAGAGATCACCACTTCTTTGGTATTAAATAAATTTACAGCCTAGAAAGGCATTGGGGTTAAAGAAATTTTGTCTGAATCTTGGGTCTTCACTAAAACAACCATATGACCTTGGCATTGAAGTGAATTACATACACTGCTTTGAGCTTTTGCTTCATAAACTCATGCCTTTCTAGAAATCCAAACAAAACAAAGGACAGCCCAAAATCATACCCCAAAAAAAACCTAATAACCTGGCCCAATTCTAACAAAAAGCGAGGTCCCTAAAATACCCTGATATAATAATATTAAATAGAGAAACTGTATATAAGGAATTAGAAACCCAACAATCAGTCCCTTCAACGTTTCTCTTTCACACTGAAAACTATCTCCTCAATTTTGATCACATCAATAACTCATAGGCCAACTTCCCTCAGTATCTTTCTTCTTTTGTGATTCTTTGATTACTAATGGTTTCCTTTTTTTGATGATATTCACCCAGGGAAAGGAGCTCAGATCCTCTATCCCAAAGAGAAAGATGTTCACAGAAGCATGATAAGACTGCCATTCTCCTCTAGAATTTGACATTAAAGAAAGTGTCATTGGTCCTATTATATTTCAGATATGACCCCCACACAGTTGTGCTATATATAAATGAATATTAGAGTAGGGATATGGTAGGAAAGAACTGCCCGTGTCATGAACTTGAGAGGCATTCTCAAGCAATTAAAAATTTTCTTAGAGGAAGAGTCTGAAGGAGCAAAGGAGGAAGAAGAAAAGAGCTTATAATCTATTGCATGTCACTTGAAAGAAAGAACTCTTCGAAGAGATAGGTAACATGGCCTTGATGCCATGTGACATCATCACTACTACACTTGCATAATTTTCCTTTTTTTTTTTTTTTATAGCAAAGTCAGTATGTCTAGCTTATAAATACTAAAGCACCCCACCTTGTGGCATGCAGAGTATGTTTCAGATTAGAACTCTACCCAAATTACCTTCACTTTTAGAGGAACAGTTAACTTGAAAAACACAAAATATAAGGTAGGTACGGATGGCAAAAATGTCCCCCCTTGCATGACCCACCTAGCCCTACTCCACCTCACACGTGTTTTTCCTACCCTGAAGAGGGCACAAGACGGGGATGGGTTTTACCCACCCTGCCTTGAGTATGTATATAAATTTTTTATTTAATAGATTTTAAAATTATTTTTATATAATTTAATCTTTTTATATACATATATTATTAATAATTTAATTTTTTATACATATTATATTACCATTCCCCAAAACACTTAGGAACATGAGACTAGCTCATGAAGAAAGCCCATTAAAATTCTTTCCTGTGCCAAATGAAGACACTTCGCTTAGTAAGGAATTTGCCAATTATTCTTTAAAAAAAAAAAGGAATGCGCTCTTTCCTTAAAGCCATTTCAATTTTTATAAGACAGGAAACTAATCAGAATTCCCTCTTTGCAATATAAGGGATGAAGTAAAACCTTCCAAAAATGTGGTAAATATATAAGAGCAAGCCTTCTCTCAATGAGCTACAAATGTTGGGAACTAATGTGGTGGTAAAGAACCATATTAGTTATTGGGACTGATTTTCCATTCATTATTCCAATGGTAAGCACCCCTCACCCACTTGCAGATTTTCTGCAAGGCACTATATTGGGCATCTGTGGAGGCTATTTTGACTTTTTTGTAGACCCTGTTAAGTGCCCCTATGGCCTATGGGTCTATCTGAAGACAGACATGGGACACTTTAGATACGTGTTAAAGGCAATTAAGCGGTCTGATTTTGCTCCTTGATTGCTCTCTCACTTGGTGAGGCATTGGCCACCTTTGACCAAGGATCTAATAAATTATTATCTGTTCATTCAATTTCCCTATTAAAGCAATTGCAGCTGGCGAACTGCTAAACTGCCAACCATGGTACTTAAATGATGGACAGACTAGGCATATTTACATTTATAAGCAAAAATATGGTTGCAATTCTACAAGCACAAGCAACTAAGCCCAATAACATAGTGATGTTCACATGCATGCAAAGGCATAGACAGGAGCATGAACTGACAGCATGATATGTGTGTTGCTGGTAAGTATCTTGCATGTGAATACATGTTTTTATATCAGAGAAGTATACCTCATCATACCAACTGAGATATAATTATAAAATAATAATAAAGAAAAGAAAAGAAACTTACCACAGATGTGAGAGTATAATCATATGCATAAACTCTTTTACCAGTCAACCAACTATCCAGAAAGGGCCCGACTAAAAGAAGGGATACTGCCTGTGCTGGAGCAGTATGCCCCAATAAGTTGAAAGATCCAAGAGAATAATTCCGCTGAAGATAGTGTACATACTGCAATAATAATAATAATCAAAACAACTTCATATATTGTAGATTATATGTAAGATTAGAAATCTGTATTTTGGCAGAACTGACATAAATCAATCTAGTATTAAATTTGAAACTTACATTATTAAAGACATAATTCCAAATTAATGTGCAAACCCAACCCATATAAAGAGACAAGATAAAAAGTTAGTTTGGCTAACGCAATTATCAAATAGTATATCATATGAGCTGCACATGCATACGACAATGTTTATATGGGGAATGTCTGCCTGTGCGCAAATATGAAGGATTTAAAAAAGAATAAGAACACAATGAACCTAAAACTCCACCAGCCTAGTCCCAGAACTCACTTTTGCCTCCTAATCCATTCAAAGCTGATGATATATCTATATGAGATCAAGGGTTCAACAAAGAATTACTTACATACTGCTGCAGCGCCGTGCTCCAAACTGCCACTAAAGCAGCTATAAAACCCTTTGTATTGACACTCACATCTGTAACAGTACAGACTGCAACACCAAGAAGGACTAATATTATGCTAAGTTTCGTGTCCCTTGAGTATCGCACCTTGTCCAAGACAACTTCGAGAAAACAAGATACTGGGATCATACTCAGCTTTGCAATCTGAGAATAGAAACTAAAAATAAGACACATTGCAATTTCTAAAATTTTCTCAAGAAAAAAAGAAACAGAAAGAATTTCTTTTACCTAAACTAACCTGATAGAATCCCACAGAATTCCACATTAAACTCACATTCATCCCAACTATGGAAAAGTTTGCAAATAAAACAAATTTCAGAAGATCGGAAATTGGTAGATGAGAGGCCTGGATATATCCCAGCCTCCTAAGAATAACAGTCAACAAGGTTGTTGTGGCAAAATGAAGACCAGTTAATGTTGTAGCTGCATTAAGGCATTACATAGAAGACAGTGTCAGGATTGATGAAACCATTCAGAAGCAGTTCATTCTGTTTCATAAAAAGCATCAATTTCTTAACAAAAGCACGTCATATTTTGTTAAGATAGAACAGATGAGGAACTTTTTGTTTATTCAACATTATACTATCTTTTCTATGATAAGTAAATATGTATTATATTCCACCTATTAAGACACAAACTTCTTGCTCAACATTATACAATCTCTTTTATGATATGTAAGCATGAATTACATTCTACCTAGGCAGAGTTATCTTGTTGAAAGCTCTGTACATTGGCTCTTCCTCAAAACATTTCTGTATCATACAAAAGTGTGATTTATCATATGGAAAAAATTCTAGCCCATATGAGTGCTTAGTCTCTTCTCTGACATTAAGAGTGTATGAAGAAGACCCAAAAATAATACACAATTTTCGGGCTTAACTGTGCATCCTGACAAGGGTTTCCTATGCTTTTCAGAATTTATGATGTCCAATACAAACCAGCAAGCCTTAGGTCAACCATTTGAGCTAATCTATAACAACTAGTTATAAACACACTTACTGAAATAACACAAATATAATCCACTATGATTAAAGATTACTTTGTATCAGCCCAAAGACTGACATCAATTCTCTATAAATTAAGGATAAGTTTCCATGTGGCTATCTGGTGCAAAAGAGAGGCCTTCAAGATAACTTGTAAGCTAGATCATTTCCAAGTTGTTCTCAAAGTGTATTCACTTCTATTCTGACCAAAATAAACCACCAAAACAATATTTAGTGCTTCTTAAAGCTACTAGTGAGAATAAAATAAATGAGATTCCTCAGATCAATGCTGTCCAATAAATGGATTATTTCCTTTCAATGACTGATAAGGGAGAGTTGGATAAAGCCTCATTTGTGAGGATAAAGATCACTAGAAAGAAAGGTCCTCTGGATAAGATGTCATACAATTTCATTATAAGTGTCAAAAAATAATGCTTCAAGCCTTCCCCCCCCCCCCCCCCCCCCAATTAGGGTTTATGAATATATCATCGGAGTATATGATCGAAGTGTTCTAAAGGATGCATTCTTTGATAGAATCTATTCATGCACAAACACAATTTTCTTAAAACAAAATATACAGGTACATAACAGTCCCAAGGAATGTAAACCAATCATCTTTCTATCAGATACCAGTCCTATAAAATTTTATCCAAGATCTAGTCCCAAAAATTTAAAAGAAGTCTGTGAAAGAACCTCTTCTTTCGCATGCAGAATTTTTAACTATCTACCACAATATATATATATATATATATATATATATATATATATATATATATATGTGCAACTTTCATGGCAAGTAAATATAAGAGTATCTCAGATCAAGAGTGGTTCCCTAATAATGTTAAAAGAGCATTGAGTCTAGTTTAAGTTTCAAAAACCATCTTTAACAAAAAGACAAAAAAAAAAGGTTTGGTTTCTTCAACAGAAATCATCTTGTGCTATATTTTTTCTTAAGGAAAGGTGAAAAGGGGAACAGAAAAGATCTTTGAAAGTTAAGAATAAAGAGACACGAGTATATGCCCTGTTGAACAATTATAATTGAAGCAAGTATAACTCTTACACCTTCATCTTGTAAAATTCTAACCTGAATCCAAAATCCATTTTTAGCAATGCTTATGTTAAATTCAAAATAATACTAACAATTTTTAATTTTTAATATTATTTTATTAATTTTGTCAACTTCTCAATAAAAGAAGAATAAAAAGAATTCTCCACCTTTTGTCCCTTTTTAACAAGATTAAAGAGAAAACAGACTACACAACATGACTGATCATATCAAAATCATAGATATATTAAAGCATAAAGCATGACATATATTATGTAAGTAATGCAAAGGAGAAAAATTAATCAAATTGAATGTTTGAATATGATATTAAGAGAGAGAGAGAGAGAGAGGCAACCCGCCAAAGCTAAAGCCATATTTAGCCATCAAGGCTTTGTTGACAAGTATTATTCCGACAGATGTGACTACATTAAACATCCATGAGGCCAAATCAAGAGCACCTTTCCTATCAGACAGCTTTGCTGAAGTTATTTTTTTCTCCAACTTGGAATTTGTCACCTCTATTTTCACTGCTCAGCCTTCATGAAACCAACTATTACACTGGAATATCAAAAGGCAATACCTTTATCTGCATGATGAAACAAGTTATCCAACAAAGTCAGAATCAATGAAACCAAATGACTCTCTTTGCAGGTAACAAACATAATTGATATCAAAATATACACATCAACAAATTCTTTCGCTACAAACTCTAACTTATCTTTTCTTAAACTACATGCACTGACACACACACACAAACAAAAAACCTTAGAAGCTTTCAACAACTATTGTCAAAAGTGAGATTATCAACCAAGAGCTTTGTGGCTCAATGAATATGCTCGGTCTCTTTTACGAGGAGAACCTAGATTTGAATCCCCCTTTCCCTCACTTGTTATAAGCAAACTAAAAAAAAAAAGTGAGATCAGCAATTGAACAAAATTTCAAACCACAAACCATATAATCGTAGATGACAAGACTGTCATTTCAATTGTGCAGGAAGCCAAGGTACAAACAAATCTTTCATTTTAAAACTTGGTTCGTAAGACTTCAAAATGGTTCGATCTCTATAAAAGATATAACAGCCTTGTAGCTCAACTGGTACCTACTCATGTTTCGAATAGAGACATCTAGGGTTCAAATCCTCCTTCCACATTGTAACTATTGAATTATCAAAAAAAAAAAACCACATTCAATTGCTTATATCAAGTTCTAGTTAGCTCAACTAGTAAATTCTCTTATTGTCGAATAAGAGAGCCGAGTTTGAAGCTTAATGGTAAAGAGCAATCCTTATTAATCTTTGGAATACTCAAAGTTTCTGATTTGTTCTCTCACAATTCACATCTTTACTGATCAATAAATCAAGTAACCAACAAACTCACACAAAAAAAAAAAGAAGTTACATTATGAAACTCTCACACAACAAATTTAACAATCACGTAAAATTTCAGTTCACAAATTTACGAAACAGCCACTAAAGCCGATCCACAAATCCACAAAAAATTTAGCCAGAGAAATTTCGAAATCCATCACATAATTAGATCCATCAGGTTTCACACAATAAAAACAAAAGAACAAAAAAGGAGCTCACAAATCAGCTAATTCCAACACAGATCAACGCAATCAAACACAGAACAAACAAAACGGAAAGAGAGAGAGAAAGAGAGAGCGAAAAAAATTACGGAAATCCAAGGGAAAATGAATTCCCGGGAAAACAAATTCCCGTTAAGAAACCAAAAATTGAGAATTGGAAATCCAGACCTTGGGGAGGAATTGGCCCCGGAAATCGCGGAGTTAATGTAAGGAAGTGCAGAAGAAGAAGAGCACGTTGAAGAGAAGTGAAACGGTGATGATGTAAAATATATGAGTTTCTTCGTCTCCATTAAAGAAAAGAGAGACGTAGACTCTGTGAGAGAGAGTGTGATTGTGAACCAGCACTACGTTTTTATTTTTTATTTTATTTATTTCTAGCTGGATTTTTCATTTTTTTTATTGTTTGAAATATGCTTTAATTTGTCTCCTCCGGAATCTCAGGACTCAGGACTGATACATAGAACGAATGTTTAAAAAAAAAGAGAGAATATTATGGCATCTTCTCACATATTTTCTAGACAAAATTAATTTATCCTCTTCTGATTGGGGTTTGCTATAATTTAGTATCTAAATTTGCATTTATTATTGAAAAAAGTTAAATAAGGAAAAGGGTATTGATTTAGGAAAAAATTTCTAATGTGAAATTTAAAAAAAAAAATGATTTTTTTTTACCTTTTTTATATTTTTTATAAAAGTAGTATCAAACTTTTTTTTTTTAGATATTCCATTAACAAATGCCTTAAACACACTTTTTAACCTGAGCTTTTATTATATGAACAAAGCTTAATTACAAAATCAATTGTAACCTTAGACTACAAAATCGGTTGTTGTCTTAGGCTACAAATTCACTCAATATCTTTTTATTAAAGGAGAGTTTTAACAAATCCACCATTGGATTACATCTTCTTCTTATATCCCCCATATTTGTAAAATTTTCAGAAAATTAAAAATCAATAACTATGTCATCAATAAATTTTTAAATTGCAAGTTTTTGTAATTTAAAATTATGCATAACATATAAGTTTATAGATTATATTGTAAATAATATTTGATTGACACAAAATTTGACATGTGTATTAAAGCATAAAGAATATGCAATTCAACAGATAGGTTTTCAAAATATGCAATAATATTTATTTTATGAAGTGAGCTTGTAGCAAATTTTGTCCTTATTATATTTTATCAAGTTTTGCTTATTAAGACTTTATTACCAATTAAAATAATTAGAACTTCCTATCCATAATAATAATAATAATTAGCACTCATGACCCAGTAAGGTTTTGATTTAAATGAAATGTCCAACTCAAGTCAATTATTTGGTGAGCTTGCTCGACTCGAACTGACCAGCTAAGGTTTGAATGGTTTTGAGGGCAAGTGGCCCTCGATAGCGGTTTAATGTGTTCAAAACCTGCATGAAACGAGTTAAGGGTCAAATTTTCCCCTTGGGAATCAAAGAAACCCCACTCGTTCGATTTTCTTTTCTTCATCCCTTTTTCAGCGATTTCTAAGCCCATATATGCAGGGACGGAACCAGGACTTGGAGTTAGGGGGGCGACTTTTGCTACATGTGTCCAGCCTATTTTTTTACTACTAAGGATTTTTGTTAAAATTTTTTTAAATGGCCAAGTAGTTTGTTCTGGGTAAAATATATTGATTGGACTTAATTTTTTTAGTTTTATTATATTGGTAATTTTTGTTGTTGAGCTAATTTTTTTGAGTTTTTATATTTTGTTTTAGATTTAATCTATTAATTTTTTATGTCCTTTAAAAGGTGAAAAATGCTAAAACTACAAAATTTTTACAAATTGCTAATGTGATAAGTGGTTATTGATATATAAAAAGTTATGCAAGTGTACCAACTAATAAGAATTTGCTACTTTAATAATTTGTATAAACATTGTAAAAACGTTTTTGGCTATAAGATTACTCTCAAAAGAATTAATGGCATTATTAAGGGGGGCAAAGTGTAATTTTATTGAACAAAATTGTTATACTTAGTACCTATTAATATAATAATATTTTTATAAAAAAAATTAGGGGGGGCAATCCAATAACAGCTCCGCCCATGCATATATGGTCGAAGATCTCTTCACCTTGTCATTTTTAGTGACTCACAAAATCTAACTGCAACCCATTATGACTCGAACACTATAAGGTAATTTTTGAAAAGCTTTAAATTGTGATATGACCAACACTACAAGGGAGTAAATTGTAATTGAAAGTTTATCAACAAAATGCAATATTTGTTAAATTTGATGGAAATTATAAAATCCTAAAGGATTTGATTTTAATCTAAACTTTAGGAGATCAATAAGTTGCAATTAAAAGTGTATATAATAGTCATGCGTTTTGTAACTTAATAACATTGCCCAATAAACATCCTCTTATTGTAATTAAAAACAAAAAAAATCTTACGTATGAAATTGTTATAGAATCAAAATGATAATGACTTTTATTTTTATTTTTGGATTCAAAATGATAATGAGTTAGGTTGTACTTTTCTCAATAACTTAATAATATTATTTTTTTAGTTCAGAATGTGGTGAGCTGTTGATTTTGATTTTGATTTTGATTTTTTAAATGTTAGGCATGGGAAGGAAGGTATTTTGCATATGTATTAAGTGTGGCCCGTCAGTGTCATTTTCTTTCTCTGTTTGAAAGGAATTGTATACTATGCTTGTGCAAGGAGGTCCTTTCCCTCTCTTTCTGGTTTCCTTCATGTGATGATTTTGTGTCACAGGATTATTGTGATGCATGAATAATTAGTGGGTATTTTAAGTTACCCATCAAAACTGCCTTTTTCAAATGGTTTTGCGGTGCAAACTTTGTTTTCATTCATTCATTCTTTTGGGACTCCATATTCCATAATATTCTGGTACCTCATTTTTTTTTTCCCTCAGTGGGTATATTGAGAATTTTTATTATTATTTCGGAGTAGTAGTACCATAAAATTTTCATTGACTTTAGTGATGTTTCAGAAATTATACTATAATGACTTTCTTTAATCTCCTATACTCTTCTTAAGAAACCCTTACCTTTTGCTTGTTATAGTGGCACATCCATACAATTAATTACCCCAAAAAAATCCACATCCATACCATTAATTACGGATTAATGTCAACGATTTGATCCAAGGGTTTATTAATCTATTTATAACAGTTACCTAGGCTTCTAATATTAAATATCATCATCCTTTAGTTTATCAAATAAAATATATCATCATCCTTTAAGTGACTTTCAAGGTAAACTTGTTTTTTCTTTTTGGGTGAGGGGACCAACTCTTTTTTTAACTTTAAAGTTCGACTGCAAGCATCCGATTTTTTTTTTTTAAATAATCCCAATTTTCAAACAATTTTGTTAGTTAACATAGTTTCCAAACTATTTATGAAACTAACATTTCGAGGCTAAAATACTTGAGTTCACTATAGCAACTCAAGTGTATAGGAATCGATTTCCAATGAAAATTGAGTCCCTAGAAAACGATTTCCAGTGGAACTCGAGTATTATACACTCGAGTTCCTACTCTGCACAAATAAAAAAGAGAGAAACAGAGGAGAAAACAACCTTCACCTAAGTCATGGGTTCAATCTGAGCTTGGGTTCATGGGTTTCGCCGTTTGGGTTGTGGGTTCACCGCCTAGGTTCGTGGGTTCGCTACCTAAGTTCATGGTTTTGCTACTTGGGTTCACCGCTAAGTTCGCTAGTCGCCAACTGGGTTCATCGTTCGTGGTTGAGAGCTTTGTGTGATTTTTGCTTTGATCCTTGTTTGTGTTTATGTTTTTGTTGTCTCTTTGGTTGTCGTGGATTTTTTTTTTTTCCCTGACTGGTTGTCGTGGATTTCTTCAAAGGGGAGAAGAGGAAGAAGAAGAAGGGTATCTCAGCTTTTTGGTTTTTCTTTTGTGGAACTCGAGTGTTTCTAGGTGAATTTTCATTGAAATCAAGCCTGTGATACTCGATTTGCTACAGTGATCTCAAGTCTCTAACTCTCGAGATATTAGTTTGCTAAATAGTTTAGAAACGATGCTATCTAACAAATTTTTTTTTAAATTTTGGTGTTATTGTGAAAAAAAAAAATCCTCAAGCATCTAGGTAAAAAGAAAAATGGGGAAAATTTCAAAAACAAAAAGAACCTCAAATGTGCTATATAGGTTTTTCTAAAAAAAAGACAAACACAGAAATAAATATTTAATAAATATTATCAAATTTTCTTAAGACCTAATAAGACAGCGAGTCATCAAAAAAAAAATTTAGAAGAAGTCACCCACTTGGTATAACCACAAAATGTAAAATGTAATTTTTATTATATAGGATATTATAACATATGATACATTTTTTATTATATAGTATGTGATAGTATATAAGAGGTATAAGAATGCAACTTTTACAATATGTTCCACATTTAGAATATGTTTTCTCCAATTTTTTGATAATTTAATAGTTGAGTTGGGAGATGAGTGATTTGATTAATTTGAATCTTGGACATATTCATTAGAAACACTAAAGAATATTGATTGAGTTACTGAGCTCTTGACTGTTTTTTTAATTTTTAGTGTTAAAGATACATTGCCTTTTTTTTTTTTTTTGGAGTGTTAAAAATATATTGATTAGCCAAAAAAAATTTCCTAACTTGTTGATTTTAGCTGAATGGTACATCACCTTTTGCTCGAAAAATCATACTAGTTGGCCAGTATTGACCTTTCCTTAAACCATTTTTGACTTGTGTTTTAGCAAAATTCATTCCATATCCTTCACATCAACTTGACCTGCCCACCAAACTTCGAATTTTCTAGCAGCCGTTTGAATCAAATTAAAGGTGGACCTTTCTTCTTTTTTTTCTTTTTTTTTTTAGAAAAAAAGGTGGACCTTTCTAATTACCATGTACTGATTAAAATAATAAAATATATGATGATTTAAAAGATATTTTTAGAGATGAATCATGTTGAGATAAAGCCTAGAAGTACGTTCAACTTCTTGCTATCCTAAAAAATATATATATATATATATAAAATAAAAAATTACAATTTTTTTAAACTATTAAATTTAAGTAAATTCAACGGTAAAAAAAAAAAACTCTCATTAATTTTAATATTCTAATTGATCTCATTTATTATCTTTTATTTAATACATTTCATGCTTATTTTTAAACTCAAAATTTAAAAAGATGTATTTTCTTATCTCATTCACTTGTCCTGTATGTGTATGTGTGTGGGTGTTTCTCAAAAAATAAATAAAAATTAAAGAGATGGACTGATGGATAGTTGAAACCACACCATTGCCAGAAACCAAGCCATTGCTACCAAAATTAATCTTGCCTGTAACATTTGAATTTTTTGCGGGAACTAAACAATAAGAAAATTTTCCACCGATAGATTTGTTTAGTTGAGAGACTAGAGAAAGAGAGGCCACCTCCTAGGCCAATTATGCCTGATCCTGCCTCAATAAATGTACCATCATTATTGTGCTCACACCCAAATACAATCTTTGGTACAGTGACTTGATGGCTAGTAGTTGAGCCTATGGTTAAGGTTTCAACACCAAGATCGCCATTAGTGAATGATTGGTCTCCATATGAGATCAACTGTGATTCCACGTAAATTTCTTCTGTCAATAAAAGTAAAAGTACTTTGAGAGTCTTTCAATGCCTACGACAAAGTCTAGAAACATGGTGACCGAGAACAACTAAAACCAAAAGTTGTGAGAGAAAAGTGCAAAGAGAAAAAGGGAGAGATGAAGTATAAATTTGTTTGAGTTTAGAAATAAGTATGGAATGTATTAAATAAGAGATAATAAATGAGATTAATTAGAATATTAGTATTAATAAGGGTCTTTTTTTACCATTAAATTTACTTAAATTCAAGATTTAAAAAATGTGTAACTTAAACCCATTTCTCTCTCTCTCTCTTTATATATATATATATATATGCCATTATTTTCCACATATTATATTTATAAGAGAGTAAAACTGAATAATTATTTACCATACCCAGTGTTATCCATAAAAGAGTATGATCGGCACTATTCTTGAGTTTTGCACATTATTGGGCATGTCCATAAGAGGGTACCGACATGATCGCACTTTTATATATATAGAACTGTAATCTGAGAAGAGGGAGTTAAAGGATTTTGATAATTAGATGATAATGATGTGCCATTGATGTAATATACATTACAATGATGAGATAATAAGATTTTTGGTTTTTTTTAACATTATTATAATATAAAATTACAAAATATATTATACCACTTTAATCTCATCACATTTCTAAATAATGTAATATTTTATTATTGTATTGAGATTATATTAATATAAGATTATAATAATGTAATATTACGGTGTAATGTAATATCACGGCAACCAAACGCCCCCTTAATGTTTAAAAGCATCAAGTGAAATTGATTTATAAAATAAAAATAAAAAAGAAAAAGAAAAAGAGAAACATAATGTGTAGTTCTATTGTTAAATAAGTTTGATCATTCTTGTTGTAACATCGCCAACTCTCCCATGCCATGAAGAGTTGGTGGGTTCAAACCTTCATTCTCCACTTTGTACGGGGGAAAATCAATCATTCTCATTTGTTCTAAATTCTTTACTTTTTATGATTTTTTTTTTCATGAAAGTTGGTGTAAAGATCAATTTCAAGTGAAATTAAGATAATCCATTTTATGGTTAAAATTTTTCTTGCATCTAGTCATGCACACAATACCGAGTTATTTATAATTTTAAATTAAATAAAATTAGATTTTTTTTTTAGATTTATACGATTTTTTTTTTAAGAATTATTAGTTATTGATCGTTTTGAATTAAAGAGTAATCCTATTTCAGCAACGTTCTTGCTTTTAATTGCGCCTAAGGGGCCTTGACACGCATAAAAGTTTGGGATCCAAGTGAGGGACCTTCTTTTTTTCTTTTTCTTTTTTTATAAACCAAGAAAGAGTCTTACTTTTACTTTTGCAGTTGCACTTGTATCTGATATTAATATAACATAAATATGCGGGGTCATGATAACATAAATACGTGGGGTCATGATAACATAAATATGAGGGGGTCTTCGATACGTGATTGGGATCTACTATGTTTTCTCATATGAATTGAGTAATAGTGGATTAGAGCACTTATAACAGTGGAGCTAAATAGTTATATAGTTATTTTAACTCTATCAAAACACAAAAATCAGCTATGTAGTAGTGGAGTTAAAGGTATTTTTTTTACCTTCATTGCTACAATACACATCTATCTATATGTGTACACCATAGCTGAGAGCTAAAAAAATAGTTTTTTATTCTCACTTTCTATTAAAAAAAAAAATTCTTATTTTTTCCTTTTCCATTTAGAACTCTCAACTCTCACCTCTCTCTCTCAACTCTCTCAGTTCTCTCTCAACTTCCTCTCATCACTGCCAGCCCACCCCTACGCTGTCGACCCACACCACCGACTCATGCCGCAGACCCACGCCGCCGATCCACGCCGCCAACCCATCTCGCCCATACTTGGTTGTTTTTTTTTTTTTTTCCTGCTATGGCTGTGGTGTGGTGGTGGTTGTGGTTATGTGGGTAGATCGGCATTGGTGGATGGTTGGGTTCGTCGGCATCAATGGGCTGTGGGTGGGTTTGTGGGTTGATCGGTGTGTGCGTGGTGGTGGCTCGGGTGGGTTTCGTGGTGGTGGGTGTGGGTGTTGCCTGGTGGGTCTGGGCATTTTTTATCCTCTATGGGAACCTCACAAGTCACCATTATCTAGCACCATTGGCGATAATACTCCTTTGTTGGGCATTTTCCAAGATTGTTTGTGTGGGCTTTATGGGCTTGCTTGGTGCTATATACTGTCCCCACTTAAAATGCGAAAAGGACTCGTCACTGCTCCATTTGCGAAAGGGCTCCAAGTACACACACCCCATTCCTAAATTAACTGTAAAAGGAATCTCAATAACCTTGCTACCTTTACCCCCACACCACCATGGGCTCTGATACCACTTACTGGGGAAATTAATACCTTGGAAGCTTCCTTGAATAATTAATATTACATATAGAGACACATTTTAACCCAAAATGCTTAAACCCAATAAGTATGTGCTAAATTAAGTTATATTAACCCTTTATTCTTTTCATCATTATTCAACGTGAGACTTCACTCACACATATAAATCCAACATGTTGTTGATTCCATTTTAAAAGATTCTAAGGCTATATTGTGGCTTTTAATATGCGTGTGTGTGTAGTAATTATAAAATATTTAGGTGTTGTCGGTTGATAAAATTTGGGCAAAAGAGATTTGGGTGTTGTTGGTCAATAAAGAATAGGCATAAAAGATTTGGGTGTTGTACAATCATTGGCTGATAAAAATATGGGAAAAATGCTAAAAGTTCCCTTAAACTTTGGGGTAATGGTTAATACATATCCTGAACTTTTATTTTAGCCAATTTCCTCTATGAATTTCTTATACGTGCCAAAATAGGGCCACTATTAGTTTTGTCATTCAAGTGATTAACGACATAATCATGTTGGACACACGTGCACCTGATTTGGCAAAGCCAAACTGATTGAGAGAGAGAAACTAGGCAAAACCAAAGAGAAATTGACAAGAGAGAGAGAAAGAGAGGCCATGGCATCGCGGGTCTAATGCCGTTCATGGTTTTTGATAGCAACACCTGAATCGAAAGAGAGAGATGTCGTCGCATTTCGTTACAGATACCCCTATTACCTTCGATCTAGGCCACTGTGCAACAGAGACACCTTTTGCAGACTCAAGGGTTTTGGAATATTTTTAAATTTTGTTTGTTTGGGTTCTTCAATTTTGTTTGTTTCTCATTTGATTTATCAAAATGAATAATTTTGGGTAAAATACTATTTTGGTCCTTCAATTTTATCAAAAGATTGTTTTTGTCCCTAAATTTTAAAATTTCTTTTTTCGTTTCTAATCTAATGGAAAGTTTGACTTTTATCCATAAACTATTGAAAATGTTTATTTTTCTGTCCTTAAACTTAAAAAAAGAAAGTTATTTTTTTTATCACTAAACTATTGAACATAATTATTGTTACGTCCCTATTTTTGTTTTTAAGCTATTGAAAAAAAAAAATCTTTACAAAGTTTGAGGATGGAAAAAGAACTTTTTTAAAGTTAGTAACGAAAGACAAAATTTTAGTAAAATTTATGAACCAAAATAGTATTTTACCTTTTTTTTTTTTTTTCGTTGATTTCGTACATTCCTTTGCCCCTGCCTCTCTCTGTCCCTCACTTCCTATTTTGTTTACAAAGCAAATCTTCAAAATTAATGTTATTTTTTGCACTACGTAAATGTTAGTTCCTAATTAATGAAAATTTATCAAGCAGTATGATGTCGCAGAAGCCTAAAAAAGTACACACGATACTCTCTTTGATGGGCAGAAACTAAATTGTTAGCTTCTAGGTAGTAAACCTCGAATTCACGAGAAATTCCTTGAATCCAAGAGGGGTTCCTTGAATCCACAAGGAGATAAATTGGAATCCACCAAAGAAATAATTCGACAAAAGTCTGTATTTTATTAATAATAATCTGAACGCTAAATTGCCTTTGGAGAGAACAATGAGTTTAAATAGTAAAAAAAAAACCTAAGCTGGCTAGAAATCCTAAGGCGGCTACGAAAGCATATAAAACCCTAATTTGACTAAAAAACATTAAAAACACCTAAAACAATGAAATAAATTACCTAAACCTAAAATAGAAAAAATTAAATTAAAAATATTAATGTTAAATAATTACAAATTTTAAATTTTGTCCTATATCAGACCCCTCCACTTGAAACAAACTTGTCCTTAAGTTGATGGTTGAAATCTGAAATCTTTCACTCCAAATAAACAAATACTTTGAACGCTTTAATGACTTAATCCAGTTTTGAAACTTGAATTCTTCATAGGTTGTAGCATAAAATTTATCCTCATCTACCTTCAATTTATTTGCAATATCAATCAACAAAGGACTAATAATAAAATTAAAATTGTCTACTCCAAGAAAATCAACATACTGTGTAGTCTAGGGATGGTAATAAAAGCTCAACATGTGAGTACCCAACCCGACCTGCGGAAACAATAGGGTCGGGTTTGGGTTTTAAAAATAAAACCTAAAACGAGTCCGGGTCGGGTTTGAGTTTTTGTGATACCCGCCCAAACTCGGCCCGTATATATTAAAATTACCAAACTGCCCTATGTGTGTGTGTGTGTGTGTATCTCACTAACTAAATCCTAACCTCAACTTCTCTTTCTCACTTCTCAATCTCCCTCAACCGCCCCCTCCCCTCATGCTCTCGCTCTCATCAAGACACCCTCACGGCCTCACTCTTGCTCTCACTCTCTCAGCCCGCTGCCCCCCACAAGCCCCCCTCTATCTCACGGGTTCGTTCTCCACCTTTTTTTATGTTTTGGTTTAGTTTCCATATATGATGATGAACAAAAATAATTGGCTTTGAGTCTTGAACATATATTCACAGGGATTGTGTTAAATTTCTTGTTTTAGTGTTTTGGTGTTTTACGTTTTTTTATTTATTATTTCATCTTGAAAAAGGTTTAGGATTTTTGTGTTTGTGTTTGTGATATTGAAAGGGAAAATGAGAAATCTGAAATTATTGTATATTTTTGTGATATTATTTGGTGTTTTACAAATTTTTATTATTATTTATCTTGAAAAATATTAGGATTTCTGTGTATTATTTCATCTTGAAAAATTGTATTTTTATGTTTGTTGGTTATAATTTGATGAAGTTTATTCCGTTTTTTAATTCAATTTTTTTTTTTTGTAGGTTCTTCAACTATGCCAAGTTCTGTTGAGGAAGTCTCAAGCAATTTCTAAGTCAATTGCAAGCAATTGGAGGGAGCATGAGAGACTGAAAGTTTCTAATCTAACAGATAATTAGGGTCAAAGTAGTTAGAATTGTAACCAATCACTAGGTGCAAATTCTTGATGATGTGGATCCTAATGAAGAGGATGAAAGATTAGTTTGAAGTTTTAACTTTTGTTTCTTGATGTTGGTTTTTTATGATGTTATAGCTTCTTGAACTTGTTTGTTGTAAATTGTAATAGTCCTTGATTTATTTGTAGCTTTTTTAAAAAATTATTTTTTTATTTTTATGTTTATCATGTGATTGATTGAAAAACAAAGAATTTCGAATTGGGCCCATTAGGACCAAGAATCCAATTTTCGTGCTTTTTTTATGTTTGATTTGAGTTTGTTTCATTTGGGCTGGTCTTAAAGATTCATGAAAAATATAAATTATTTTTGATTGGGCCACAGATTGGGCCTTAAAGTGGCATGGCAAGGCAGGGCCTATGGAGGCCCGACAGGGTAGGTTTGGGTTTAAAAAAAAAAAAACCCATTTATTAAACGGGGCGGGTTCAGGTTTTGGGGGCGACCCCGCGGGTCGGGTATTAAAAAACCCGGCCCAAACCGGACCCGTTGCCATTCCTAGTGTAGTCATCTTCAACAAATCAACCGAATCCCCTAGTGTAGTCATCTTCAACAAATCAACCGAAACCTGAGGATTGTGAGTTGTGGACTTATCCTCATATTTAACCTCAATTGAATTTTCAACAATATTCTCAACAATTACCATCTCTTGATCTCTATCATTATCCACAATCAACTCAAACTTCTTTTCTTTGACCTCTTTATCAAGTTTTGGCAAATGGTATCCTCAATCTTCAATTCAATAACTTGTTGCAAGTCTTGATCTTTTTTAACCACTTCAAAATTTTCTTTAGAAATAGACTGCTTCTTTTCAACCCTTAAACCCTTTCCTTTACTTGACACATGGACCTGACTGTGATGATTTTGGTTTTGTGGTTGACCTTCCATGTTTTAAACATATTGCTTTTCATATGAATATACAGATTTATAATCAATACTTGTATAATCTAGTATATCATAGTAGTCATTAGGAAACCATAAATCAATTAATACCTTTTTCATTCTTTGTCAATAGCAAATTGGATGCTTACCTCACCGCTTTCTATCGATTTAAATATCTTCCTACCATTAATCTGCTTTATTGTCCAATTTATTAGATGCAAGCCGCACTTTTCCTTCAACACAAATGTTCCAAAAATTAAAATACTCTTCCAAATCAAGAAGACAGTCAATAAAATCCAACTTACACATATCTCCGTCAAAGAATGAAATTTGATTGTAGTTAGGAGTGTGTCTTTGGATATATTAAACACTGTTGTTGTGAAACGATTTCCTAGCAAGAAGAGTAGCAATTTGTTGTTGGATTTTGCTTATAAGTTGCTGACTCTTTTCACGAAATTGTTGATTCTCATCACGAAATTGTTGAGTCTCTTCACGAAACTTGTATAACTCAGCCCTAGTGAGGACTGAGTTATTGACGTCATCATTGTTGTGATGGTCACTATCTCGCCAGTTAGCCATCAGACCAGGGTATGTCAAGGCTTTGATACCAGTTGATGGCTTTGAAGCCCGAATAAATCATACATGATGCTCTCTTTGATGGGCAGAAACTAAACTATTGGCTTTTGGATAGTAAACTTCAAATCCACAAGAGATTCCTTGAATTCACAAGGAAATAAACTAAAATCTACCAGAGAAAGAATTTGACAAAAGCCTGTATTTCATTAATAATAATCTAAAAACTGAATTGCCTTTGGAGGCTATAATGCGGTTAAATAGTAAAAAGAAAACCTAAGGCGGCTATGAAAGTATATAAAACCCTAATTTGGCTAAAAAACATTAAAAACACCTAAAACAAGGAAACTAATCACCTAAACCTAAAATAACAAAAATTACGTAAAACTACTAAAGTTAAATAATTACAAAAATTAAATATTAAACTATGTCCTACGTTAGATTGCATACATATTCGGGTTTCCTTGGCAATCAAAGGGCGCCTTAAGGAGAATCATGACACTTTTCTCTAAAACTGACTTTTTTTGCTAAACTGGCTTCTCTTTTTTTTATTTTTTATTTTTTTTTATATATATTTTATAATCTAAAATGACTTAGTTTCTCTTCATTCCTTAAGATTTCATGGGATTGAATTTGGCAATTTAAATTTGACGTGTGTCTCACGTGACTATGTCGTTAGTCACTTAAATGGAAGAGTGGCTCTATTTGGCACATGTGTGAAGTTCAGGGAGTAAATTGATTAAAACAAAAGTTAAGGGAGTGTATTGGCCACTACCTCAAAGTTCAAGAGGTCTCTTAACATTTTTCCTTAAAAATTTTAGTAAAATAGTATGCGATTTTAGGGAAAATAATAGAAAAATAAATGAAGAAATAATATTTAAATAGGATAGAGAAAAATAGAAAATGCATTGATAACTGTATTTGAAAACTTAGGAATGAAAAAAGAAAAGAAAAGTAAGTTTTAATCTTCAATTTGGGTGAAAAAAAATAGATAGTCTGTTGGTGAAGGCTCTTAATCCATCTAAACTCAAATCTCACATGAGTTTATTGGGTGGGTGAATTGGGTTCCAACCATCAAAATGCTGTATTAGCACTGGGCTAATGTTATTGGGCCATAGCGTCACCTCATGTTCCCTACTTATGTCTCTTCTCTATGGGCCTTTGAAGTTGTCAACATCCACACGTAAAACAACCAACCCCACGCACTAACCCAACTCCACCCATCCAAAAAAGGAAAAAGCTCAAAAAAAAAAAGAAAAGGGAAGTATAGATAGACAAAAATACGAAAAGTGGGACCAAGTAACCACGTGGAGACCATGTGGCAAAGGCAAAATGGCAATTGGCAAAGCATCACCGCCACTTCCATCCACCTCTTCTTTTCTTTTTGGCTCCTCCTCTCCTCTTTCTATCCACCCACTAACTTTCCTTTCCCTTCCCTTCCCTTCCCTTTTCTCTCTCTGTCACTTTCTTTAACCCTCCGCAACTCCTTCCTCTTTCCCTTCTAACTCTATATTGCGCACAAGCTAATAAAATTTACACGCGCACACACAACACATAACAAAACAAAACAAAACAAAACAAAAAACAGTGTTTGGTAAAAATCAATCGCAACCAAGAAGCAAAGGGAGAAGAAGGCGATGGCGAAGAAGAGGAAATCGGACGCCACGCGCTTGGACGAGGTGGATCGAAGCATGTACACCACTTTCTGCAGCGCCGCTAACTCTCTCTCCCAGCTTTACTCCCAAGCCATGAACCACCAGCGACTCTCTTTCCAAGCCGGTGAACGCCACGCGCTGGTTTGATTCTCTTCCTCCTTCCTTATCATATTATATTTCGTTTTGATCTGATGGGGTTGCTTTGTTATGGCCTTTTGTTTGTTTCATCGCTTTGTTTTTTTTTTTTTTTTGGTAGTATTGTTTCTCGGATTGTTTGGTTGCCGTGAAAATTGAAAGAGAATAATCAAGTTTGGAATTTTTTTTTTTGTTTGTTTGTAGTTGTTCTCTGTTTGTTCCAACTTTTGTTTTTGTTGGGTTTTAAATAATGAAGAAACTGAGATTATTTTATTTTTTCCAATTGTCCTTCATGTTCTCAGAGACCCACTGGTGCTATTTGATGTTTTCGTTATTGGGTCGTTTTTATTTTTGGTCCTATATATTCGTTTCATGGTAAAGTTATTATTTTTTGACCCTTAAAACCCAATTCTGCAAATTTCCTTATTGTTTGCGGGGTAGATTTTTTTTTTTTTTTTCCTCATGATAACTACACACACTGGTGACTGTTGAATTACAAGGTGGTTTGAATGATGTTTCTTGGTTAACTTTGTTTTACCAAGAATTTTTGCACTGGGTGTGTTTCACTTGTGTGTTATTGATGCCAAGCAAATTAGAAAGTAAGGAGCTTATGATGTTTTATAGGAGAGGAAACATGGTAATTTTGCCATAGAGATTTTTATCTCATCGACTCGAGTCGGTCATAAGGAGTCATGAAGGCCTCAAATAATAGCTTAGCCAGCTCTTGCTCAAAGTTTCATGAAACTCAAGTGCTGATACGCTTTAATTTACACAATTCATGGCTTCTTATAATGGACTTGAGTCTGTGGGATCATTTGTCTTTGTTGTATCTGAAAGAGAGTTAGAGAACTAAATTTTGTTCTCAAATATTAATCCTTTGAGCATGTGCAACATTTAACTATATATCTTTATGTCATTTTGCAAAAAGGAGTAGTGGGGTTCTGTTTTTTCGGTGTCAAGGGTTTGTATGGCCTAATTCTGCCTATGTCCGTGTGACTGTTTGGCATCAAATATTTTGTGCACAGTTAGTCCCAAGCCTAGAAAAAGGAGGAGGGTTGTAGTGGGTTGACAGATAACGTAAAATATAGTCACTTTATTATGAATGAAAGGGTTTCTATGTCCTAGAATATATGGTATTGTTTATCCTTTACAAGTATAACAAGGATTTTTGTTTAATTTAAGCTTGGATGATGGTCAACTACTGGAATTGTAATAGTATTTGTAGGTTGAACTATTTAGGAGACACACCTTTGTACTACAAAGAATACAATACATAAAATATGACAATATTTGATGGCACAATACCTTAATATGTGCATACTGATTTCTAAACACAAATAGTCGATGGAATCTTACAAGTCTGATCAGTAAGCCTCTTAGTAATCACTCTCCCTGTCTCATCTCTCTAGATTTTTCCTCTCTCTATGCTAGCTCATAGTTTCTTACTAGAAACCAGTCCACCACATCCTCTCTGCTCTTGCTATTTTTAATAGAATAGCCCCTCTACACCGAGTTTTCTCACCCAATTATATTGAGACACTTCTTTCTGTTATTACTTATTAGGTAATTTGCTGAATCTAGAAATGACATATATTTGTTCTACGTTTCAATCATGTGCTTTTTAATGGTGTTTTTTTTTTTCTTGATCTTGTTCATTTTCGACACCTTTCACACTTATTTTATTTATTTATCTTTAATGATTCTCATGTATTTTCCTTTTCTTTCCTGTTTCCTTGTTCTCTTCAAAGCTTCTAGTCATTGCTTTCACTTTGTGCTTACATGCTCTGAACATCTGTCTGCTTGCTTTGGGATACTTTTCTTAGAAATTCATGTGAAGTACATGAAGCCTTTTGATAAGAGTCTTTCTGGTGCTTTTGTACATAAACTGATGCATTGATTCTAATTATTTATGTTCTTTGAATTGTTTGTGCTATATCATCTTTCTTTTTCTTTCTATTTTTTATATTTTTTTAAATGCTTGGTTTATAGCTAGGATTGTGAGAGGTTGAGGTCCATCCAAGAAACTAAGATTGCACAGTTTCAAGGGTCAGCTATCACTGATTTTAGTACTTCTCAATGTAGCAACTACTCTTTGACAGTCTCTGAATAATAAAAAATTAACATTTTCTTTTATATATATATATATATATATATATATATATATGCACACACACACATTTAGAGGAAGTGGAATGCTAGATGCTTTGAGGAATGTGAACGGTTTATTCTTGACATTAAGTTTTTCTTTTTCCGTACTCTCCTTTTGTGGAGTTTAGTTTTGCCTTCTTATTCTTGTTTTTCACTTTTTCTCTCCCTGATCTTATTGATTGTTGTAATTTGGGTTCTTGATTTGTGCCAATATATATATATACATATATACAGACACACACATATCACCCGTCTATGGGTGTATTACATTTCCCCACTATGAGCAATGTATTTGTAAGTGCATAGTAATATGAAATGGTTCTCTATCATGTGGAAACTGTAATACACCCAGAAAGAAATTGCAATCCAAAATAGTATTTTCATAATTATTTTTGGAAAATTGTTTGAAATTTTTATTTTTTCCTCCCTTCTACTACAGGCAGTACATGCCTAGTTATAAATATCGAAGCCACCCAGGTGGACCAAATATTATATTCTGACACAGGAGAGATTAGTCACCTCCCCCCCCCCCCCCTCCCTTCTCATCTTTTTGGAAATATCTAACACCGAACAGCACATTGTTAGAGAGTTCAAAGTTTGAACCCACTTAAACACCTGCCACCTCAAGTTTTGGCATGGAGATTCATATGTGCTGCATGTGCTTCTTTTTGAAATTATCTTAAAGAAATAGGTGGCTCTTATATTTGAATTACCAGTGTTGACTTTTTTGGACTATTCTTTTTGGGTCTTTATATTTGTAGAAATGGTCAATCATGGGTGATATCCCGATGTTAGTTACTGTCAATAACTTGCTGCTTGGACTTAAATGTTAATGTCTATTGTCTATTTTGGTAGTTTGGCCTTTTCTTGTAGCCTTTATATTTTTGCTATATAACATACTCCTCTCGCTCTTCTAAATTCTACTTGCAGGAGAAACTTTATCAATGGGTTTTGAGACAACAGGAAGAAGGATCAAGAGTGACAACAGTGGACATAGTAGCTTATATGCAGGTTTCTTAGCTTGCCACTATTTAATGGTCCTTTTATTACTGTTGATCTGCTTTCTGGTTTTATGTATTTCTGGTGTAACTTCCTTTATGGCTATCACTTTTGTGCTATACTTGTGATGGAATTGTGTTGCATATTCTTGTGCATGTTGCCATATGCATATAAATTGTATGGGACTAATTCTATAGAAGTAAGCAATCAGCAAATTGCAATCTGGTCTATCTTCCAATATGTAAATTCATGTTGGGATGTATATACATATTTTAAGACAGGGAGTATGATGAAAATGAGAGGAAGGGTGTTGGTTATCATTTCTCAGTTTTATCATTAAAATCAAGGTAAGTGGAGTTCATTGGATAGTTTTACAAGTGTACAATTTGGGATAGATTTACATATATGAGTGGGTTTTTTTTTTTTTCAAATTGTGTATGTTGATGAAGTCAGTCAGTTGCATTCAAGGCAAATAGGGACTTTTCAGGATGATTTTAAATGTAAGCTTTGAATTAAGCTGTAAGTTTGGTGGAGGAAAAAAGTCTTGGTTTGAACCTCACAATCCTATGATGTGAGGTAAAGTGC
Organism: Castanea sativa; assembly: GCF_040712315.1. Lineage (NCBI taxonomy): Eukaryota > Viridiplantae > Streptophyta > Magnoliopsida > Fagales > Fagaceae > Castanea > Castanea sativa. The sequence continues at coordinate 31,987,637 of NC_134014.1, read as the reverse complement.
TGAAAATCATGCACATGCGAAGTACGTTTTTTTTTTTTAATGTTTTAAGTTTCTCTAGGCGTTTAGTTGCTGACATGTTGGTTTAATGGGCCTCCTGTTCAATTTTTTCCTGCTGTTTAGTTGCCGAGACTCTCCCAGTTATTGTTTATGATGTTGTTGCTCTTGAGAGCGTCTCTTCTTGTTGTCCTATGTAATTCTGTTTTGTTGGTTTTAATAAATTTTATTTCCGCAAAAAAAAAAAAATGTGTTTCTAGGCGTGCATAAGTCCAATGCACAACCCTTGTCAGCGACTGATGGGAAGCAACAAATATTTTCATATATTTTAAATGAAAAAATTGGGCTTGAGTTGTATTTTAGTCCCCAACCCAAATTCCTCCACAGATGGTTTTTATTAGTGATTTAGATTTAAGGTGTAATTTATGAAGAGTTGAAAATTGAAATCTTTTGCCCTTGTGTGCTCTTAGAAAACATTTAGGGTCCTCTCCTATCTGGCCACCCTCCTCTTGGATACATAGCCCACATCTGGGAGTAATGAAAGAAAGAGTTATGATCTGTGTTGTCTAGAAGCTTCTAAGTAAATTAATTCCTAGTGCCATACTTGTATATGTTAAAATCATGCTTTCATGAAAAAATACGAAATAAAAATGATGAAGGGTTGGACCGTATCCAAGCCATCCATTCCCAAGACATTTTGGCTTTAGCAGAAAACAATGTGTCTAGTAGGCTTCTCTTATCAGTTATCACCCCAGGTTGCTGAAGAAGATACGAGAAACGTATATGATTTAGCTGTCTTTTAGTGTTTTAAAATCTCTGGATTGCTAAATCCAAAAGCCAGATTCATATTTGCACTCAAGTCTACACTACCAAGATGGCAAGTCTCAAACCATGCTTATTTAAGTGGAAAAAAATATGACAAAAGGTCAGATGGTGCTGAATTATCTATTGGTGCTATCTTCTCTCGTGTAGATTTTACCATGCTGGAATCATTAAGAGATGTTCTTTTATTTTTTGCTGAATCATTTAATTGTTTTTCAGCAAGGAAGGTCTTAGCCGCTTTGATGACCTCATTGCTGGTTTTGCCCAAATCCAGGGAAGGCAAAAAGAAGGATTGTATCTCTATGGCAAAATAAAGTGACTTCTTGATTGTTTATTCGATTTTTCTGCAGAATGAGCTTGAATATGGAGCAGATGAGCCTCCAATGTCCCCTAGGCTTCCATTTCAAAACCAGCATGCCCCGAATGCCAACTTAACCAATTTGGGAGCCGCCATCTCTTCTAGCCCTTTTGGGCCAGCAACTGTTGGGCAGGGAGTTCGTTCTGGGCAATCTGATAATCAGGGTAAGAACTCTGTATTCTCAAATGCTCTATCAAGCCCTGTTCGTCGGAGCCTTCAATCCTATCAGCTAGCACAAGGTGGTTGCCATTCAAACAATACTATGTCATCTGGAAATGGACCCCGCAATAATGAGGCAAACTATGCTCATCACCATAACCGGGATACCAACTCACCAAGTTCTAATGATTGCATGGACATGCATGCAGATAGTCCAGGTCATGATTTTCCATACTGAAAATACTGATCAGGGAAAAAGGTAAAAAAGAAAAAGTTATAAAAAGAAAAAGAAATGTTTCCCTGTTTGAATTTCTGTTTGATGTAGTCTTGTGTGATCAGAGATATTGAAATTACTAATTAATGCAAATCTAGAAAATTTCAATTTTTATTTATTTGTTTATCATTTCTGGTCACAATTGTTTGTTTGATATGAATGTAGGGGCTAATGAAAGAAGTAATAAATAAAATATAGCAATAATTTCAATTTGTAATATTGTGTAACCTGGGCAACTTCATGCATTAGTTACTTCCTCTTTGGAGAAATTACACAAAAAGACCAATGGTTTATACCTTGTTTTAGATTAGGCTTTGGCTTTTTTTAATTTTGTCAATTAAAAGTCCCAAACTTATAGAATTGCTTCGATTTGAAACTCATGTCTATCTTTGTTGTTCATTTTCACTGTTCTGGAATGGAGCATAGAAAAAAAAAAAAAAAAACCATTGATAAAATTGTGTTTCACCTTGGTAACTACTTTTGGCTTTCTAACAATTATTTTCTCTATATAATCTCTCTCCATCATCTCTAATCAATGTCAAACTCTTTTTTTGATCAGTCTAATCAACGTCAAATTGATTTATGAATAAATCCCAAGTGAAATGAAGACTAAGGATTTGTTTGGTTAGCTGAAAAAAGTAGTAGTGTTTTTTGTTTTTTATTTTCAATTTTCAGTGGGACTCAGCACAACAAACTTGTTTGGTATAAGAACTTGTACTCAATTTTCATTTTTAGTATTTTAAAATTTGGATTTGAATATAAAAAATAAAAACACCTTATTAACATTTTTATTTTCATAAAAAATGAATACATTGGTGATTTCGTAAGTATTGTGAAAACGCAAAGGGTTCTACTTGATTGATGTGAGTGTGTGTAAGTGAAAAAGTAATTTAAAAAAAAATGTTAAATCGTATATGATGAATTTTATACTTAAATTATGTATTTAAATAACTTATCAAACATTCTCACATGTAAGAATGAGTCATTTTTTATATATTCAATTTTAAAATTTGAATACAGAAAATGAAAAGTGAATATATCACATTTTCGAACCAAACATGGCCTAAATCAATGGTTTCTCGCTTTCTTTACCTTTGTATTTGGTTCAAATTGAAATAATTTTTAAAAATATAAACTTTAATTGATAAAATTTAAAGTTTGGGATCCATAATTACATGTTGTAAACGTATCCTTTTCAAATATAAAGGAATTTTTCTTCAAAAGTTGTCTTCATTTTCTACTTATCTATAAGACTATAACGACTAGTGGTTCACACTATTCTTTTCATATTTATCGATGAAGTTAAGCTTGTTGGGATGGAAGGGTAAGCATTGCGAGCAATTTATTGAAGTGTATACATAGCATATTGAAGAAAAAAAAAGTGTAAAATAACATTAGTAAAAGTAGTAAAAATGATTAAAGAATTAATACAAAATATTATTTCAGTTCTAATAAAATGGGAAAAAATAAAAAAAAATTGTTGATTCTTATTAATTTATTGGGGATTTATAATTGATGTAAAAAAAAATTGGTAAATGAATGGAAAAAAGGGCTTACAAATTGAAAGTAAGCAAATTAAAAATATTTAACGTCGATAATTTCTATGAAGCATGCTTATGCCTACAGGTTGGTGTTATTATCATTAGCTTATACTAGTTATCGTATATAAATACCCTAACGAGTTTCAAGTCAAGCTCTCAAATTATAAAATTGAAAGCCTATTATCATTAGCTTATAGCCTTATACTAATTATTATATATAAATAGCCTAAGGAGTTTCAAGTCAAGCTCTCAAATTATAAAATGGAAAAGCCTAGCCTGCCAATAAGTGCAATCGATGTATTAGCAAAGCCTACGGAGTTTCAACTCCTAAATCATATAATCGAAATTCTAGCCTATCCACGTACCCTATTCCAACAGCAAAAAAAGACTTCTTTTATTTAACTTATTGAACAAAAGATTTAGTGTGTGTTTGAATACCGTTTATTTTGCTGAAAACTGAAATCTTATTGCTGAAAACAATAAAAAAATAATTTCTAAATTACTGTTCACTGCTAAAAACACTGTTCAGCACTGTAGCTTTGCATTAATGCACTGTTCATGTATCATGAACAATGCAAAATGCGTTGGTAAAAAAAAAAAGAGGGCAAAACGCAAAAACGCGAACGGCAAAACGTGATCCAAATGGAGTTTTAGGGTCCGTTTGGTTGGAGAAGTGGAAAAGTGGAAGAATAGAAAATGGTGCGAGGATTGAAAAGTGGGGGATAGAAAATATTTTATTTTCTCTCCTTTTTGTTTGGTTGAGAGTGGAAAAGTGGAAAGATGAAAAAATGAGTTTGCATAAATTTACTCATATACCCTTATTGAAAAATGATACTTAATTAAAACAAAAAAAGTGACAAATAATCACAAAAAAAGAGCAACTATCCAATTTTATTAAAAAATAAAAATAATATCCAAAAAAAGAAGAGGCAATATTACTGCAAGAAAAAAAAAAGAAAAAAAAAAAAAAAGAGGCAACAGCCCAGAAATAAAAAAGGGCCAACGGTCCTCAAAATCAAAAGAAACAAAAAAAAAAACAAAAAACAAAACAAAACAAGAAAAAGGCAACGGTACTGCCCAGTGAAAAAAATAAAAATAAAAGGCAATTGTCCGGAAGAAGAAGAAAAAAGAAAAAGGGCAACGTAACCGGTGGAAAAGAAGAAAAAAAAAAAAAAAGGTAACTTGAAAAAGGTGCACATGATTATTTTTGTTAATAAAGAAAAAATTGATTCTCATTCAGTTTTCTCTCTATTTTGAAGAGAAAATTTTTTAGTGAGTCTGAAGATAAAACATCTAGGTATTACCATTTATTTTTCATCCTTCCCACTTAACCAAACACACTTAAAAAAATTTTCTTTCCTATTTTCTCTCCAATGTTTATTCTCTCTATTTTACCTCCAAACAAATATGCTCTTACAGTTTCTTTTGTGACAAGTATATTATAATAATTGTTTGCACCCAAAAAAGTAAATTTAATATTATGTCAATATAAGCCTCGTGTATGACAAGTGGCAAGGTTTGGTGGTGCTATAAGGTTTGGTGGTGCTATATTGCTATTTTAAGCACCAACAATACTTAAAAAACATGATATAATAACGGTGATATAGCTAAAAAATTTTAGTTTCTTGCTGACGTGCACAGTTATATCTATAGCTGTGCACATTAGCAAAAAGCTAAAGCAAAAATTTTATTTTATTATACTTCCGTCCTCTCTTTCTCCCTTACAGGCTCATCATCATTTTTTTTTCCTTGCACGCTGTTTTCTTCTTCTTTGTTTTTTGTTTTTGCCTCTTTCTCCCTTTCACGCTATAATGACTCTCAGCTCTCTTCAGTTTTAGATTTGTATGTTGGGTTGTTTTATGGGTTTTGCAATTGAAATTTGTGAACTTTTTTTTGTTGTTGCAAATTTGTGTGTTAGTGTGTTACTGTGTTCAGATCTGAAGAAAAATTAAAGGCCAAACCCACTGTAATAGTGGTTGTAATGATTATTTATTGTAGTGTTTATATTATTTTATTATGTTGAAAGTTAAAATAAAATAGTGATGTTGTGTGTTTTGAAAAGTGAAAAAGTAAAATAGCTAAATTAACTTTTTGAGGTGTCAAATAACTAAATTTATAACTTCATCAATGTGAATGCTCTAACATCGGAAAAGTTAAAGCAACTCATGAAAAATCAATTAATAGAAAAAAGCATATTAACTAAACATGTGTTTTTTGGCAATCTAAAAAGGAATGGTGGGAAGAAATGTTTAGTTACAAGGAGAATGTGTAAATAAAATAAAGATACAAAACATCCGAATCAACGTATTATTCGCTTATATCTTAGTAGTGACAAGCTGACAACCTTAACCTTCATAGTAGAATGAAGTTAGTGTAGCTTATATTACTTATATCTCAGCAATGCAAAATGGGTTTTTCATTACTTAAGTGTGGCTTTTTTTTTTCTTTTTTTTTTTTACTTGTATCATTAATATAAAGTCTCTTAATAGAGGCAATTCCAAACTCACTTGAGATAGATTGTGAGTAAAAGATTTAGAGGCAATTTTGAACTCACGCCATATAACTTTGCAAAATTATATGTAAAATAAATACTGTAAGGCCACAATTTGCACCTAAACCCACAGTGAGAAGGGGATAAGCCCAAAAATTCCAATACAATTAATGATGGAACTAACGAAGGAAAACACGGATGAGATCGCCTCCACAGATGAACCTGACCGATTATCCGCATCACTGACGAGGATGTTAAGACCATTCAATGCTGCCAATAATGTCCCGGACGGTTACAAGACCAGCTGGACGAACCGTTGGAAACGTATTGAATCCCATTACTCAGCTGGAGACGTTATCAAGAAAGACATTAACACCACAACGGCTAGAATCCAGAGGGATATATAAAGCCCTCACAACACCAATGCAAGGTACATACATAGTCACAAGATATACTGAGCTATTTTTGGTTTTTATTGTTATAAATCTTCTTCCACAGTAACTTTGGCATCGGAGGCGTTGTGGCAGGCACCACACCAGTGACCATTTGAGTGAGCTCTTGCTTCCGTTGTGACGCCAGAGTGTGACTGGCCCTATCTGGACGAACTCATAACGACTGAATAACTTTTGCTTTATCAATTAAATTTATAGAGAGTGAGCTTGAAATTTAGGTTTTAGTGATGTTAGATAATTAAGATGATGGGCTCGATCACGACATTACACGTAAGGAACTGTTTTATATGAAAGAATTTTGTCCTCGGACACAAGTCGAGGATGATTTGTAATTACTCTTTCAAAGATAGATTACAAATAAAGATGGTGATGTATACAGTGTTTTCTCTCTGTTTTTCCTCCCCTTCCTTCTGAGCGTCTTCCTTTCCTTTTATATCATCCACCTTCTTCTAACCCCCTTCCATGTATGGATCAGATCTTTGATTTGGATACTTGTCCCATCCATTGCCCCTCAAATCTTTAGAGGCAGTTATAAGGCTGAACTCTGATGCTCAAGCATCATTTCTCTATTAATGCGGCCAGAGTAGCAGTTGCAGTGCATTCAATGTGGTGGTGGTGGTAATAGCTTTATCTTAGATATTTTTCACCGCCCTTCTTCTTATCCTCCATATCTACCATGTATACCCTTACGTATAGGATCTCCTAAAATATTGCTTGTGGATGCTATCCAGCCCTTCTCCTACCTCGGCTTTACATAGCCGAGGATATACTCTTCCTCGGATCACCTTCTTGGATATACCTGATCAGATATCACCTATTTACCTATTACTATTGCTTAATGGGCTGCTATTCTCACATCCTCGGACCATTTAGTGTCCTCGGATTGGGCCTTTAGCCCAACGAACACTCCTGGGCCAACTCAACACATATTCTTGGGCCCATTGACCATACAAATACTATAATTGATTAATATTATCAAAACCGTCTTAATGATTAGTTTGCCACTTCAAACTTTACTATATTTTCTTCTAAAGTAATTTAATTACTTTCATAATTAAGTTATCTTATTAAGTGAGTCTCATGACAGAAACAAAAATAGAAATAGGTTGATTAAGGCATTTATATATATATATATATATATATATATATATATATATATATATATATATATATATATATATATATCAAATAATACTTTTGTGAGGACCCGAAGACTTAAGATGAAGACCTGAAGACCCGAGGATCAACTGTGGAATGTAGGGAATAAAGGAGAATGAAAGTCAAGGGCTCGAAGATGAAGTGAGATGACCCCGGAAAAATATAAAAGGTAAATTGGTGATGTACTGGAGATATTGAGAATATTTGGGGTGAGGATAGGTAATTGTGAACGCTGCATTGAATGTTCTGCACCAAGCTTTCTGGCCGCATTGAATAGGGAGTACCAGCTTTATCCGTTGCATTAATGTGGAGGTGATCTGAACAGTACAAGACACAGAACTAGAGCTTTTCTCCATTACCGACTACAAGTGAATGGACAAGTGTCAGCAAATGAGGTTGATTAGGTGAGAGATGAAGGGTTGAGATAGCAAGGACAAGGAGTATAAATAAGAAAGGAGGAAGCAGAGAAAGGGGAGGCCATTTCTAGTGAGAAAACGTCTTAGAAAGTGTCATGTAGAGCTGGGTAGTTTGAGTATTTAATAAGAACGCCATTAACTTTGTTGTTTGTTCCTTCTCTACAAATTCATTATTTTGGGCATTGAATTACTAAACTTCCTTTACATTGTTGGGTTTGTGCTTAATTTTTGGTCCTTACAACTTTGATTATAAAAGATAAAAAGAAATCATTCTTTCACTTGGAGTGGAAAAAATAAAGAAGGAAAAGAAAATATATTTTTGGATTTTTTTCCCTATTTTACATTTTAAATATTCATTTTGATGAAAATTTTCAAATGTAAAGAGTCAAATAAAAAACTAAATAAAAAATGAAGGGCCAAGATGATATTTTTTGACGTATAAAGAGTAAAGAGCCAATATAAAAATGAAATAAGCATGAAGGATTAAAATGCAAGTTTTGAAATGTAATGCGAAAAATGAAAATAATCCAAAATTTTAAGGGCAGAAAATGTAATATATTTTTTTAAAAATATAGGTACAATAGAATTTTAACTTATGACATTTGCCCTATAATGATTACTTTTTATCATTAAACCAAAATACTAATTAGTTTTTTTTATGTGTAGGCAAGGTTCAAACGTGAAACAACAACAAAAATTTTATGAATTGAGCTAATTATAACTCACTTAAACACAAAAACCCTCCTCCTCAAAAAAACACAAAAAAAAAACACAAAAACTCTACTTTAATTAAGAAAAAAAGAACAGAAGTAAGGCGGATTTTTGTTTTCATGGGCTGTTTCATTAAAATGTTACAAAGCTCACAAGTCCAAAACCACTCGAACTACTGGACTTTGGACTTGGAGGCCCAAGTTCAATCAAAGCCCTATCTTTTTTTTTTTTTCTTCTTTGAAATAATTAAAATTTTGAATGTTCGATTCTATAGTATAGAGGCGGCACTTATAAATGAAACCGGCTCTCTCTCTCTCTCGCACCCAAACCAAAAATAAATTTGACATTTCATTCCCGCCAAACTCAAAATCTCTGCCTTCGACTCTCTATTCGGGTACGCGATAATTCGAAACTCAAATTCTTGATTGTATTTGAATTGTAGTTGATTTTGCGAGAGATTCGATCATAGTAAATTGTGTTTGTTTGTTTATTTGTTTAATTTCGATTCTAATTTTGGTTTTTCAAATTCTGCGAAAATATATGCGTAGTGCTCGAAACCCTAGGGTTCGTGGGTTTTGTTTGTGGTTTTAAGTAGTGGCCGAAACCCTAGCTCGCGACGCGGTTTTCACTTGAGCTGTGTCACTGAAATTAGGGTTTCTGGTCCGTACGCCAAATTGATCTCGTAAAAATTATACCTTGTTTGGGAATTTCTGTGTTTGATTGGTGTACTTTCTATACTATAACGCTGTTTTTAAGACGTGAGTTCAAATTTCAAAATAGGTGAAATTATACAATTGGTTCTCAAAATTTTAGTTAAAGTTTTATTGCAGTATTTGAAATTTACAAGTTGTTTTAGTCCAAAAAAAGTTGTAAATGTAAAATCTAAGGAAGAATTATAATGGGATGGGTGTTCATCGGACTGCTCGGCCGGTTTTTGAGGATTTTTTGCACAAACTGCTACTGCACCATGTAAGCAGTTTCTATAAGTGCAGTTGGATGGCTGCTAAGATGGGTTGCAACTTGTGGTGGCTGTGGGCTGTGGCCAGTGGTAGTGAGAGAGAGAGAGGGATCTGAAATCTGTTGGCTGTGGTCGGTGGCATAGAGGGACTGGTGGTTGGTTTGGTAATTGCTGTTTTTTCAAAATAAAAAAACTCTGATGGTTGAGTTGAAATTGTCTTTTATTTTTATTTTAAAATCTGGCCGACAACTGCAATCAACCAAGTTGGCAGTTGACAGAGGTGGTTGGTGCGGCTCGGCTGAGGTTGGTTTTGTTGGTGTCAGTCATATTCTAAACATCCCTTGTAATAAAAAGCTACGGAAACCAGAAGGACTAACTATGTTTTTAATTTTTGAGGACTAAAAAGGAACTTTTTAGATTTCAGAGATTAAAATAGAACGGAACAAATTTTAAGGACCAAACTTCTACTTTTACCATTAAAAAAAAAAGGGTATGTGGTTTCTGAGGCTGCTCTGTATATGTGTTATAGGGAAACAGATATGGTGAAAATAGTTTAGAAGGTCTGAACTCTGAACTGGCACTACAAACCATGGTGTGTTTGAAGATCACTTAAAGTACTCATCCAAAAAAAAGATCACTTAAAGTGTATGGTTGACATGAAATTTGTAATTTTTGGGGCATGGCTTGTCAATTGGGTAGGTGTTGGGAATTTGGAATATATTATGCTATGGCCTATGTGATTCACACAAGCTTAAGCTAATTAGTTCTAAGTTAAAGGAGTTGAAAGAGAAAACTAGAGTATTGAATTTGTCTTGCTGTTTCTGAGTTCAAGGAGGTATGGATGATAGATTAATGCAGAAGGGGTGGGTTTGTTCTTCCAGGGACTACTTGTATTTGGTTTGTGTGGTTGTGATGAGGAATGTGAAAATTTTTTAATTCCCAGGAAGTCAAAGTTTTCTATTAACTGTGCAGGGAACAATTAGAAGTGTTCTGGTTTGAACTTGCTATTTAAGTTTTTTTTTTTTTGGGATTAGGCTCATTACTTGCTCCTTTTCAAGAGCCTTGTAGTTCAATTGGCACCTCTTAGTATTTCCAATAGAGACATCCAGGGTTCAAATTCCCCCACTTCCAATTGTTGATGTATCAAATAAAAAGAAGTTAGTTCTGGATTGGGTTTGCAAGTCAATGAAGTACTCTATATGTTTATTGTATTTATAGCATATAAACTCCCCTTCCTTTTTATATAGTTGTAACCTGATCATGGTTCCAGAAAAATTAGAAGCAACCCAATATGATGCTCATGCAGTAAATGTTCTGATCTTTGATTTCTGATCGTCTGGAGGCTTGGATCTGAATTATTATTAATTTACAAGAAGGATGATGAGTTTAATGTTTGGCTTAATTAACAGGAAAGTTGAATCACCATGAATATGGCTAGACAGCGAACCAAAAAGACAGATAAAGCTCCCTCAAAGCGTATTGCAGACATCAGTCAGACTGGTGCCAAGAAATCTGCAAAGAGAACTGGGGGGCAGAGTCACAAACCAGCAGGTGAGGCATCACCTTTAAGTTTTAGACTTGAATCGCTTTTAAGCAGAATGCAATTTTTTTTTTTCCTTTTTTTTTTCTTCATCATTGTCTAAGTTGTATTCACTCTATATACCATGTCATTTACTGAGTTTTTCAGATTTAACTCACAGATGGACCTGTTAGTTCTACTTTGATTGGGATTGAATTATATGCTTGGTTAGGAAGGGAAAATATTATCAGATGAAAGGGACAAATGGACAATAGTTTCATGTATCTTTTGCATTCGGCTTGGTATAGTTCACTCCTACGTAATGCGTAACTTCTTGAACCTTCTTGTTTCAGGGCAAAGTGAAGAGTTTTTGGTTAAAAGTGATAATCAATCTCCTCTTTCTAGCACATCTGTGGAAAGACAAATGGATTTTCCAGATGAAAGGAGATCTGTTTCAGAGAAAACAAAAAGGTCACCTCTACTTGAGCTTTATCCAGGACAATCACTTCTTCCTTCTGCAAAGATCAAGTTACAGCTTTTCCCAATAGATGAAGGCACATGTGTGGGCCTGGAAAAGGTTAAATACAGAAAAATGAATGTTTTGAACTATTACATATTTTATAATTTTAATTGTTTTATTTATAATTTTCTCGTAGGATGGATATCATCCATATTTGGAACTTACTTTAAGTGTTCGGAAGAAGATTTCTTCTGTGCTTAAGCACCTAAATAGCAAGTGGGGTGGTTCTAGTATTGCTCAAGGGGAGCCTATACTTTTTCCATACAACATAGTGGAAAAACAGGCTGGTCAACGAAGATGGACATTGAATGACAATGATATCAGTGCAGGAGATGTCTATGAATCTATTGGAAGACCTGCAATTTTCCGCTTAAGGTATAAGGTCTAGTCATTTTCTCTTTTAATAGGCATTTGATAGTTTGTATGAGGTTTCTGACTTGTTTTCTCTTTTTAAGGTATGGATGGTTATGTTCTCCCGTGCCTAAAACTTTTAGTAAGCTTTCTACATCAATGCCCTTTTCACAATCGGAGGGCACACTGAAAAGTTTCAGCACTAATATGGAGAGCACATGTGGCATAGGGAGACAATTTGAGGATAAAAGTGAAGAGTTTAAAGAAAACAATGTAAGTGAAGTAACAGCTGCAGTTGTGGCTGAGAAGATTGTTAATGGACCAGTTGATCTTGTGGTATATTTTCTGCTCACCTTTTATGTTTTGGTTTTGTTTTTGGATGTTTCTCTTTAGCTAAAGTTATGGAATTTTCTGTATATTATGATTAACATTTAAATGAAAATTTTATTTTTAAATGTGGATATGGATTAAGCATTTATAGTCCCGCAAAGAAATATACATGTTGATATATTAAAATGATAAAATAATATCACCCATAATATCTAGCCTTTTTATTCAGATGGTGAGAAATATGTACATGAATTGTTTTATAAAGTCTCATTTAGTCTTTTGAATTGGCACTTGCCTAGTTATGATGCCATAGCACATGGTTCTATGCTCCTAATTGTAGATGCAGTTGTAAATTAGGCTGTCATAAATTTTAATACTTTTCTACAATTTGCTCATTTTGTTCTAACTAGGATAATGAACCGAGAATAGATGATGGCCTTGGACAATCACCAGCCCTGTGGGTTGATAGTCAAAGTAATATAAGCATTGGAGGCCTTCTCTCTGAAGCGTCCATACAGGGAAAATTTAAGAATTTTGATCCCATCACTGATTGTCTACCTAATATTAGCATTGGAGGACTCTTGTCTGAAGCATCCTTACAAGGCAAGTCTGATAATCGTGATCCAAATTCATTAGGGAGCAATGCAGGCTTGCAGCTGACTCAACCAATATCTGATTCGTTTGATGCTTATATCGCTGCCCAAATAAATTGTCCTCAATTTCCAAGGTTATCCACTCAAGATTCACACTCATCTATATTAGATGCTGAAGAAACATGCCATGCATTTCCTTGTAAAAAATTCTCATCCTCAGGGAAAGATGTTCTTCCTTTGAGGGGAAGTGCGTCTACTGCAGACTGCAGCCGGGATGCCAGTTCCAAGTCATCCAAATTTCCTAAAACTCAGGTTTGCTCAATTTTATTAACATATTCTATGCTATATTGCAATTTTGAAAAATTTGTGGCATAAATATGTAGTTGTAAAGCTTACAGGTCCAATAGCGAGATAGCTTTCAATCCCCTCCATTGTATGATACTTGTATTTAAGCCATATGTATGTTAGTTTTTTCATATAAATCAAACACCAGATTAATCGTAAGTGGATTTATGGATTTTATTGTAGTCAAGAAATTTGTTAGGATGAAATCTATATGTACTTTACAAATTGAAGTTGGGTTTTTTACATCAATCATGGTTTTGTATAAAAATTGAAATCCAGGAATTTGTTGAAGGACATGAAATTTGTAAGAACTGTTTAAAACATTTAACGTTACAATTTTTTTATATATCGAATCCCAAAGAGTGTGCTGGAGATTATAACATGGATACAAACGTTGGGTGAGGTATCATTTTTTGTTTTGCTTACATGAGTACCTAGACCTCTTTGAGCATTGATTATTCTCCGTCCCACACACATTAGGTAATTATAGTCAGGAATCCCTTGAGGGTGGCCCCAAAATGTTGAACCAAAGACCTCATGGGGGAACCACTAACCACTTGACCAACATCTTGGGGCTGCGTGAGGTATCACTTGTTCCTAGATTAAAGCGGGCTGGGGGACTTAAAAGAAGTCTCAATGATACGCATGGACATTTTGTATTTGGTTTGGTTATTCAGGACCGTTGGCTATCAACCTTTTGAATATGAAAGAATAGATGTAATGGGTGATGATTCCTAAACAACCGTTAGGTAAAACTTTCCAAATGTCTCACGTTTAGGAATAGACTAATTTTGTCACTCATGGTTTAGATCATCTGGTGAGGATATTTTTGGCTATGGCTTTCACAATTTTGAAGTGGTTGGGATAAAGGCTTTAGGAGGCTGTTAGCGATCAATAGTCTTTTGCAATTTTGGCTCATTGATCTCATCGGTGCAGTGAGAAAACTTCTAAACTGGCCAATCGCACCTGTAAATACCCCTATGATTTTATACACAAGGTGTATTTGGATTATCTTTTCTTTTGAATAAAATTATATTTACTTGTTAAAAAAAAAAAACCAGTTGGGATAAAGGCTTTGTTAAGACTTGAAACAGCATAAGACTTGTGGGCTTTAAGTTACTAGTGTCCACCTTATTTGCACCTTAATAAGCTCCAATAAGTGTTTTTAGTGTCTGTTACTGTTATGCAGGTCAACAATCAAGCTGGTTTCACACAAGATCATGCTCATCAAGAGTCTGAAACAGACCTGTTGCTGTGTTCTCGAACATATAATGATGAAAGCAGTCTTGGGTTGTCAGGCATTAAATGGGTACATGAATTTGTTACTGAAGTATTCTTTTGATTCTTAATGCCTTTGTGAATAGTAAATTTGATTACTATTATCCTTTTTATTTATTTATTTTATTTTTTATTGATGGCTACAGACGGACTCTCGCGGACCCTTTGATCTTGGTCTACCCATCTCTCAGAAGCTTATCAGTGGCGATAATATTAGCGTCGGTGGATTTGTTAGATAGCTCTAGATGAGTTCTAGAATTGCTTCTGTTGGAAGCTGAAATGTTCCTGATGGAGATAAGAAAATATAGAAAACAATGAAACTAACAAATTTATAAGCTTTAGTTGATGGCTAGATAAATATTGCAGAATATTAATTTGCAAAATTGCATTTTTGAGGCTTTGCAGTATCACTTACTGAAAAATAAAACAAATTTTTTGCAGTGTCTTAGGTTGAATTAGACGTAATTTATGCAGCATCTGGAAGAACATAGCTGTACTTGGCTATTATATTGATTTTTGTATGTGTGTATATATAACTTAATAAATGAATATTTAGATTACTTATTTATGATTGGTGATACATCTATATGAAAGTATCATGTTGTAAATTTTGTAGTATTTTTGGCATCACTCTTAATAAATTTATTTATTATATTTTTGATGTGGCATTTAATTATGTTCATTGTTACGTAAATTTGTATGATTTTTGTAATAAAATTGGTAATTGTTATTGCATTCTCCACTTTGTATCCCAATTCACCTTATCAATTACAATTAAACACCCCAAAACACGCTTTACAAGAAATGTCTCACTGCTCAAAGTTCTAGTGACAAGAAATATGAGGTGTGGTGTTCTCAAAATTTTCTTAAATATAAAAGGTAAGGAATAGTTAATCGTAAAGAGACTCTATCTAGATGTGATCATAAATAAATAAATAAAGTGTTCTCATAATTTGAGGTGTTCAGTGTTCAATGATTTTTGTATGTATATATCCATAAATAAAGTGCTTGGGAATGTAATGTTTAGGTAATAGTTATTCTAGGAGCTAAATCAATTTTATGTCCATTTTCACAACTATCTCATATAGCAAATTGTGATTGATTGTCTGTTATTTTTACATGAATTAATCATTTTTTTTTTCACTACTCACAAACCACATCAGAGATTATGTATCAAATTGGAGATGATTGGAAATTGTGTTTCTCAAAAAAATGTGAACCGGACAAGGCAACTCTAGATCGAGTTGTTTTTTTAAAAATCTTTTTGGGTGATTGGAAATTGGAATACACTTTGTAGGGTCGCAATTCACACCTAAACCCAACGGTAGGAAAGGAATAGGACCAAAGAGACCAATACAATAAATTTGTAGAGAGTGGGCTAGAAATCTAAATTCTAATGAGTTTAGTTAACAATGATAGTGGCCTAAGATCACAATATGATACAGATGATATAATTTGAATACTGAAAGTTGTCCTTGGGCTCAAGCAGAAGATGTTGATTCTTATATTTCTCTCACTAAAGGACAAATTACAAATGTTGTTCTTGAGTCTTCAGTGTCTTCTTTTTTTCTCCCCCTTCTTTTGGGGATTTCCTCCGCCCTTTATACTCTCATTTCTCCTCTCTCTACCCTCTACGTATGGATTAGATTAAGGGACTGGATGCTTGTCTCATCAGCACCTTCCTGAAGCTTTTGGAGATAGCTGTAAGGCTGAACCCTGCTACTTAGGCATCACTTCCACATTAATGCGGTCAAAGAGTTAGCTGCAGATCATTCAATGTGGTGACAACAGCTTTCTCTATCATGTGCCTTTTCAATGTATATCTTTACCTACAGGATCCCCTAGAATCTTGTTTTTGAGTGGTAGACCACACCTCTCCACTTCGGCTTTACACAACCAAGGAAGTATTCCTCCTTGGAAGATAATTTCTTGTCCTCGGACTGGGTCTCTAGCCCAATAGATACATAGACATGTATTCTTGGGCCTGTTGCCCCTACAATAGCCCCTCAGATTTTTATTTCTGGCTCCTCGGGAAGAAAGGAGGATCTCGATATCCCTTACCATTACTCTGTGCTTGTCACACATCATCCTTGACCGCACATGTGTCTTTTTAACTGCCCAAGGCACGCTCCTGACGCTTTGGCATGCGAGACGCGCCTTTCATTAATTTTGACGGCTCCCTGTTCCCTACGTTCTACAGCGTGATGCAGATCCAACGGCTAAGGATTTTGCTAGAACCCAGGCTGAAATTTTCCCGCCTGTAACCCTCCCTTGATATAAATACTGCCCAAATTAATTGCTCACTTCACTCTAGTACGCATACACTGAACCTGCAAACTCACCTACTCTACTTGTGCTCTCACAGTCACCAAGAGCTAGTTGGAGGAGAGCTTTCCTTTTCGTGTAAGTTTTTATAAATCCTTTTGTTTACTTTCTTTTCGTCTACATCTTTCTATTCTGTCTTTTTCTCCTCGGTTCTTCTTCCCTTTCTCCATCTCTTTGATACCTTCAAACCTCCCTTGAATATGGGTAGATTTGCCTCTCTAGTAGACTTCGACGAAAAAATAAAGGAGTTTAAAGCTCAATATAGGATCCCACCAGGAGTTTCAATTAGATACTGTAAGGGGGGGGAATGACATGAGAAAAGGCGAGAGGGAGAAGTAGTAATCCCAATGATTGCCTTTATAAAGGGAGGGATGAGAATCCCCATGGGTACAATCACTAGGAATTACCATAGGACTTATAGATTAGCTCCCACCCAGTGTGCCCCCAATATGTTTAGAATTTTAGGCTATGTTGATGCTCTTAACGAAAAAATGGGTTTAGAGTGCACCCACCATGATGTTAATTGGGTATACAATCTCCATCACCTAAAGGGGTAGGGGTATTATCTAAAGTCAAGGTTTCCCAAGGTTAGGCTCATCCAATGCCTCCCCGATTCTAATAAAGGTCTAAACAAGGACTTCCTGATCATATTCGGAGAGTGGCACGATGACCTCCTTTGTCTGACGAGAGAGGGGAAACTAGGTGGGGTTCTAGGTTTAGATTGTTTATTTCAACGTTCTTGCCTTTTTCATTCCTTTCACTTGTACATATATAGAAGTTTTCCTTTGATCACGTTATTTTTTGTTGTTGATGTTTTTTGCTTTTCTTAATGGTTTTACAGACAAATGCGCCGCTGTTCCAAATTTCAGCCTTGTCAACCAGAAGAAGCTAGACAAGATATTGAAGGCCAAAGTGTTCGTTCACACTGACAATTAGCTCAGAGCAGCACATTTGATCCTTGGCTACACTTCCATCTCCAAAACCTTCCAGGCGCCGAAGTGTGTGATCAAAGTAAAAGATCCACGCCTACACCGAATTAGCCTTGCTGCTCCAGGTTTCCTTCTTCCCGAGGGCGCTCCTATCCCTAAGGGCATTTTCACCACACAACTTATTCCATAAGGGATTCCTAAGGCAGCTGTTCCCCTTTAACACACGATCGGTGAAGCTACCTTTTCCCAACCCATTATCGAAGAAGAGGAAGAAGCGGAGAAAAAAGAGGTAGTAGAAGTTTCTAACTCAGAAGACCTCTACGAGGTTTTTGACCAATCCTTGTCCCCCGAGACCTTAACTGGTGACCTTGGCCATCTTGAAGAGCTTTTTCCCTGCTAGACGAGATGGGGATACATCGTAAGCCCAGGGGTAGATTGATGGAGCTGATGGAATCCCAGATCGGGAACAAGACATTCGAGGCTACCAGCCAGGCTAAACACCTTCATCTCCCTACTTCCCATGATACCCAGCAAGAGGCTGTGGATAAAAAGAGGAAACAAGAGCAAAGGGGGAAAGAGGTAATAGAAGAAGGCAAAGAGGTTTCTTCTAAAGAAACTGAGCCACAACGAGGAGCTAAGGTAGCAAAGACTGCCCAGTCCAGGTCACAGACTGATGTGGCTCTTGAAGATAGGGGATGTGACCTCCGCGCCAGAGTGCCCAACTGGAATCCAGCTTTGGTGTTGGATGGGTCCCCCCTTCGGGCAGATTCCTCCATCAGAGACCCCCAGTAAGGGAAGGCTGGGTACATAGCAGATGCTGTAGAGTAGGTTCTGCTACTGCCCAATGATATGATTGAGTTGAGGACTTTGAGGATGTACGAGGTATTCCTAGGTCTGAAGAGAGACCTTGCTAAGGTAAGTTATATCTAACACTTTTACTATCTATTTATTTATTTCATTGTTATTATGCATACTTCTATTTTGATAACTTCCTTACTCATTTACTTTGTGTCTTATGTAGGCTGTCCAGGCCACCTTTAGGGCCGAGGAGCTGGTGGACTAATCTCACCGGTAATATAAGAGCGAGGAGGGTAGGAGGATTGCTGCTGTTGAGGCCTTAAACGTAGCTGAGAAGAGCCTAAAAGAGCTAAAAGTCCAGCTTACCCAAGCCATGAGTGACAGAAAAGGTACATAGATTGCCTTGGAGGGGGCTGAGAAGCAGGCCGAGACACAACGCAAGCAGCTCCGACAAGCTGAGCTCGACCTTGCTGCTGCCAGGGAGCAAAATAAGCTATTGACAAAGAAGCTGGAGGAGGCTGAAAAGGCAAAGGAGGAGGCTGAAAAGGCAAAGGAGCAGGCTGAGTAGGACGGCTACAACGTGGGGGTAATTGAGATTAAAGAGCAGTTTAGGTTCGAGGTAATGGGGGTATGTAGAGTTTACTGCCTCCAATTGTGGAACGAGGTCCTCGACCAGGCAGGGATTGAGGCCTCTTCGGCACTCAAGAAGGCAGAGAATGTATACTACCCTCCTACCATTCGAACCTCAGGCTCATCGACATCTTAGGGTGATAAAGCCCCTACCCCTACCAGCCCTACTGGAGAGGCCCCATCCAAGGACCCTCCTCCTCCTAGCGAACCTTAGAAAGGGGGATAGCAGACCAAGGAGTAGGAAGCCCCCAAGGAAGCCCCCTCCGAGACGATAAAGCCCTCGGACGCTCCCAAGGACTCTTTCAAGGATGGGGTAGCCTCACATAGTAATGAAATCATTTTGGCAATCCTCCCCATCCTTGCCAAAGAGGATCTAAAAGAGGCAAAGAAGAGGCACCCTCAACAGTAGCTACCACCCAACCTACCAAGGACAAGCTCACAATAAAAATGAAACCATGAATGGTCCTCTTCTCTCTTAAAAAAAAAAAAAACTGTTCTTGCTCTTTATTCGTAATGTAACTAAACATCTTGTAAGTAAGCTGCCTTTCAATGAAATATATGTTTCTTTTATATTTGTGATACTTGTGTCTTCACTAGTATAGTTGTTATTTTTCCTAGTACTTAATTAACAGGACAATGAAGCGTGATCCCATTTGATTATATACCCATGTGGTGAGATTACTACCTCACCTTCTTGACTAACAACATAACAGACTAAAAATTATCAAGTCCACACATCATTATTGAAACACACCTCTGACCTCAGAATCCATACATCACAATAGAACATTCAGATATTGATTAGATAACAAATATGGTTAACATACTCACAAATGCTTTAAGTGATGCTCATGAACTTCTATTTATTTAGATCACATATTGTGGGAATCTTCAACGTATGTGATCCGAGGAGTCGAACATAACCAAAATTCTATTTAACACTTAGAAAAATGTTGAAAAATATCAATTTACCCAAAGTATGTGGTCCGAGGAGCCAGGCATAGCCAATGTTTTGTTTGATACTTAGAAAAATAACTTGGAGTGCTAATTTACCCAAAGTCGATGGTCCAAGGAATCAGACATAACTAAAATTCTGTTTAACACTTAGAAAAATGTTGAAAAATATCAATTTACTCAAGGTATGTGGTCCGAGGAGTCGGGCATAACCAAGGTTCTGTTTGATACTTAGAAAAATAACTTGGAGTGCTAATTTACCCAAAGTAGATGGTTTGAGGAACCAGACATAACTAAAGTTCTGTTTAACACTTATAAAAAGGTTGAAAAATATCAATTTATCCAAGGTATGTGGTCCGAGGAGCCAGACATAGCTAAGGTTTTGTTTGATACTTAGAAAAATAACTTGGAGTGCTAATTTACCTAAAGTAGATGGTCTGAGGAATCAGACATAACTAAGGTTTTGTTTAACACTTAGAAAAATGTTGTAAAATATCAATTTACCCAAGGTATGTGGTCCGAGGAGCTAAACATAGCCAATGTTCTATTTGATACTTAGAAAAATAACTTGGAGTGCTAATTGACCCAAAGTAGATGGTCCAAGAAATCAGACATAACTAAGGTTCTGTTTAACACTTAGAAAAATGTTGAAAAATATCAATTTACCCAAGGTATGTGGTCCGAGGAGTCAGGCATAGCCAAGGTTCTGTTTGATACTTAGAAAGATATGAAATGTAACACATAATATTATAAACGATATGCAATAGAAAGGACCTTTATTAATAATAGTACCATCGAAAGTTATTTACATTCCATGGGCGTGGTACAACTTTTTCATCTAAGTCTTCAAGATAATATGCCCCTATCCCAGCCACCGAGGTAATGCGATATGGCCCTTCCCGGTTGGGCTCTAATTTTCCCCATGCTGGGTTTTTTGCAGTACTCAAAACCTTCCTTAATACCAAATCCCCTGGTGCGAATGGCCTTAACTTCACATGTGAGTCATAGCCTTGTTTGAGCTTATGTTGATAGTATGCCAATTGAACCATGACGTTATCTCTTCGCTCTTCAACCAAATCCAAGCTCCTCTCTAACAATCTATTGTTGTTGTCCTGAGTGAAAGAACTTGTCTTCAGTGTTTGGAATCCGGTTTTAAGAGGAATCAAAGCCTCGACCTATAAGTCATTGAAAAGGAAGTCTCTCCTGTGGATCTGCGAGGAGTAGTCTGATATGTCCAAAGGACGTATGGCAGTTCCTCCACCCATTTTCCCTTTACATCATCCAACCTCTTCTTGAGCCCATTCACTATTACTTTATTAACAGCCTCGGCCTGTCCATTCCTTTGTGGATAAGCTGGGATGGAATATCTGTTTGTAATGCCTAGATCGCAGCAATATCTTCTGAAGGCCTTGTTATCAAACTGAAGGCCATTGTCTGAGATGAGGGTATGAGGAATTTCAAACCTGGTGACAATATTTTTCCAGACGAACTTTTTTACATCCAAGTCCCTGATATTTAACAGTAGCTCAGTTTCAACCCATTTAGTGAAATAATCTGTGCCGACCAGCAGCCATCTCCTATTCCCTATTGCCTTAGGGAAGGGTCCTACAATATCCAAACCCCATTAAGTAAAGGGCCAATGGCTAGATAGAGGATTAAGGGCGCCTCCTGGTTGATGAATATTCGGAGCAAACCTCTGACACTGGTCACACTTCTTCACATACTCTTGTGCTTCTCTCTGCATATTTGGCCACCAATATCCTTGGGTGAGTGCCTTGTGAGATAAGGATCTACCTTCTGTGTGGCTCCCAAAAATCCCTTTATGTAATTCTTCAAGTAGTAGCTCAGTTACTTCAAGATGTATACACAACATGTATGATCCAAAAAAAGAGCGTTTGTATAGATTTTGGTTCTCGGATAGCTAGAACCAAGGAGCCTTCCTACGTACCTTGTCCACTTCAGACTTCTCTTAAGGTAAGATATCTTCTTTAAGGAATAGTACAATGGAGTCCATCCAACTAGGCCCCACTCTGATTTGTTGAGCATGAACCATATTCCTATTCAATTCAGTAGGTTTATACAAGTTTTCTACAAGGATAGCCCGAGGTAGGCTCTGTGCCGAGGATGTTGCTAACGTGGCCAAAGAGTCTGCATGGGTATTTCTGCTCCTAGCCTACTACCAATCTCAAATTTGAAAACATCTCTACTATTTTTCCTTCCATCTTTTGAACCATGGTCATCCCTACTACTAGGGCCTCATACTCGGCTTCATTATTCGTGGCTGAGAAGTCCAGCCTCAAAGATTTCTCAATAACGATTTTCTCCGGAGATATTACAACTAGCCCCACTCCTGATCCTCTCTGATTTTCAGCGCCATCCACGGCAAAGGTTCCTTTAGGGAGATTGCGCCAAATGATTTTTCATCCATGTCTGACCTTTTAGTATTTTTTTCTAAGGAGGGCTCAGCGAACTCAACCACCAAATCGGCGAGGACTTGGCCTTTTATAGAGGTGTGAGGCATATAATTGATATCAAAAGCCCCTAGGATTGTACTCCATTTGCCAATCCTTCCCGTGTAGTCGACACTTCGAAGTAATGATCTAAGTAGAAGTTGAGTCAAGACAACAACTGTATGGGATTAGAAGTAGTGGGGAAGCTTACGCGTGGCATGCACCACTGCTAGAATAGCCTTCTCCAGTGGTAAATAACGAACCTCGGTTTCATGTAGTGACTTCCTCATATAATAAACTGGCTTCTGTACACCACCGTCAACCCGTATTAGCACCAAACTAACGGCATGAAGAGCCACAACGATATAGGCGAACAGAACCTCATCCTCTTTGGGCCGAGACATAATAGGTGGTCAAGAAAGATATTCCTTAAGCTGCTGAAAGGCTAAAACACATTTCTCATTCCATTCAAATCCCTTCCATTTATTCAACAACTGGAAGAAAGGTCTACATCTGTCCGCGGACCGAGAGATGAATTGGTTTAAAGCAGCAGTCATTCCCGTCAATTTCTGAATTTCTTTAGGATTTCGAGGTGACTGTAAGCTGTTAATTGCTCTAATCTGCACAGGGTTGACTTCAATTCCACGATGAGTGACCATATAACCTAGAAATTTTACCTGATCCCACACCAAAGGAACATTTAGAAGCTTTGAGGCGCAGTTTGTGTTTCCTTAGTATTTGAAAGATATTCCCCAAGTCTCCCATATGCTCGGACACCATCTTACTCTTCACCACCATGTCATTTACATAGACCTCAATAGTTTTACCTAGTTGTGGCTTGAACATTCTGGTTATCATCCTTTTATAAGTAGCCCCTGCATTCTTTAAACCAAAGGGCATCACCTTGTAGTGATAATTTCCCGTAGGAGTCACGAAGGCTGTTTTCTCTTGATCATCTAGAGTTAAAGGTATTTGGTGATAACCTTGAAAAGCGTCCAGAAAACTCATCCGAGGATGCCTAACAGTGGCATCCACCAATTGATCTATACGGGGCATGGGAAAGGGGTCTTTGGGACATGCTTTGTTCAAATCTGTAAAGTATACGCATATTCGTCATTTTCCATTTTTCTTTTTCTTTTTCATTACCACTGTGTTGGCTAATCATTCAGGATAGAATATCTCCTTGATAGCCCCAGCCTGTTTGAGCTTGATCACCTCTTCTTTGACAGCCTCAAAATGATCCTTAAATGAGCGCCGAGGTGGTTGCTTCCTTGGTATCACAGTTAGGTTGACGTTTAAGTGATGGTATATGAAGCTCGGATCCACTAAGGTCCTCGTAAGAATTCCAGGCAAATACGTCAATATTTTCTTTCAAGAACATCATCAACTTTTCCTTCTCCTAGGGAGGCAGTTATGATCCGGCCTGAAAGTATTTCTCCTTATCATTATCAATCATAACTCTTTCCAACTCCTCGCACTCTGTCCCTTCCGTCATAACACCAGATGATACTAGCTCCTTTGATTGCTACAAACTTTGCTCGGTCGAAGCCGAAGACTCCACTTTGGTTTGATGGCTAACGGCGACCATCATGCACTGCCTAGCCACCGGTTGGCTGCCTCTCAGCTCTTCCTCTCGGTCACCGGAGGGATATTTCACCTTCAAATGCAGGGTAGAGGAAACAGCTCTCATAGCGTGAAGTCAGGGTCTTGCCACGATGGCTGTGTAAGGAGAAAAAACATCCACCACTATGAAGTTTACATCCACCACCTCCGACCCAGATTACACTGGCAGTTTGATTTGCCCCATTGGTATAACTACCTGCCTATCAAAACCTACTAAGGGTGAATCATAACTGGTTAAGTCCTCCAATTTCAGCCTCAAACCCTCATACAAGTCAAGATACATAATCTCTGCCCCACTGCCTTGATCAACCAGTACCCGTTTCACATCATATCCCCTTATCCTGAGGGTAACCATCAATGCATCATCATGTGGTTGTAAAGTACCAACCTTATCTTCATTAGAGAAACTTAGCGATGGTCGGCCCTCTGTTTTACTCCTTTTGGGCTCGGGGTAGTATACCTCCCCAGGTGGCTGGGTTACGGATAGTACCCTAGAGTGGTGAAAACCAACTCTTCCCTGCGTGGTGAGTATAACATTGATTGTGCCTAGAGGTGGTTTTGACGAAATATCCCTTTGAGATCCTAACCCTGCTTGGCCTCCTTGTCCGCTGGGATGGTGCAGGAATTGCTTTAGTTTGCCTCCTCAGACCAGTTGCTCTAGGTGGCCCCACAGAGTTCTACAATCCTCCGTAGTATGTCCTCGCTCCTGGTGGTATTGACAATGAAGGCTTTGGTTGCGCCTTGTGGGGTTACCTCCCATTTTTTTTGGCCACTGGAAAAAGGGT
Organism: Castanea sativa; assembly: GCF_040712315.1. NCBI lineage: Eukaryota > Viridiplantae > Streptophyta > Magnoliopsida > Fagales > Fagaceae > Castanea > Castanea sativa. Next base: position 31,962,873 of record NC_134014.1, on the reverse strand, counting down.
TCATTCTTAATTTTTTCCAAGATTTGATGCACTGGTTCTCGAAACAACAAATTAACCGCTTGCGGTACAGCAGCAGCCCCGGACTACCCAGAAAAATCCTGCCGAGGACGATTATTATTGAACCTGTCCGACTTGAAGTCCCTCCTATCCTGAAGGACCACCTTCGCTTTGCCTTTACCTAGTTGTTGATCCTCCTCGATCCGCTTATACTTGTCAATGCGGTCCATAAGCTGGCGCACATTACTAACCGGTTTCCCTGTTATTTCCTTAGACCATGCTTGGCAAGAAGGCCGACCTTGAAAGTTCTTATGGCCACGTCGTCAAAGTCACCATCGATCTCATTGAACATCTCCCAGTATCTGAGTATGTTTTTAAGGTTTCTCCTTCTCACATACACATAGACAACAAGAAATCTAAGGGTCGAGGAACCCTACTGCACGTAATGAAATGGGATCCAAACACCCGGGTGAGTCCTTTAAAGGAATCAATAGAACCCGCTATTAGGCCGTTAAACCATCTCGTTGTCATAGGTCCCAAACTGGATGGGAACGTCTTGCACATCAAAGCTTTATTCTTGGAGTGTAAAGCCATCCTCTGATTGAAGTGGCTCACATGCTCCACGGGGTCTATTCTGCCATTGTACATGGTGAATGTTGGCTGAGTGAATCGTTGAGGAAGTTTGCCCTCTTCGATTTCACGCGTGAAAGATGATTTAGCAATCTGGTTTAACGCCCTGGTCATAGCGTCATTTCCTAGGCCTTTGCAAGACAAGCTTTTATTTCTGCGACCATGCAAGCTGCTTTCTTCATACGAAAATGACTCGCTAGGGGGAGTCTTTGATCTGGGCCTGTAACTTTTATCTCCATCATCATCACAAGAGGGGTCAGAAGTGGAAAGAGTTCGTTTTCATCGCTCATGACTTAACTTCCTCTTCAAACGATTGATCTCCAGCTGCATGGCTTTGACATGTTTTGCATGAAAGCCATGGTTCTCACTTCGTGATTGACTCCTGCTAGTATGGGCAGTGTGCACACTCCCCTCCCAGACCCTGCTTTATTCAAGATTGAGGAAGTGATCTTGATGTTGGGCCCCGTAGACTCCACCCGGTGAGGACCTAATCCTACCATATTATCAAACTCACTAAGAACACTCTAAAGACTTCCCACAGACGGCGCCAATTGTAGGGTCACAATTTGCACCTAAACCTAACGGTAGGAAAGGAATAGGTCCAAAGAGCCCAATTCAATAAATTTATAGAGAGTGGGCTAAAAATCTAAGTTCTAATGAGTTTAGTTAACAATGATAGTTGCCCAAGATCACAATATGATACAGATGATATAATTTGGATACTGAAAGTTGTCCTCGGGTTCAAGCCGAAGAGGTTGATTCTTATATTTCTCTCACTAAAGGATAGATTACAGATGTTGTTCTTGAATCTTCAGTGTTTTTTTTTCTCCCCCCTTCTTTTGGGGGTTTCCTCTGCCCTTTATACTCTCCTTTCTCCTCTCTCTACCTTCCACGTATGGATCAGATTAAGGAGCTGGATACTTGTCCCATCAGCACCTTCCTAAAGCTTTTGGAGATAGCTGTAAGGCTGAACCCTGCTACTTAGGCATCACTTTCACATTAATGCGGCCAGAGAGTTAGCTGCAGAGCATTCAATGCGGTGACAACAACTTTCTCTATCCTGTGCCTTTTCAATGTATATCTTTACCTACAGGATCCCTTAAAATCTTGTTTCTGAGTGGCAGACCACACCTCTCCATTTCGGCTTTCCGCAGCTGAGGAAGTATTCCTCCTTGGAAGATAATTTATCGTCCTTGGACTGCCTAGTCTCCTCGGATTGGGCCTCTGGCCCAATAGATACATAGACATGTATTCCTGGGCCTGTTGCCCCTACACACTGCTTTTGGTGATCAATGGCCATGTGAATGCTGATGGGAAGCTACATTGGGGTGAAAGAAAAATGCTTTGAGATGGTTTTTATAATTGCAAAAATTTGTGTATGTGTGTGTGTGTGTGTATATATATATATATTGAACACTTTATTCAGATGTGATCATAATAATCTCTAGATCCTAGTATCATAGGGGTTGAGATTTTTCTTGAATTTTTAGAATAATTAGTCACAAACCCGCACAATGTGTGAGAATATATAATTATTTTGAAATATGGTATAATGTATAATTTTTTCTCCAAATTTTATTGTAGATAATTTGTTTTTTTTTTTTCTAAAAATTAAAAATTTTCTAAAAGTAATTTCTATCTATCTTTTTTTTTTCCAATTTTATTGTAGATAATTTGTTTTCTCTAAAAAAAAAAATTTCTAAAAGTAATTTTATCATTTTTGGTTTTTTTATTGATATTATTCTTTTTTTGAAGTGGCCAATATTTTTCTAACTATTAATATTATGCATTATATTTTTCTAATTTCTTTTAATACAACTAAAATTTTTAAGTTTCAAAATTTTTATTCAAATTTCTCATTCTCTCAAGGAGATTATCATGACAATTAAAAAATTATTATATAAGTACAATTTATATTACTCAAATAATTGATAATACTTAAGTGGATCAAAATAGACCGAAGTTGATTGAAATGGATCGAAGTGGACTAAATTGAACTGAAACGGACTGAAATGGATTGAAGTGGGATGCATTGAACCAATGTAGGCCAAAATGGACTAAACTGGACCAAAATGAATCGAAGTATACCAAAATGGACTGTAATGAACCAAATTAGACCGAATTGTTGAAGCTTTTACTTAAGTAAATTCGATAACATGCATGTAGAGAAAGTTGGTACACCACAAAAAGCATATTAAGAAAACCACCTGTATTAGTTGTATGTAATATTTTCTACAAAAAGAAAAGAAAGGGGGGAAAAACCTATATCTCTTGAATTTGATAAAAATGACATATAATTCTCTAATTAGGAGCAGAATTGGGTCCTTCAACTTGGCCTTAAATACTATATTAGTATACAAATATGAATATTGTAATAACCCAAGGAAAAGCGCTAGCCACATCTGCGCTATACCTCAAAAGGACTAGTCATTATTGAGACTTCTTGCAGTTGTTAATAAAGTCCAGATCTACCCAGTAAATACCTGATGTGGGACTCATCACACATCCACACACATCACACAATCAATCAAATTGGGGCATCACAATCTCCCCCACTTAAATCCCTAACATCCTCGTTAGGGCCCACTTTGTGGGGTAGTGTCTCCGAGCCCACACGGGGTTACCGGGCCGGCTCTGATACCATATGTAACGACCCAAGGAAAAGCGCTAGCCACATCTGCGCTATACCTCAAAAGGACTAGTCACTATTGAGGCTCCTTGCAGTTGTTAATAAAGTCCAGATCTACCCAGTAAATACCCGATGTGGGACTCATCACACATCCACACACATCACACAATCAATCAAATTAGGGCATCACAAATATAGTAGTGGAATATGAGTTTTTATTTTAGTAAGTATAAACTAATAATAAATAAATGGTGTATTCGTTGAAGCTCTTTGTATTATATATATATATATATATATATATATATATATATATTTTTTAATGTTATAAGTTACATTTAAACTAATTGAGGTTTCTCTGTGGATAGAAGTTGGTTTTCTCTCTAACTTATCTTTCACAGTAGAATTGGTGTGTCCCTTCATCAAAGGTGTTGAGTATCCTAGGAGTAACACCGTTGCTTCTAGGCTTGTTGGGTTCTTTTTTGGGGTGTGGGAAACAAATTGAGAGAGTGGGAGGATGGAGGAGTTGGCTCAATCATGGAGTAGGCTTAAGCTGTCAGACAGAGAGGGTCCAGGGTGTTGTTTGCTTGAGGAGGAAAGTAAGGAAGAGTATTCCATTGCTGCAAAGTTTTTGACAAAGCGAGCCATTAACATGGAGGCCATAGCGAAGACGTTTAATCCATTTTGGAGAGCTAAAAACGGGTTCAATATCCAAAGTTTTGGAGATCACAAAATCCTGTTCACTTTTGATAATAAGGAGGATGTGGATAGAATTTTAGAGGGAGAACCATGGACTTTCGATAAACACCTGGTGGCAATGAACCGATATGAGAATGAATCCTCACTTCAGGATATAAGGTTTGAGAAGACAAAACTATAGGTCCAATTGCATGGAATTTCAATGAAATTTATGACATTAGAGGTGGCAAAGAAAATTGGTAGTGTCTTGGGGGAGATTTTTGCACCGACAAATCCAAAAATATTTGATGGTGGTCATTTTATTCGACTTCAGGCCTTCATTGATCTGTCATTGCCACTGTGTCGTGGTAGACTGATTTCGATTGGTGAAGGAGGCAAGCAGGTGTGGATATCGTTCAAGTATGACAGGTTGCTGAATATGTGCTACTGGTGTGGATGACTAACTCACGATGACAGGGATTGTGAGTTGTGGATTGACAGTGAAGGGACTCTCAAACCAGAGCAGCGCGAATATGGCCCATATCTGAGAGCTCCACCGTTTGTTGCTGCAAGATGAAGTGCGGTACTAGTTCCTGGGTTCTATGCTGAGAAAAAGAAGAGGAGTTCAAGTACATCAGGTGACATGGATTCAGGCCAGACCGTTGATTCTGGTAGAGGAAGTTCACCGGAGCAGCCGCATGGTGTAACGGATAGCAATAATTTCAACATTGATGACAGCGAAATAAATTCAGCAATAAGGCGCAATGAAGGGGATAGGATTAATAAGGAGATTCGGTCATTCAAAATAGAATTAACGAGACAATAATTGAGGAGTTGAAGACTCCTAATGAAACTGAAATTGATGGTGATGCTAATAAAGAGGAATTAAGTCTAGCGCAGGAGTTTGGGGCGGCAAACCTACTTGGTTTGGGAAAGAGATTGACATGTAGCCCTAGCATATGTGACAACTTAAGAGCACGTGACAACTTAAGTGAGAGTCTAGAAATTATAAACTCACATGCTAATAAGGAAAGGCAGGTTTTCACAGCACCTAAACCACATGCTTCTTCTACCTGGAAACGCAAAGAGAAGAAAAAAGCTGAGGCTAACATGGCAGAAAGCTCTCAGGTATTAGGAAGGAAGAGATTGGCTGGAACAGATGCAGATCACACTAAAGGTTCAGCTAAAAGATTCCAAGCAGCCCTCAATGGGGAAAAGAAAAATTTTGCAGTGGCGGGAGCTGATGTTCAACCCCACCAACAACAATGAGTTGTTTAGCTTGGAACTGTCCGGGGCTTGGAAACCTACGTACAGGGAGAGAGCTCGTGGAACTCATACGGACAAAAGATCCCTCTGTAGTGTTTTTAGCCGAGACGCTTACAGATGATGCAAGGCTAGAGTTTGTTCAAAGAAGTATTGGTTTTGATCATAGATGGGTTGTACTAAGAGTTGGAAGAGGTGGAGGATTAGTTCTTTATTGGAAAGCTTCGATCAACCTGAAGGTAGAAGATTTGGATAGGTACTTTATTGATGCAGTGATTGATAAAAATTCGGAGAAAGAGTGGAGATTAACTGGTTTTTATAGTGAACTTGACACAACTAGACGTCATGAAGCTTGGGCAAAGCTTAGGGCGTTAAACTCACGTCTTGAGAAGCCTTGGCTTTGTTACAGGGATTTTAATGAAATTATCAAACAAGATGAGAAGCTTGGGGGTGTACGAAGGCCTTATAATTAGATGCAGCAATTTAGGGAGGTGATCGATGAATGTGGGTTCATGGACTTGGGATTTGAGGGCTCTAAGTTCACTTGGAGTAAGCATTTTGAAAATGGGGTTTCAATTTGGGAGAGGCTTGATAGGTGTTTGGTAAATAATAGCTGGTTCCTAAAGTTTGGAAGTTCAAAGTTGTATTATTTGTTATGTAACTCTTCGGACCATATTCCAATTCTTATATCACTATCGGGTTTGAACCCACCTACCTGGAAAAAAAAATTTTGGTTCGAACAAATGTGGCTCTCAAATTCAAGTTATGAGGAGGTGGTAGTTTCAGCTTGGGGCAGTGGGGGTGAAGTTGGTGTGGAGGGTGATATACTAGGAAAAATTGAAAAGTGTGGAAAGGATTTGGAGCATTGGGAGAAAAATGCTTTTGGGAATGTGAGAGTGCAATTAAACCGTTTGAAAAAGGACCTAACCAGAGAAGAAAGAGCAGCCATGGTTAGTGGGACTAATTTTAAGGTGAGACAAATTAAAAAGAAATTGAGGTGTTGCAAGATAGGGAAGCTTTGATGTGGGCTCAACGATCACGAATTCTTTGGGCAAATCAGGGGGATAAAAATACAAAATATTTCTATAGTTGTGCTTCAAAGAGATATAGAAAGAACTTAGTGGAAGGTATTAGAGATGAGGGAGGTGTATGGAGAACTCGTCAGGAGGATATTGGGGAAGTGATGGTGAATTACTATAAAACTCTATTTACTTCAACAGATGGGAGGGTCTTTACAAACATCCTAGATTGTGTGCCTACAGTGATAGATGAGGAGATGAATGAAAGTCTATGCAGAGAGTTTGAAGCAAGTGAAGTAGCTACTGCCCTCCAACAAATGGCGCTCCTTAAAGCACCTGGACCGAATGGCATGCCTCTGCTCTTTTACCAGGATATTTGGAGCACGGTAAATCATGATGTCACCTCTTCCATCCTATCATGGTTGAACTCAGGTACCATACCTACTCCTCTAAACCATACTTTTATCACACTAGTCCCAAAAAAAACTCCCCTGAATCTCCTCACCAATTTCGCCCTATTAGCCTTTGTAATGTACTTTACAAAATTTATTCCAAAGTTATTGCAAATCGTCTTAAAAAATTACTCCCTTCCATTATCACAGAACACCGGTCAGCCTTCACCAAGGGTAGATTAATTTCTGATAATATTTTGGTGGCATTTGAGACTTTGCATAGCTTAAAAAATTATAAGGGTGGTAATTATGGTTATATGGCTCTAAAACTGGATATGAGTAAGGGGTATGACCGGGTGGAGTGGTATTACTTAGAGGGGATAATGAGGAGGATGGGGTTTAGGGAGAGGTCGATAAATCTTGTGATGGGGTGTGTGAAAACAGTATCTTATTATGTTTTGGTGAATGGAGAGCCTTGTGGAATGATTTATCCTACAAAGGGGATTAGGCAAGGAGATCCACTTTCCCCCTTCCTTTTCCTTCTTTGTACGGAGGGGCTGAATGGTTTAATTAAAAAGGCAGAATTACAAGGTGACATCCATGGCTATTCCCTTTGTAGTGTGACAATGTCTTGGAGATACTAAAAGTGTATGAAGAAGCCTCGGGTCAAAAAATGAATAGGAGTAAAACCTCCTAGTTCTTTAGCAAGTTTATTCTGGAAGAGGTAAAGCATGACATTAAGGCGACTTTAGGTGTGCCAGAAATCTTGCACTATGAGAAATACCTTGGGCCGCCCTCTTTAGTTGGGAAAGGATAAAAAGAGAGCTTTAACTACATTAAGGAGAAGGTTTGGTGGAAACTTCAAGGGTAGGAAGCAAAATTACTTTCACAAGCTAGAAGGGAAGTGCTCTTAAAGACAGTTATACAAGCAATCCCCACTTATGCCATGAGATGTTTCAAATTGCCAGTGAGCTTGTGTAATGGAATCGAGGCTCTTATCAAAAGATTCTGGTGGGGCCAAAGGAGTGACCGTAGAAAAATACATTGGATTAAATGGGAGGAGATGACAAAGTCAAAGACTATTGGAAGTTTGGGCTTTCGTGATCTTGCTATGTTCAACAATTCCCTCTTAGCAAAACAAGCATGGCGGCTCTTACAAAATAAAACGTCACTCTTCTATAAAGTATTTCAAGCTTGATTCTTCCCAAATTCATCACTTATGGAGGCTGCCGACTCAAGGATGGGGTCTTACGCTTGGAAGAGTATTATTAGGGGAAGAGACGTCATTAAAAGAGGGGCATTATGGAGGGTAGGAAGGGGTGATAAAATTAACATTTGGTAACAACGTTGGCTTCCAAAAAAACATCCAACGTATTTGCCTACTTGCCCATTGGAGAGTTTTGAAAATCATACCGTAGACTCACTTATTGACCCAAGCACAAGAAGATGGACTGAAGAGATGGTGGATGGTTTATTTGTGGAAGATGATGCGAAGTTGATAAAGAAAATTTCCCTAAGTCAAAATGTGGCAGAAGATAACTTGTATTGGTCTTATTCTTCCTTAGGAATTTATTCTTGCAAGTCCGGATATAGATTCCTTAAGGAAGAAGAGGAGCTGCAATTAAACTCCCAAACTCCTCCAATCTGCCATAAGAAAGTTTGGAATGAAGTATGGCAGATGCAAGCTCCACCAAAGATTAAAAATTTTCCGTGGAGAGCATGTCGTGATGTACTTCCAACCAAACAAGCTTTGATGCGTAGGAAAATCTTGGAGGATCCAATCTGTGAGAGGTGTAAAATGGCAGTAGAAGGCTCAATGCATGTTGTGTGGTCATGTCCAGAGCTAGATATTGTTTGGGCTGATCAGGAAAAATGGGGGTTTAGGTGCAAAATTGAATTCATAGGTTTAAGGGAGCTGCTTTCATGGATGATAGAGGAGGGAAAGTCATTGGAGCTGTTAGCCTTCACGGCTTGGATAGTTTGGAATCAAAGGAATAAGGTTAGGCTCAATTTACAAGCTGATTCGTTGCACCAATCTACAGTACAAGCTGCTGCATTATTGGTGTAGTACAGAGCTAGCACCGAACCATCAATTATGCAGGTGAGGAACCACGGAATTGGAGGAAACATGTGGAGAGCACCGCAAGCCGGCTTTGTGAAAGTGAACTTTGATGGAGTGGTATTTGAGGACTCGAATAAATCAGGTGTTGGAGTTGTAATAAGGGATTGTAATGGTGTTGTTTTAGCCTTATGTTCAGAACAGATTTCTCAAGCGTATAAGGCAGAGGAGACTGAAGTGTTGGCTGCTTGGAAAGCCTTGTCGTTTGCACATGAGCTGGGGTTCCAAGATGTAATACTCGAAGGCGATGCGTTAGGTGTGATCCAAGCTCTGAAATCACAAGATCAGTACCTATGCCCATTGGGTTTGCTGGTGGAGGATGTAAAAATTTTCTCGAGTCATTTTCAAAGAGTGTTGTATTCTCATGTAAAGAGAAATGGCAATAGTGTAGCTCACAATCTGGTGAAACATGCTATAAGCATACCAGATTTTCAAGTTTGGATGAAAGATGTTCCTCCTCATATTGTTTCCATTTTACATTTGGATGTAACTCATTTACAATAATAAAACTATCCGAGTTCCTTCTAAAAAAAAAAAGTTATATTTAGGTTCAAGAATATATGAAGTCATGGTACTGATAAGTGGCAATCCTATCATGATTGATAAGTTATAATTATGTTTGAGAATGTGTAAAATAATAATGTATTATTGCATACATTGATATTTATAAACTTTTTTTTTTTAATGATGACATAAATGTGGTTGACAACATAATTGCTGATAGAGGGTAATTATTGGGTACTCCCGAAGTACCATAAATGCTTATTCCCTCATCTCACGTAATTGTGAGTCTTACTAATTAAATTTATAGTGAGACCCACAATTCATGTGAGAGGAGGGAGTATGCATTTATGATACTCTCGAAGTATTCAATAATTTTCCGTTATATAGATAGTAGACATTTAGATATTATAAAAAACTAGTCGCTAATCCGTGCGATGCATGAAAAAATTCAGAAAAATGTTCGAGAAATACATTTTTTTTAATTCATCCTCCTCTAGATTGATGAAAGCTATAAGATTAATTCCAAATATTCATGTACTTAAACAGCAAATTTAAATGGTTAAATGTTGCAAGTTTGATGAATCCATAATCATAACCTTTAAAAATACTTAATTCTAGACTTACAAAAGTAAATTTATGAATCTTTACTCCTCCTTCAGCAGACACAATTATTTTCCAATTAAATCTCATTTCAAATAGTGTTTCTCAGTATTGGTACATTTTGTAGCTGGAAAAGAGATTCACTAGTCTATGTTTAGTTCATATTGCAAAGTTATATGCTACTTATAATTTGTTTCTAAATATTTGAGGATTGATCTATTTAATGAGGCGTGTTATATAAACTAAAAAAAATGTCAAATGTTTCTTGATATTCAATTGGTTGAAAACACAATCGGTGCTATCTAGCAAATTTCCACTATGAATTCATTAAATTTTATTAAAATGCAAAACTCCATTTAAGAGTAATGGGTATTTGCTAAACTATCTAGCCATGCAACTATATAAGTTGATAGTGTATATAATGTGTGTGGGAATGTGGATATGCATACACAAAACAAACAAGATTAAAATACAAATTCTGTGTTCCTACTTCTCTATAAAATCTAAAAGGGAATAAAAACCAACATCAAAGTTGAATAAAAATTGTATTTGAAAGCATAATGTAAAAGACATTTCTTATTAACTTATATCCCAAAATTTTAAGGAACATCTTAAGTAGTTTAGTAGCTAAACATAGCTTTTAGTAACTACAACATTCAACAAGAACTTTCAATGTCTAGCCCAATTTACAATTTTTTTTTTTCAATAAGTAACCTAGTTTACATATATAACAGCTTAGCAATTGAGAGATGACATCTACTAAAACTTCTATGACAACATCAAACCCCAAACTTGTCAACATGTGCTAATCCAAAATGGTTCCTCTTTCCTTCTGATTCAATTTTTCCACCATTTTCTATAATAAGTTACATACAATCATCACAGAAGTCTGAATCATAACTTGAGGCAAGTGTTAAAGAACTCCGTAGAGCTCTAGTTTATGGTTTTCTTCCACTCTATGTGTGGGAGTGCACCATCAGGTACACAATTCAATGTAAACATTCGTCTCTAGTCTAGAAAAAAAGGGGTAAATAATTATCAGTTGAATTATTTCCATTTAAGACAAATTTTGGATGCATGTTTGATTCAATAACTTAGTAAAAAATAATTAATAGGAGTTTCTTTGAATACATTATGTTGAACCTATGACTATAAATAGAATCTATATAAGATTTCAAAGAAACTATTACACATTTACAGCTTAGTATAAAGGAAAAACAAAAACCTTGAGATAGAAGACAGGTAGCTCATTATCTTCATCTAAGTCCTCCCACATCACCATTCACATCCAACAAATCAATACGAACTACAAAACACAAACATAGAAAACTCATCAAATTTTCCCCACAAGTAAAACAATAGTACAAATACAAAATAAGTTTGTCACTGAATTGTTAATAAATCAAAGAGAGCTTTAAAAAAGAGCATCAAGAACTCTCATTTCCACCTTCATGTTTGTGTATTGAATTGATGTTAGTTGCATTGAAAACTATACATAAAATAAAAACCCATATAAAATTTCATCTAGAATAAGAAAATTGTGTTATTTCAATTTCAACTAACAAATAAAACGGAAAGGCTATATTAGGGGAGGGAAAAGAATTGAAACAAAAACATGCCAACAAACTACTTGGATGTTCATGGCTTTCATGTTGGACTTAAGTTGTTCATGGCTTTCTTGTTAGACACAAGTTGGATTCCTAGGCAGTAAAAGTTTATAAAATTTTCACACCCTTACATTCCCCAAAATTCACCAAATTTGAAACAATATTCTAACTGCAATATTATGAACTAAAACCCCAATAACTTGCTCAAAATTTAAAAATTAACAAAATCAAAATTCTTTCATTATAAAAAAAAACTTTTTGGGTAAACTCTATAAAATAAGGAAATTTAAGAGGAAGAGAGAAAAATTTATCGTGCACAAAATCCCTAAGAAATTCGAGACTTGCGGAACTTATAGCTAAAAATTATAAAAATTGAAACCCAAAAAAAAAAAAAAGAAGTAAAAATCTCATTTAACCAAGCAAAACATAATATTTAACTTCTCCAACTAACATACTACCGCTCTGTTTGTTTCACTGGAAAACCTTCTATAAAGATAGTTTTCCACATTTTTCAGTGTTTGGTAGCACAAAAAAAACTTGGTCAATGGAAAACTATCTTTGGTTAACGGAAAACCCTAATAAAAATAAGGCTTATTTTCTATAAGTTGTTTTCCAAAAAATTTTTTTGGAAAACAATCTCTCTCTCACACGTTGCATCTTCTATAAATATTATATTCGTCTATAGCTGTGAGAAACATAATTTTTTGGCGTCTTCTCTCTCTCATAGTAAGTTTTCTCACTTTTTCTCTCTTTCCTTTGCTTTTTCTCTCCTCACACCCTCATTGTCACTAACTCTAGTCTCTCCTCTTCCCATAGATCTCTCTCTCTAACTATTTCTCCAGACAGAAGTTACTTCTTTTTCATACATAAAGTGCAAAAAAAATAAAAAAGAAGAAGAAAGAATGAATGAAGTAAAAGATAAAAATTTTAAACATAGTACCTATATTACTCTAAATTGCTTTTACATGGGACAATATTTACCGTGGACTAATAATATTGTTATATAATGAATGATAATTGTTTAGGAGAATTGCATTTGTTGGTAAATACTTTTTTTATTGGCAGATACTATGCACTGATGATATATTATGCAGTACATTATGTAAATACATAATTTAGAGTAATATTGAAGATTTGTGGTTGATCATAATAAACAATTAGTATACCAACAAAAAAAGTAGATAATTAAAAGTTATTGTTATTTATACTTATTGAAAATATATTCCCTTGTCAAATTTATATATATAGGCAAATGGTTGATATGTGTGTGTATACGTACGTACGTTACTATCTATATATATGAACAAGATGAGTGGTAGAGATCATGAAAATTTGATAACTAATTAATTTTGATTGTATATTTTCAAAATTTTAGTATAAAAACCAAATTCATTCTTGGTTTTTTATTTATAATAATTACATTAGTTAGTTTACATAATATACATGTTTTAAATTATACAAGAAATATTTTTCAAAAATTACATACCAAACACCAGAATACATTTTCAAGCTCATTTTCAAGATCGTTATCAAACATTGAAAAATGAGATAGTTTTCTAAAAAAAGCTCTTTGGAAAATGAACCATTTTCCAGAAAACGTTAATGCTGAAACAAACAGAACGTACATATATAGTAGTACATTCTTTTGAAGCAAAAAAAAAAAAAACATAAGAAAGAACGAAGGAGGAAAAAAACTTCAAATGCAGTAATTAAATTATGCTTACTACAAAAAAAAAAAGGAAAAAAAAATAAAAAAATAATAAAGAATCATATGTAACCCTTGCTTAATGATGTACAGCTACAAACATGAAAAAAAATGCAAGCATCTGCAATGAAAGAAGAAATTATTAAGGTGTTCATCTCTTGTTTGATAACTCTTGGCCTTTTCTGTTAGTTTATCTACTCTATTATCAATTTATCATAGCTGAATGTGGCAATACCTAATTACGTGACAATTAAATCAATTAGACATTTAAATACATCCAATCAATGCAAAATCATCTATATAAAACAGGAAATTAGTATTAGGCTTCGATAGAATCCATAATGACCCTCCCACACAACTCAACAAATAGCAAAACTACCAAATTGACACAGAAGATAGACGTACATATAACAAAGTCACATGTATTATGGCTACAATCTAAGGTTCAGATCATAAACTATCCATTATAGCGTGGCAAAAATAATGTAAACCACATATGAAGATTGACCTGCAGGCTGCAGCTATTCAAAAACAATGAATCTTGATATGTTCCTGCTTCACAATGCCAGCCTGCACAAGAAAGGTGGAAACATTCTTCCTTTGACCCCCTTGAAGTTGTATAACCTCAACTTGAAATAAGCCTAATAAAAATAATCACAAATTGGGGTAATTTTCCTTACCCTAATTTCTGAGCTTTTCTCTACAGCCAACGGCAACAACTAAAAATACAAAAAAATTGCAGACCATAAATACCCAAACAGGAAAACATAGAAGAATTAACCCTAAAATTTTTAAATATACATAGAAAATAAAATTTAAGTATACCTCGACGGCTCGTATAGAGGAGGCAGCTAACAACTCCTTGTCATTAAAGTTGACGGTGGCCTTGAACCTGGGCCTGTGGTCAAACTAGTTTGCCTCTCGCAAAAGGATATGGATAAGAAATAAAGTGTTGTTTGAATTACTGAAACACAAAAGAGAGAGAGCAATGCGTCCAATAATTGAAATTAGCAAAACCCATTATAGGGCTCCAAACCCATCAATCTAATCAAATCATTGAAAAGAAACACTCCTAAATAAAACGTAAACAAAGGTGAAATACCTGAAGTGAATCATCCACATTCTGTCGATATTTCTAAGCTCTTCTTTAAATATGCTGTTTCTGATTCAATTAAATGAGGAGTTTTGAAACTGTGAAAGATAGAAGAGCAAAAGGACGGGAGATAGTCATGAGGTATGAAGGAGTGATTCACTTAAATAAGGAGAGGAAGAGAAGAAGAAGGGAAGAGAGAGGTTGGAGTTCAAACGCCGAAGGTCTGAAGTATTGAATCTGTCTTTGGAAGAGAGAGAGGTTGGTGTTAGTCATGCTGAAGGTCTAAACAGTATGAAGAAGAAGAAGAAGAAAGGGTTGGCGTTTAAAAGAATAAAGGGTTGGATTTGGGCTTAATGGTGGACAGCAACGTAATATTCATTTTTGGGCTTTATGGTTAACATAATTAAAGCTATTAGGATTGGGCTTTATGGTGGAAATATGGCTGGAAATCATTTTCTTCTTAATAGTATTTTAAAACTAAGGAAAAATTTAGTAAAAGTATTTTAAAATTATAGGAAAAATTCAGGAAAAAAAAGAAAGAAATGACATGGCATTTGATGTGGCTCAACGGGAGCATAATAACATTAAATGCTATGCTTCAGCTTTTAGTAATATATAGATATAGATATGATTCTCAAAAAAAGGAATTATATAGATTTTTTTCTTTGAGAATACTACATAATTTTTAACATACATACGGGAAGAGGAAAGAAGGTCTTAAAGAAACTTACAGTGGTGTATATCCATATATAGAATGCTAGTATGAACTTCATAAAATCCTAACCATTTATGATTAAATGAATGATTTAGATTTACATCTGAATACCACTACGTTGGTTTTCACTAAAGATTTTGAAAACCATGGAGATTAAAATCTTAGGAACTCAGTTATGGAATCACCCTATAAACTCTATCTAACTCTTTATTTTGTTGAAGTCCCAAATTGTGCCCTATTTTATAGCTCCTGTGACTGGCAACCGGACAAACCACACCCGCAAAAACCTTTCCTTTCGTGCATAATGTTCAAAACTGCCGCTCTTCCTTGTAAACAAAGTTCAAGTCCTTTGACAATACTGGAGAAAACAAGAAATACAAGCGAAGCTCTCTCTTTTTGCGGAGAAAGCATAGACAGTGTGAACCCTATTGTCTTTATTCTTTACCATATTTCCAAAAACCAAGCCGGCCAAAAGCTAAAAGACACAATATATTTACCTGTCATTTTATATATTTCTCTCTTATGCATGATCTTCATGCTATACGTTCTCTTATTTGTTTTTTTCGTTATCACTATCCATACTATGTACCACCTAGCTGTTAACGAAAAAAAGAATCGATTCTGGTTGACGCCGAGACGCGATGATGGGTTGTGTTCAGGCTAAGTCTTCCATTAACTCCCCTATTTAACGCATTGACAAGTTGAAACAGAATAATGGATACTATAAGAGAGAAAGAGTAGTGGGACCAATTAACCCGAAGCAGCCTGGGAATGGTGAAGGTGAAAGAGACAGGGTGGTTGGGAGGGAAAGTGGTAGAGGGAAGAGGGTTGTGCCTACAAAGATTGGAGGAGTCGAGGAGAAGAGCTTGTGGATGGGTGGCCAAGGTTCAATTATGATATACATATCATTAAGAGGAAGAAAATAAAAAGAACCAAAATTATTATGAATATACATAATTAAGAATATGAATATATATATATATATATATATATATATAGCCTAAATGAATTTTACAATTATTTAATTATTTTGGCTAATTAAAGTGTACAATTATCTTTTACATTCCTTGAAGGAAAGTGGACAATAGAATATATAATTTGTTGGCTTTAAGAGTTTTCTACATAAAAAATTAAAACAAAAAACAGATTGAGGGAATTATTGTTTCTATCATAAACTGTTTATTTATTTATTTTTAATAGATTCCACCCTATAAAAGAAGATGGTGTAGAAATAATTTTTGTGCAAAAGATTATCAACGACAAGAAGAGGAAAGAACAAATTGATGTGACACTTAATAATAAGAGTTTCACCAGAAAAATTGTAGAGAGAGTCTTTCAAAATACGTGTCTTATTTTATGATGCTAGCCCATATTTTGAAGAATGTGGGAAGAAGTAGTTAATGTGGAAGGGTTAGGCTTGAGTTATAATATGTAACGTAATAAGTGGGTTTGAGCTTTTCATAAGGTTTAGTTTGATTTTAATTTCATTTTGAACTAACCCATCTTTTAGATAACAGTTAAAAAAAGTTAATATAATCTTTTGGATTATAGTAAAAAAAAAACTTAAAGAAAAGAGGTTTAAAATGCTAAATGAAATATTAGAGTGTTAGATGGTAGCTCATGTACTCCTGCATGAGGTTTCTGCTTCTCTTTCTCTCTCTCTCTCTCAATATATATATTGATTTTATTAGTATGTCCGGTTAATTTGTGCTCTATATAAGAGTATATATTAATCATCTATTTTAGGAAACTTTTTATAGAAAATTGAAAAAGTTGTAAAAAAAAGTTAGTTATTTTTTCATTTTTTCATAAAAAGTTTCTTGAACTGATTTACTAATATATGACTTTAGGGCATACATTAGTAAAACCAATTTTATAATACAAAGAATTGTACATTAGCTTTTTCAATTACGTGGTTGATTTCATTGTCCTTAGAAAAAGATAACATTTTTTTTATATTGTCTTAATCAATACAATTATGTGATTAATTTTAGTTGAATAACCTAAAATACACATAAGAAATTGTACTCTCTATTACTTATCGATACAAACTGATATGTTAATTTTTAAACATAAAACAAAAAAGTAATTCAAAAATCTATATATTATGTTGTTAATATGAAACCAATCATGTCGTGTTTATTGTTAAGTTAGTTTGTTCAACTTTTATAATTTGGTGGTAGTTTTAAAATTTTTCAATTTTTTTTTTATAATAAAAAAATGAAATTTTAGTAATACCAAAAAATAGTCACCCAAGTATGCAATTGGGGACAGTGCAATAAATCTTGCAAATTACAACGATCAATCAATTTTGCAAATTTCAATTATCAATCAAAAGATAATTCATACAGAATGAATCAATTGACATCTAATCCAACAAAACGTCTAAAGAAGAACAACTTTAGGTGTAGTAAATTTCGTTCAACATCTTCAAAATTTTGGGCATTCTGCTCCCTCCAAATACAACACATCAAACAGTGAGGAACAACTTTCCAAACAATTCCATATCTATGACAACCAAACCACCATAGCCAAGAAGCAAGTAAATCTACAACAGTCTTCGGCATGCAAATAAATCTACAACAGTCTTTGGCATGGTTAGTACACTTCGAACAAACCAAACACCATAGACCACATCTCCATAGCAAAAGGACAGTGAAATAATAAGTGATCCACATTTTCTAGTAACATTTGCACATATAAAACTAATCCAAAACCCAGATGATCCTCTTACGCAGGTTGTCAATAGTAAAAAATTTCCCCAATGCTATTGTCCAAGAAAAAAAAGCTACTCTAGATGGGATTTTTGACTTCCAAATGCTCTTTCATGGAAACTACATATCTTTAGGAAAGGTCAAACCATCCCTATAAAGTTTGACAGAGCCTCCAATTCCCAATCCTGGACAGGTCTTATGAAATGCAAATCCCAATGAAAACACCATTGGAAAACCTCATAAGATTCGCCAATACAGCCTCCTCATATAACTGTTTTCTGTTATTAGGATATAAGCGAAATGTTGTATCATATTATGGGTTCAGTTATATGAGATGTCATATTCTTGGTAAAGAGATCTTTTTTATAGTTCGTTTGGATTTGGAATTCAAATGGAAGAGTTTGATTACATTTTTTTATATAAACTGTAGGATAGGCTAGTGTAGCTTTCTTACTTTCTGTACACACATCTCATTTATATAGTTAATATCACATACATTTATACCTATCTATTAAATTTTCTTCAAAATCAACAGTAGTGATGAGAGGTGTGCACAAGTAATCATGGGTATAAGAGATGTGCAAATAGCATTTTCCCTTGTTGAAAGTAATTGTCTGTTCATGTGTCTAGTTTATTTTGATTGGTATTGATTAAATATTGATAGGAATATGTTGTATTGAATCAAATAAATTAGTTTGGATCAGGAAGAGTCATGATTTCTCAAATTATAAACTGTTAGCTGGTCTAACTTGGAGGTTTAGCTTTCCCTTGGGCCTCGAAGTAAGCCTTACTCTTCTCATATCTCTAAACCAACATAGAGAAAAATAGGAAGAAAATAATCCAGAAAATCAACCCACCACTCGCAAACCAATCTATCATTCGATCTGTTATGTAAGCTTGTAGCATTGTCCTCCCTTTTCATTGTTCTTTGCAAGACTCATTTCGATATGAGACATGCTAGGTAGACAAAAAGATATCATCTGAATTGGGCTTGGATTTTTGGCTTTGCAGGTTGGCCAAGGAACCTACAGCAATGTGTACAAAGCAAAAGATAGGCACACTAAAAAGATTGTTGCTTTGAAGAAAGTGCGCTTTGACACATCAGAGCCAGAGAGTGTCAAGTTTATGGCAAGAGAGATATTGGTACTAAGGAAGCTAGACCATCCCAACGTCATGAAACTTGAAGGACTAGCCACATCGAGGATGCAATATAGCCTATTTCTGGTTTTTGATATCATGCAGTCAGACTTAACCAAGATTATCTCACGTCCTGATGAGATCCCTGAAGCACAGGTTGGCATTTTTCCTTATAGCTAAGAAATTGATCTGTAGCTATTTGGTCCATAGTGATGAATTGAGCACTCACAAATTGTTTTCTGCCCAATTGTTTGATTAAGAAAGCATTTTGGATATAGGATTGATAAATTTCCGCATGTTCCAAAAGCTTAAGCTGATAAGAAATAGTGAATAAATCATTTAACCGTTATTCTAAGCTGGAGAAGTCCCAAATAGATTTTAAGGTGGAAAACAATTTGAATTGAAAACTTGAAAGTGATAAAGAAGTCTTCATCATTATGTCACACATTTAAGCACAGATGATGTTGAGGTGCAAGAAAATTTGAGTTGAAAACTTGAAGGTGATAAAGGAAGTATGCATCATCATATAACACACTTAAGAACTAAAGATTTTGGGGTGGAAAACAATTTGAATTGAAAACTTGAAAGTGATAAAACAAATACACAATGTAAAAGACTAAAGGACGAAGAAGACTAAAATACAAAGAACAACCAAACTACAAAACTAAATTATTTCATGAACTTAGGAAGCTACGGGAGAAGAAATGAGAATGATGGAATGTGGATAAGGACGAGACAACTACAAGACGAACATAGGAGGGTGTAAGAAGATCATGGAAGCTTATTAATGGTATATATTGCTAAAATACTATAGAAAATTACTGCAGAATATGGGATAGAACACAGAACAAGATACAACAAACTGATAGATATTATTATATTGAACAAATATTTTACAGGACTGGAAGACATAGACTGTAAAATATTTCACAAGCTGGCTGACTCTCTAATTTTTCTTACTCTAATTCACTCTCTCTTTTCTGTTCTCCCTTCACTCTCCCCTAAACTAATGATACAAAGGGCCTTTTTATAGGCAAACATTTTACAAGAAGACGAAATAATTTACAGTAACAAAGCGTGAATTCTTCGAGTTTCGTTTACAGTGTTGGAAACTCAAGCGAGACGCAAGATCCTGGCTGGCTTCTGCAAAATCTTCTTCTGACAACGGAAATCCTGGAACTGAAGTAAAGGACTAGTGAGAATTCATGCATTCTTGAAAGGAGTGTGTCGGCAAGGTGGAAAAGGAAGCCAAGACAAAAGTGGGTCCAAAGTGGGTCCCACAATTTTCGTTTTTTTTTTTTTTCATATCTTTTGTACATAATTTTTTCTAATCATCTCTTCCTTGGAACCATTCTTCATCAATGTCGGCATCTGGATCAGGATTATGATAATAGGGATCATCAAAATCAAACGGACTGGGCATTTCCCAATGGTGTTGATAAGGCCATTGCTGTCTGCAAATGTCTGGGTCAGCGGGTACAATTTCTGGAAGGATTCCCTGGTTGAGGGATTCTGCCATGGAAAGTGAATAGTGACAGGATATCCATGATACATCTGCGTGTCTGTGAATAGTACCGTCGGCATTTGTTACCCAATGGACATCTGGAGGGTGGACAATTCCTTCTGCGTGAACATTATCTTTGGAATTTAGCTTGGCAACGATACATGCTGAAGTGATTTTTTGACCAAATCTGGGGTGATATGCTTTGTGATACTTGGACCATTGACTATCATGAGCATCATTTTTCAAAAGTTCATGCCAGAATTTGTTAAAATATTTATTATCATGAAGAAAAATGTATGAGTAGAAACGTGGTTCAAAGTGAATGCACAAGTAGTACTCATTGAGTAAGTACCACATGTAAAGGTAATGAACAACATTCCAACGTGTTATCCAAAATGCAAATGGGGTTTTCCATGGTTGCTCAATATCTGAGTAAATGGCAAGGAAATGGTTCTGGTTTTGTGTGAGGTAATTATGGAGGACTTGGATGATTCTTTTGGATCTGGCTTGAAGGGTTAGGGTTTTTATTTGGTCTTTTATGTCTGAGGGAAGGGTTTCTATTATGTCCATGATGTCATTGGAGGATGAAGTAGAAGGGTCTGATGAAGAAGGGCCTGAGGATGAGGATGGGTCGGTTATTGGATATACACATAAGGGTGGAGGAATTATTGTGGTATGGAAAACTGGAGGCTTTCTGGAAAGGTAATCAGTGATAAGGTTATCTGTACCTTTGATGTGCTTGACTTGGAAGGACCATTGTGAAAACCAATTTGACCATCTAAGTAACTGGGGATGGGGGAGCATTTTTCTTTTGAACTGGAGCATTTTTGGGAAGGAAGACATATCCATTTCTACAAGAAAATTGTGACCAAGGAGGTGAAACTGGAACTTTTCAATACCATGTTTAACTGCTAGAATTTCTTTGAAAGTGGAATGATAATGGAGTTCTGAAGGCTTGAATGCACCGCTTTTGTATCCACAAATGCTTCTTTTTCCATTAATTTCTTCAAAGAGAGCTGCTGCCCAATACTCATCACTTGCATCTGTCTGTAAAATCCTTTTTCCTGTGCCTGGAATCTGCAAAGGGGGAAGCTTTTCTGCTAATTTCTTCAAATTCGTTGAACCGCTTCGTATAAGCCGAATTCCATCCTGAAGGAGATTTTTTTCAATAACTTGGACAAACAATCTCTCGTGTCCGGAAATTTTTGGAATGAAATCTGACATGTAATTAACAATTCCAAGAAACTGTTGACTGCTTGGTGCCGGTGAGTATATCCTGAAACTCACCGAGAGAGACTGCTATGTAAGGCCGCAGAGTATACTTTCCATCCGAAATGTTTACTCCAAGGAAGTCAATAGAGGATACTCCGATGACCATTCTTCCTTGAAAGCATTATCCCTTGAGCTTTTACTAAATTGTAGAATTCGCAAGCAATTTTTCATGGATTCTGCATCTTTTGAGAATAGGAGGATATCATCTACATAGATCAATGCATTTGACAACAGTGGTTGGAAAAGAGTTACCATTGCTTTTTGGAACTGGGATGGAGCATTTTTGAGGCTAAAAGGCATTACCGTCCATTGATAATGGTGGTCTGGAATGCAAAAAGCTGTCTTGTATCTTTCTTCTGGATGGATTCCAAGTTGCCAAAATCCTGCTTTAAGATCAAACTTGGAAAATACTTTGGCATTGGAAAGATGCTGAAAAAGAGCACTTTTGTTTGGCAGTGGAAACTTGTCATCAGCAAGGAAATGATTAAGATCTTGATAATTGATTACCAATCTGAGCTTTCCTCGAACTTGTTCTGCATGCTTGTTAACATAGAAAGCTTCACATGCCCATGGAGAAGTTGTGGGTTCAATGAGGTTTTCTGAAAGAAGGGTAGCTAACTCCTGCTTAGCTAGGGACAAGTGTTCTGGGTTCATACCTCTATGACTAGCTTTTGTAGGGTTAACATCTTCATTCTTTTTGAAGGGGAGGGTTATGAAAAAGGCTGGGTTTTTCCATAGTGGCTTTGAGTTTTTGAGAAGGAATTCTGAGTGGGTGGCTGCACAGCATTCATTGATGATCTGAGCTTTCAAGGAATCAAAGGGGTTTAGTGAAAACAAATGTGGTACCTGGGTCCATGTGAGAAGGTGTTGTTTATGCAAGAGGCCTTTTGAAGACCATCTGAGGCTAGGTATCTGATGGAGGAGGTCAAATCCTATAAGTAGGTCTCTGCCTGTGAGAGGGGATCCAAGGACTTGGTGTTTAATGGTAAGGGTTGGGAATATTCTAATGTGAATGGGTTTACTTTTCTGGGTGATCAGGAATGTTTCTCCATTGGCTGCTTTGAACATCTGATGATGGGACATCCAAAGATTTTCTGGTAAAATCTTAGGATGAAGAATTGTTGCCGTCGCTCCGTGTCAAACAAGGCTATCACGGGATGGGTCCGGAATATGTATCAAGGAGGATGTGGACTTGGGCTATTGGTGTGGGGCCAATTATCGGGGCTATAAGAGGCTGAGATGTGTATATGGTTTGGATTTCGGATCCTGAATCATCCGTAATGCTTGAATTCGATTCTTCTTCGAGGATGAATAGGCTATGACCGCCAAGGCTTGGGGAGAATAATCATCATCAAGTGAAAAGAGTGATTCCACATCTGAAAATGGGGTATCATCTGCATGAATCTGGGCTTGCTCCAAAAGCTTTGCTGCTTTGGCTTTCTTTGGACAATTTTTTGCAAAATGACCGGGCTTTCTGCATACAAAACAGACTTTTGAATTTTTTCCTTTGAACTGCTTTCTTCTGAGAAACTTCCATTTCTTTTTTCTGAAAAACTTCTTCTTTGGATGAAAACGCTTCTTCTTCCAAAAATACTTTTTGTAATGATCTCTTTTCTTGGTTGGACAAGAACAATTCTTATCATAACACTTAATCTGCAAATCTTTTCTTTTGCAATTGTCTTTGAGCTTGCTATGGATTTTGTCAATCTCCGAAAGAAACTTTCTTTGATTGCATAGTTTTTCCAAAGCAATAAGGGCATGCTGATAGATTTCTCCAAGAGAGGCTTGCTACAAGGTGATTTTTTGAAGATTCATCATGCGAAGAGTTTCATCACCAAGTGGTTCTGGAAAAGAATTCAAGAAAGTGTGCTTGGAATTGACATCATCCATGTCATTAAAGGCATAATATCTGCTCGACATTCTGTCAAAGTGTTTCTCCAAATCTTTTCTTTCAAAAGAACAGCATTTCATCAATAGGAACTCATCTCTGGCTACTTCAGTGTAATGGGCTAATGAACCAAGAAATTCATTATGGAGGATCGTGAAAAAATCCTCGAGTGTGTTACTCTGGGCTGCTTGTCTTTGCCTGTATTCTCCAAGGTTAATCCATGAGGTTTGGTGTAGTTAATATCAATTTCACCACTTGGTGAAGTCCATCACTATGTTTTGGATGTTTTCGATACAGGTCAAGTGCTATATGCAGCAGCTGCTTTCTGGTCTCCAGCACTGCCATGAGAAGGGAATTTTGCACCGACATATCAAACCCTCCAATTTGTTAATATACAAAAATGGAGTGTTAAAAATTGCTGATTTTGGGCTTGCAAATTTTCATCATCCTAAACATAAACGCTCCCTTACAAATCGAGTTGTGACACTGTGGTACAGGGCTCCAGAACTACTTTTAGGTTCCACAGATTATGGAGTTGGCATTGATCTTTGGAGTGCAGGGTGCCTACTAGCAGAGATGTTTTCTGGAAGGCCAATTATGCCTGGGAGAACAGAGGTAAACTCCTTTAACAATAGATATATGCTTTGAGACTTGACTTTGGACACCACGGAACTCATGAAACCATTCATTATAGATTTTTTTGGGTGTCCCATGAACATTGATTATGCACTGTTGTATATTTCTTGTCACGTAAAAATTTTATTAGAAAAGGAGAAGGGAATGAATGACACAATAGGATGGGTGTACACTGTTTTAATCTCATGAGATACTAGGACAAATGTGCCATCCCATTCTCAAATGGGGAAAATGGGAGCATTGATTATAATTTGGCTATGATGAAATAGGAAACAATGAGAAGAATGAAAGAATGCTAAGTTGCTAAGAGGGGAAACTAAGGAATTTAACTCTTCAAGATCACTCTTGGAAAACGCAGTTCTAAACTGAATGGTCGTCAAAATTCAAAATAAAGTCCCTATACAAATGCTGAGAGTTGACTATTTATAGGTGCCTATTTGTGTGGCTTTAGGCTAAAAATATTTTACAAATCAATTCTAACAAATTCTTATTCTTTAAGTAATCATTCTTATCCAAGGCTGCAAGAATACGCCACTATACTTTGTTAGAAAATGATTTTATCCATTTGTTACAAAAGGAAATACGAACTGTTACACTAAGTGCATGCAAGTGGTTAATGCACTGCATCGGATTACACTAGCGCTTTGCAATGGCTAAGCATATCTCTCTATAGGATTTTTTATAAAAAATTATTATTTCAATTATTTTTATACTACTTATTTTACGAGACTCTTGTAATTCCATGCATAATGCATTTCAGAATTACTACCTTTTCTGTTGGGACATGCATGCAATGATTTTATACTGGAATTATAAAGCTTATTAAGCTTTTATTGTACTCAGGTTGAGCAGCTTCATAGGATCTTCAGACTTTGTGGTTCACCCTCTAGAGGATTATTGGAAAATAATGAAGCTGCCAACAAGCTTCCGACCACCACAGAATTATAAACCTAGTTTTGAAGAAACCTTCAGCACTTTTCCTACTTCTTCATATGGTCTCTTGACAACACTTCTTGCTCTAGATCCAGCCTCTCGTGGAACTGCCGCTTCTGCTCTAAGAAGTGAGGTGAGCATACATGGCAAGTTCTTTCTTTGTAGTCATTGCTATGTGGTATTGCTGCTTCTCTGTCCTGAATTATTATTATTATTATTTCAATATTTTTTTTTGAGAAACAAATACACACACAAGGGAGAGGGAAAGGGGTTATTATTATTTCAATTGGTTGGCTAAACTTTGGAGCAAGATTTTAGAAATTTAGTTCTACTACAATTTTGGACTATGAAAGAACCTTTAGAAATTTAGTTTAATATTGTGTTTTTTCCCATTTGCTTTAGCAACCTTAATTGGCTTATCATACCCTCATGGTAAATCAAAATGACATACTGTGAATAGGACATTACTTCACATATTTATTAAAGTTTATGAGAAATACTTGCAGAGAAAAAAAAGTAAGTTTATGAGATTAATCAAGTATAGGCTGTGTAGGGATAGAATGACTCTTTAAATTGAACTTCTGTTGTGGAAGCAAAAAGAACAAACAAGTAGCAGAGAGGAATAGAAACTGTTCTTTATATACTTTTCTATTATCTTGCTTCTGCTTATATGAATTACTTGTCATCAACATATCCTATGAAGTTTTCTGAGTAGTTCTTTCTGCTTTCAGTTCTTTACTTCAAGTCCATTGCCATGCTACATTCCACCTCCACGCAAGAAACAGAAGGATGAATCCCAAACCAGAGATCGAAAGAAGTATGCTATATTATTTTATAATGTGAAATTCTTTTCCTCCAGAATATGATGAATAGTTTTATTTAATAATTATGATATCCCCATCTGGCTGGTCTTTGATAGACTCCTCAAAGTGGTACCTTTACCATCAATTTTGGATTCTTGGAATCAAGATTTTTTAACAGCATGGAGAATCCTTCTTGTTTTTAACAAAAATAGAATCTTAGCAATTCTATACTGATGCTTACAGTATTAGTATTGTGAGTCCATCATATTTCTGAATTTGCAATTTTCTTTCTGTGTGAGATGTTAGGTTCTCTAAATGTCTATTCTTTGGTGGTTCTCTGCTTAACTGCCAATTTGGTAAGCAAGCATGTCTTGAAGTTTCAAGGAGATCTGAAAAATACCTTTATGGTTTGTTTGGATAAATAAATTTCAAGGGAAGGATTTGGATTCCAATATTTAGTTTACATGACTTGAATAAAATATAAAATGATAAGATTTTTTCTATTGATGAATTTTATGAAGGGATTTAAGCTTTATTAGTATGTGGATTTGAAATTACTAAGTAAGATGCAAATCCACAATATCACAAGTGCTTTTCTTTGAGAAATTTTTTTCAAAATTGCATCATAATTGTTGTTAAATTTATATCAAGCAGTATATATACTATCAATTCTTCTTCAAATTCCTCGATTTTAAATCCCCAACTCCAAATGCAACCTATTAGATGCATTGCAAAACTTCAACCTCTTTAATGAAGTTACTGTAGACATGAAGTCCTCACTACTAATGGCAATAGGAAAAATGAAAGAAGGAGCATATTTTAATCTCAAAAGGCCTCACCATGTAATTTCTTTTTAATGCAAACCATAATGGACACTTCACTGTGTCAAACACAATGCACTGTCTCAAGGTCCATGACATGTCCAAAAAACCATTAATTACTTTGTTTCACTCCATTCTTACAGGCACAAGACTTATAAAGAAAAGCAATATTATCAAAGAAATTATGGTCATCTGGGAAAGGAACTCATTGAACTAGGCAGTGGAGATTTTGAATCTTCTAAAGAGGTAAAATTTGCACCTTGAAAGAAACTTAGAGCAACATCTTTAGTTAAGGCTATTTGCTCATTAAGTATGTGGGTGTGTTTTGAGGAAAACCGAATTTCATTGTGTAAGCAGAGAGAAGTTTATATTCAAGTTACAAAATAAGGTTTATGCAAATAATTTCAGCCAAATTAGTGTTGGAGCATTTTTTTGGTGATAAATTAAGATAATTTCCTCCCATATTTTCTAAACTGTTAATGAAAACTCAAGTAAACTGCATTTGATACTTATCTATGTGCTAAAAGACCCATCAAATAAACGCCAGACGGTATTTTTGTGCAAAAGCACTCACAAAATGATAACATTTTTATCAAATTCTATTTCTTTCTTATTAATTTTTTTGTAAGTTGCTTCATAAGCTCTTCCGGTGCCAAAATACCACGCAATTCACAAGCCAAGGGATTTTTGGAGTCTTGATAGTTTCTGAATATAGTTAATGTGGATTCTGGTATATTTTGTAACCTTTTGAAAGTATAAGTTTGAATTCATAACCAATTGTATTTAACAACATACAACATAAACAATGCAACTAAGGAATTGTACTTAAGTTTTGCCCTTTACAGTTTAGGTCATAAAATTACAATTCCTTTACAATTCTTTTCTCTAGAATGACTTTAGTATAATAATAAGACCAATCAAGAATTTCTTCTTTAACTAAGCTAAATTCCTCTTTCATTGTACTTATTTCTGTGGTTAAGCAAATTGAATCTTTTGAACTTTTGTATTCTTTTTTCATTGTAGTACATGTGTCTGCTCATACATTGACATTTTTTTGTGTCCTTCACATTTTTCTGGAGAAGGATGCAGAGCACAAATACAGTCACGTCATTATTAACAGTGCAAGCAGCAGTTCCTCTAGTTCAAAATTTACCGGGCATGAAGTTAGTCTGCCTGCATCCCTATCCCCATTTATTCGTTCTCTTCCAAAAAGGTCAACAAAAACAGAGGCTCATCCAAATGCTCTCAAGAACATCAACAAGGACTATACCCTCTTACAGGCCTCTATAAAAGGTATCATCAACCCCAATGAAGAAAGCAAATTGTCTCAACGTAGCAGGTCTCTTTCTATGGATTTTCGAAATATTGACCAGGAAAGGACATTGAAACTCTATGGATTCGACAAAGATCAGGCATTCAAGAATGATGCTTTTTTTTCTCCACCTCCCGAGTGATTCTTAGTTTGTGCTATTTATCTTTATTTTTTATGATCTTTAACTTTCTTGAGCTGTCCCATAAGTAAATACATAACTGGGACGATCTTGTTAGCAACTGAATTACACACAGATAATTCACTGGAAATTAATAAAGAGAATTCATTTTTCTATTGCACATTACAATGGAAGAAAAGTAGTAACTTGAAGATGTTCTTTATAGCATAAACTCATACTAGAGAATGGTATATTGCTTTAGATCATTATATATGTACTTACCAACATGGCAACATGACATGTTGCCCAAGGCTTCAGCTTTGTGTGTCCCTGCCTATTTGTTTTTCTTAATTCAGTTAAGAAACTTAAGGCAGGAATGAATCCCATATCTCTCACTATTAATAACAGAGATTATTCTACTATACATGATACACCACCTAAAATTAAGCTAGGAATGAATAATATCATGTCTCAAATACAACCCTCATAAACTTTATCAAGCTAGAACTTTATGGATACATTTATTTTTAAATTGACTTAAAAAAAAAAGTCCCTTCTAAATTCAAGAACTGTGTACAGATTATATATAGTCTTAAGTTTGAAAGCACATACACCCTTGGTGTGTTCAACCAGACAAGCCTTTCTTTGATCTTCAACCATACACATAGAGTAACATAAAATGATTTCATATAATTCACTCATCATAGTACGTATCCACAAACTTGCTCTTCATCCACTTGAAGCTGTTGCGAAAGGAAGACTTTAGCTTACCTTCCATGGTGTACATGTTGTATTGTGCGACCCTTTTCCTCCTCTTGACCTCTGGATTTCCAGAATTGGCAAAGTCATCTATATTATTGACACTAGGACCATTGAAACTGTATGACTTGGACCTGTCATCAAAGGCTGATAGGATGTCTGAGTAGGATTTTGAGTAGTGCCCAGGAAATGATTTGCTCTTCTCCATGGCCTATGATGTTGCTTAATGAGGAGGCCTTTGCCCCTAGTTCCATTTTAAAGGAAGAGAAACTTGGTTTTGGATATCATGCAGGATATTGATACATTAGTGCGGTATGCATGGGCAATGATAATGGTTTATTTGATCATTAAATAATTGAATTAATCAAATTCGTTTAGAGTAAGAGATAGTGCTGATTGGATGGGAAAACATGAATTCGACATATGGTGGCAGACAATAAGCACAGGGTCGGGTGCTCAAATAATGCCGTATGATGCAGCAGAAGTATCAGAATATTCCAGTGCAATTTTCTGATGTGTTACCTTGGCCACAGCCCACAGTTTTGTGGTATCTAATTAGCTCCACTAGAAACGTTTCCTGTCATTCTGTTTACACCAAAAAGAATATCATTTGGCTTGACAGCAAAAAATAATTATGATGGAGCAAACGTCACACAAGTTTAAATCCTACTGAAGTTTGTTGTTGACCTATTTACACCAAGAAGAAAATCATTGGTCTCTTCACTTGATAAAGAAAAGCAATCCTATTATATATATGTGGTCATGATTAAAGTAGTCTAAAGTCATGGTACAACTTGGATACCCAAAAAAATTTCATTATATAAACCACTGAGTCTGACTTCTCATTATATTGTAATGAAGTCTAGTAAGCAAGCATTCAAGTGCTTATTAGATTAACTTAGATATGCAAATTATAAACTTTTTGTGACATGACATGAGCAATTAGTGTAGTGTACATCTAAATAAGGGAAGGATATTCAAGCTCCTGAAGACTTGAAATGTATTGGACACACTACCAATGAGGTTTACCAACAAATATTATACTGACTTTTGTGTTCATCAAAAAAATTATTCCGACTTTTGTTGTTGAGAGATACTGCCTCATTAGCTGTTAAGCTTAGTTTAAGGAGAAGAGTTGATCAACCTATTAAATGTAAGGTTGAAGTCTACTCTAAAAAAATTACGGGAATATTATAAATTTTACTTCTTTCTTCGTGAAAAGAGCAACTTGTATTTTCACTACAAGTCGAGAATAACGTGGAGAGGTTGAAATCTCTAACAAGACTATTGTGGAAATCTATATTATCTTTTGATTTAAAAAATAAAGAAGAGAAAACAAAATGAAAAAAGAAATTTTAAAAATTGGGTTTATTTTTTCAAGTGAAAGTTCAGCAATGAATTATCATAATAAATTACTAATGGTCCAAAACTTAAACGTTTAGGAGATGAACTATTATAATAAATTACTACTTGTTCAAGACAAAACTTAATTGTTTAGGAAATGAAGACATATATATTTTCAGTTGGCATGAGGCTATGCACATCATGACATATTACAAGACCAATGGTAACCGGATATGGTGGCAGAAGCTATTCATGAGAATAAACCAGCATTGATATTTGATTTGGGTTTCAAATAATGGTGGGGTATACCAATTTTGGTTCTGGGCGTGTCCATTGGAGGTCGGCCTAGTGGTCATCAACCATGATTACATTACAAATTGCCATATTGGTGGTGAGGTCCACACGGCCCAATTGGATTGTGGAACATTCAACCTCGGCAAGTGTAACTCCCACTTGATGAAAAACTACTATTTTCCTCCAACGGCCATATTTCCTTTAACTTTGTACTATATAATATATTATAGATGATGGGAAATGTATACAATGTTGAGTTAATTAAGATGATTGACATCTGAAGAAATCAGCACCATCCTCAACATCATCAGTCCGAATGCTTCCACTTTGTGCCATAAGTATTCTGTACACTCTCTTTGAACAAACCTCACCTAATCTTCTGTCCCCACCGAGCAGTCCTTCCGTTGTCAAGTCCTTGAGGAGAAATTCCTTTTCATGAACCTGTCATTTGATACAATATTCAAATGCAAATCTTAATTTTTTTTTTTTTTTTTATTTAAGCAGAGGCAAATTTTGAAAGTCATCTTCTTGGCAACCAACGGATAACACTACCTATCGATGTAACACTATGGTCTGAGTTGCAAGATGTATATGCCCTCAAGTTGGGAGTATGGAAAGATTAAAAACAAAAAAAACAAAACTGACAAACTTTATATTTCTCCTTTCTATATTACTACTTTAGTATATATTAAAATGGAATATCCTCTTTTTTTCCGGTTTCTGAAATCAATTGATGGTGTCAACAATATTTTTTATTTAATCTGCATGGAAAAATTCACAAAGCTATTTGCAAATCCCATCCAGACGAACCAAAATGGGTCCAGATCACTTAAATTATAAACAGATAATTGTAGACTGTAGTAGTTTTATTTCTTAGAAAAAAAAAACCCTTGACTCAATGTGTCAGTGAATTACAATGACTGCCCTTGATTCCCAAACAATCCTTGAAAGGAACAGCCAAATTGAGCCCTAGAACAAAATTTCCCTCACCAAAAAGCTAATTGAGAGTATTTCATAATATGCAATAAATATGCCACACTGCCACTAGCAAAACTAGCCTCTCAAATATATGATATGATTCAAACAGACAGACATAAATAACTATGGCATAAACTGTCAGAAAAGCACAAGAAGGGCTCATTTAGAGGTCCCATGGAAACTAAACAGTATTAAAATAATTCTGCATTTCCTTGAGATCGCATTTCTGATCGTATACGATAAGTTGAGGGGATTGATTAGATTTCTGCCAACAGCATTTAGAAGATTAAAACGTTTTCTTTTTGTAAGTAATGTATTCATACTAAAAAAAAATATTCATATCCAGTGCACAAAGCTCCCACTTTTGCAAGATCTAGGAGAGCTAATTGGTAGGTAGCCTTACCCTCAAAATTTTTTTTTTTTGGAGAGGCTGATTCCTGAACCTGAACTAGCGACCTTTTTCTTTTGGTGAAAGACACTTACCATTGCACCAAGACTCAACCTCTAAGAAAATGTATTAGTACTATATGCACAAAAAAGCCATTCAATTTCCATGGGCTCACCAAAGGCACTGATATTGAATAGTGTAATATAGGCCTAAAGAACGGAATCAACTCAATTGAAGGACTCAGCTTATTTGCCACAAGGTCAATTAAAGATAAAAACATGTTGATAATGTTTACCGATTTACTAGGATCCATGTAGACACTCAGAAGAGATTTCATGGTGGGGTACTTCTTCCCAATGGCAATAGCAAATCGTGGCTGTACCTTTGGAATTGATACCAAAACTTTCAACCTGGATGTTTAAAGCAAATTCATTATTTTTGGGGGGATAAGTAAAATAAAGTTAGAACCACAAAAGATGAGCCACATGTATAAATTAAATAACGGCATTAAAATATACTGATTAGCAAATTAATATAACATAGAAGTAAGTTAAACTCCAAATAATAATACTTTTCTTTCCAGAGAATCTATGTCCTAAACTTGGGTTTAAATTCTTGACTTAGTGCACAAAGCAGAATGTTAAACAGTCTTATTCTTTTGTAAACTTGGATTACCATATTCTTCTTGCAACTTGATAAGTTTCAATTTACTGTTTCAGATGAAGTGTCACCAGGCCTTATATACAAAAGGAAATTGCATCAGGTCAAGGCCTTATCAATAGCCAATTCATCAACCCCTTGGAAACAACCTAATCCAACACAAAAAGCCAACCAACCTCTGTACACAGGACATCCCTCCTCTCTTTCATGTACAACTTACATTTAAAGCTAGAAGTTGCATCCTCATTAACAAAATACCAAAGAAGAGTCTAAAACTTCCCAGGAATTTTTCCCCTTGTTAGAAAATGTTTATTGAATCCCAAAATAATTTGAAAACTCGTTCTCTGTAATGCAGTAAAATCTACAGGTAACTGACTCCATCCACCAAAACCAGTTGTCAGGTATGCCCAAGAGTAATCACGAAGCAATATAAAACGAGGTATCCAAATCTTTATATATAAAAACTGACAAGAGGGAGTAAACCTACGCAATATAGCCCATGTAAATCTGTTTTTTCATTAGAGAAAAAAAAAATATTTGAAAATGTTTTTCATAAGAACTTTCTATGAATACTAACATTTAATACAACAATAGGCATACCTCAACAACACGAGAGGCATACAGATCTAAAACCCAAAACTGCCCCCAAAAAATCCAAAATAAGAGTAGAAGACTAAAAGAAATGAGTATGAACTGATTCCAAAAATAAGAGCTAGGGATTATGCCATGGGAGCTCAAGGTCTTTAAACATACAACTTTCTGTCTTCCACCACATCTACCACATAAGGCACAAAGACAGCTTTCCAAACCAACACAACTCTTGTACCTTCCAAACCTCCTATTTCAAGCTATAGGGGTAATGTTTCAAACGTGGTGCACTAGGCATATTCTTTTTGAGGTGTTGAACTGTTGCTTCTGCTAGATATTTTTTCAGATACCTACTACAACTACGTAGGTGAAACAATTAATCATTATTTTTATAACATATATATTCAGAAGTCAATGAAGATTACATTTATTCTAAGAAAATTGAACATGTTGCAGAGTAACATTGTAACTTCTTGATGCCAGTTCTTGGATGATGAAAACAAAAGACTTGTAACATTTGATACTGAACCACAAGACAAATTATTTTTAAAAGAAAAAGGAATTCAGCACAATTAATGAAATATTGCTGGGACATTTGAAATGCTAAGCTAGCATTTGTTGGAATCAATTGATGATTGATACAATTTGGATAAAAAGAAAAAGAGAGAGAAGAATGCTCACCATAAGCTCTTTTTTATTAAATTCTTGTCAACAGTGTCCTTAGGAATTAGGGATCCATTAGCATTTACAGATAGGCGCGTCAACTTCTTTCTGCAGTTTATGAAAGCAAAATATAGATTCAGAATATTGACCAGCTAAAATATAAATATTCCTGAGAGCGAGAGAGAGAGAGAGAGAGAGAATACACTATAATAAATTTGAATATAATGGGATCTAGATGTAAACCATTATATGGAGCTAGTGAATCTAGAAACTTATCAATAAAAGAGCCATGTATAATTATTAATCCATCAGTTTATAAACTAAGCCTGTCAAAAGAAAAATTGTAATAAATCATCCAAATTATTGTAATTTAGATAATCTTGATTGATACTTATGTCTCAGGTGGTGGCCATAGCAATAAATTGTATTAAGCATGTATTCTTTTCAGTGTGTACTTAGAGACGCAATAAGGTTCCAATCTCCACACAAAGGTACATACAGGCACTAAGTACCTAAATTGGCAGGATGCCAGGCTGGAGGTCAAACCAACAACATGTTCGGCTAGTTCAGCTTCATCAATGCATTGCCTAGAATGCACTTTCACAAAATGAGTCACTAATTTTGCCAGCACCTGTATGAAAAAAATTTGATAGCAAAAATAAATGAATACCAAAAACTGAAAAGACCAATGAAACGTGGAAAGTAGATGTTTATCATATTCCTGTAAAACTTGGGGTAGCAGTTCTACCTCCTCAACAGGTGGACGTCTCCAACCATTATCATTTGACCGGTTCTTGTACTGTTCCTGTTCCCTGACATAGTGCCAAGACCAATGTTTCAATTAGTATTAAACATCCCATAAATAAATAAAAAGATATTAAAACATTATCAAGCACAAATCCAGGGGGAAAAAACCCCAATATTGAACCAAAAGACAGAGAATGGAATTTTGTAGGATTATAAATCTCTAGGTCCATCACAATTCAGGAATCAATATTCATTGCACTATCCTTAATTGAAAACATATGTCCAAGATAAGACACAACCTGGGCACAACTAAACCAAAATATATTTTGAGTATAACCTGCTCTTATTAGCATGATAAAAGGAAAAAGTGGAAAATATTAAATTAAAAAAAAAATGTTGCAGCTATGCCTCGCTGTATTCCCAATTCCAAGGAAAATGGACATTGGATATATATATATATATATATATATATATATATATATATTTTGATAGGTAATCAGAAAACTATTATTAAAGAGAAAAAAAGGAAAAGTACAAGTTGTTCATGATGATGAACAACAAGAAAAATTAAAACAAACAGCACAACAAAAACAGAAATCAGGAAACTAAGCTAAGGGAAAACATAAACTCAGAGAGAGAAGAACAATCAGTAAAGCCCCAACAACGAGACCACTCCAAAAGACTACGTTGGCATAAAACCTTTAACTCATCCAACGTCTTCTCGTTATCCTCAAAGGAACGACGATTTCGCTCCAACCACACAATCCACATTAAGCACCCTGGAACCAAATTTCAAATGTTCGAATTATGTTTCCCAAGCCACTGATGCCAACAAGATAACAAACCCGCCACTGAACCTGGCATAACCCAATGAATACCAAAAGCCTGAAGCATAATAGTCCATAGGCAATGAGTAACAGGACAATGAAGAAGAAGGTGGTCAACCGACTTCCCATCACAACAACACATACAACACCAAGAAACCAACAGGCGACTCCTAAGTATAAGATTATCCAAAGTGAGGATCCGAGATAAAAATTGCAAAAGGGGTACAACACTACTGCATGGGAAGCATGCAAGGAAGAGCCAAAAAGAAAATAAATTGTAATTAAAAAAGGACATAGAATAAAAGATATTATACATTTCAATCAGAACTTGATAAGTGACATTCTAAGCATTAATGAAGACAGAAAATTCACAGTAAGAAAGAAATGGGTGAGAGAAAGTAATAACTTTTGCTTCATTCATATGATTTTCCAGACAATGAATACAACACTCACAGAACTAGTTGAATACTTTCACTTTCTTAACCTTTCTGTGCAAAACCACTCATCTGTTGTATCTCTTACACGCTACTATTAAAGACATCTTTGCAACCATGTACTTGCATTAATTCACAAGATTGCCTCATATACTACTAAGCAAAATGTAATAATTATTCTTATTTATCCCAAAGATTTTGTCAAATCAAAATATTCTTTCAAAGCTTCTTTGTAAAAATCGAAATAAACTTTATTTTTTAATAAACCAAATTTGTCAAAATCATAATAAATTTGTCAATAAACCAGATAAAGAGTGAGCTTGATAATCCTTTACTGATTTGTTTGGCAAGATAACGTAACAATACTAAGATTCATTATGCTTTAAGGGTCAAAATCAGATTAGACCCAATATCAAACTAGGTTTTTTTTCTTTTTCTTTTTCTTGAATGGTAACACACACACACACACACACACACACACACACACACACGCGCACACTCCAGTTTGCTCTTACGAGAGGAGGATTTGAGCTAAATCTCATTGGCTAAAACTGGTTACTTTTACATCCCTTAACAATTTCTAGTGGCCTTCAATTTTGTCATACAACTATTTAATAAAACATTCTCCATCATGCACATATCAATGTGATATACGCAGAGATGAATTATGGGGTGTGTATATATATACCTCTTGTAATGCAGCCTGGGGCTTTCCCATAATCATATGAAAGCATAAATCATGTAAGATCTTTTTTTTTTATATGTCATGTGAGGACTATTGCAATACCTCATCTTTATAATAAATAAATAAAATGATAAACAATCTAGGTCAAGAAGATGCAAATTCCCTTGAATAAAATACTTATCATATTCTTGAAGAGAAAAGTACAAAGGAAAAAAATGCTATATGGGAGTAGAATTCAGTCTCACCTTTTATTAATATATGCCATTAACCTATTGGTGAGGTAACAAATTGTGAAAGATGGGTAACAACTTTGAACACTGGAAACATGATCCAAAAGAGATTCATTGCTGACAAGATTACAAAATTCTTTGGCCTCATATACAAGCAATACATAAGGAATCTGTACTCCATTAGAAGAAAGCTGCAATAGATTAACAAAGTTAACTTATGTCAAAAAATAGCCATAGCAACTACATGCAGGCCATAGGTGCATTGTAAAAAATATTCTCTCTACATTATATGGGAATACAGATACGAGCTCTGATTAGCAAATTATTAAATATTCTGTTATATTTTTACTCAAAACTGTCTGGAGAGGAAACAGATAAACAGTATATCTATTCAAAATAACCTTTATGCCAACTCTTCTTTCACTAGCAGCAAAAAGATATTAACAGATATATAAAGAAAAACAAGAGGCAGTTCTAGATAATAGAAAAACATAGACAATTCCAGAAGTTAATTTTCAAAAATAAATTATGAGCACCAAGAACAGTGAACAAGACATAAAACAAATAAATCAAGCTATCTTTTCATGTAGAGAAAGCTTGTTTATTATGTGCTCTGTAGGCATATTAAACTCCTAAAGTAGAGCAAGTAGCAGGGGAGATGCTTGCTACGCTTTCAAATCTATCCTGTAGTTCAAGATCCCCATCCAAGCTTGCCTTTTGCCATCAACCACTACAACCCTGATATAATATATTGTAAGAGTAAAGGACAATGACTAAGAAATAAGGAGATATACACAATTATATCAGATCCAACTGTTTACAAGAAAATAAAGGCCCCAGATCAATGCTAAGGGAAAACAGGTTGAAGGGTAAAATCTCTCAAAGCCCTTTATAAACATAGGTAGGAGCAACAATTGCAGAATTTCTTAAACGCCTTCATCACATGTAATAATTAAGCCAGTTGTCAATACATATATTCAGAATATGGTAAGTAAGAACAACAGAATCTGAAGCTTGCAAGAGAAACAATGTTTAGATAGTCCGAAACATTTGTTGGTGAGACTATTCCCTCTCTTCCTTCCCTGCTCAGGAATCAGTATCTGTAGCAATCAGGTGAGTCTAATGGGTGGATAAACAACACTTGCCCCAACAGCTTGTGCTAATAGAAAAGGATTTAATCACTTAACCATTATTCTATTTTTAGTACTCCCATTCACATGGGGGCTCAAACTCCCTCTCAATAGGTTGGGACCAACATGGAATGTTTAACTTCTAAATGAAATTGGATGGAGACAAGGTTTGAATTTAGGACCACCTACTCTGATACCATGATAAATTACCACTTGTCCTAAAAATTTTAAATTTGGGATCAATGGTAACTTATCAGCTGGGAATGATTTCAAGTGAAACATAGTAACTCCACTTAACTACTTCTTCATTGATTTCTTCTTTTTCTTTTTCTTTTTCTTTTTCTTTTTCTTGATAAGGAAAGTCAAATTTCAATGAAGATTGATATTTGAATACTAAAATTATAGCCAACAATTGCCTTGAAAATTATGTCCAAAAAGAAAACACCACATCCCCATCCTTCACTAAGTTCAGGTAATGTTTTCTAGTTGATAATTCCAAACACCATATTGATGTTCAATAATCAAAATGGTCATGCCCCTACTATTGAATATTTGAATATATCTCTCACTATTCATTCTCTTTCGCAATTACAAACCCAGGACTATGAGATAACACATTAATAACTTCACAATAATAACAATACAAACTAGATAATGACAACATTCTATGTGTGGAAGCTTTTGTGGGATCCAGTAAATTGACCCTTTACAACTATCATGTAAGACAGGACAATTTCCCGAATCTGCGCCAATTCTAGATGTGGGTTCCAAGTAGTCTAGTTGACTGGCACTGTACTAGAAACCTAGGACCAAGTCCTGCTCAAACAACACACCAAGAACTTGCAGTGAGAACGGGTTGTGCGTTTGAAGGAGAGGGATGGCTACCCCCTATTGTACAGTATAAGCACTAGAACAAAAAAGTAAAAAGAATCAAGCCTAGACAAGATTTATTTTTTCTCACTTTTTTTAGGGTGTCACTCTCATTTTATTACCAAGAAAATTGTGGGTTCAACCAAGAAAATCTGGAATACTAACCCGGTTAACATAGTTAGCAAATATTAGGAGCTGAAGCACACTTTAGGACACTGGCAGGCTGGGAAGCACGGGTGCGGCGTTTGGGCCGCCGCACCCGCGTCCGACGCGGCCCGACGCGGGGACGCGCAGGCGACGCCGCTGCCTGCGCGTCCGTGCCGCGTCAGGCATTAAAAAATTAGTTTTTTCGGCGCAATTCGCGCCGATACGGCGCCAATTCGGGCCGATTCGCGCCGATTAGGCCCAAATCGGTCCGTATCGGGTGAAATCGGTCCGGCCGATACCAGCGAAATCGGCCGATACCGGACGAAATTCAAAAAAAAAAAACAATAACAACAACAACAGGTGCGTATGGCTGAAAAAAAAAAAGGGGTGCAAACGCACCGTTTGGAAAAAAACCAAGACCCAACCCTCTCCCTCTTCATTTTTCTTGCGCCTCTCTCCCACTCTCTACCTTCACTCTTCAGCTAGGCTCTCTCCTATTCTCTGTATTCTAGTTATTATTTACCATTGCTCTTAAATTTGGTATATATTTATATAATGTGAAAAAAGTATGTTTAGCAATATATTAAAAATATAAATAAAAATATTTTTAATAATTTTTTAATCGCCGCATCCCGCCGCACCCGCACCCTACTTTTTCAAAAATTGCCGAGTCCCGCACCCGCTCCCGCACCCGCACCCGCACCCGAATCCCGAAACGCACACGTGCTTCATAGCTGGCAGGACTCTTTTACACTCGTCTTATTTTCCTCTTTGAAAAGCTAGAGTTCATACACAATTTTAGAGGTGGAATGGCTCAGCAACTTTGCGCAATCGGATCTAAGGAGAGGGAGAAACATTTGATTTTGTATAGCTTTCACTTTCTGAGACATGTTTTAATGACTTGGGGATTTTCCATTTTTTTACTTCTTTTATTAGTACATTAAAAACATATACACACCCAGTGAGTCTTGAACCCACGATCTCACCCTCCATCTCATTATTAAGGAAAAAGGAAATGTTGTTTGAGCTAGAGCTTATTTACCCTCATTTTCTTTCATTTTATAGACTTTCTATGAGAAAGTACTTAGTACAGGAGCCAATTTTGCATCTCAGCAGAAAATGGTAAGAGTGGAGCTGTGCTTAATACAAGTGTTGTCCTAGTCCAAACCAAAATGGTTTTGACCCTTTACAACCACCAACGATGACACAGTGGGCAGCTTGCCTCATCCATACTATCAAGCTCATTGTAGGTTTAACCAGGACAATCCGCATCATTCTAGGTTAAACTTACTGTGAGTAATGGGCCCATGATGTGTTTAGTCAACCTAAAGACGTGGAATGGCTCATCATTTTTGAAAGAGAGGTTTAAACAGAGGATAAGAGAATAAAGGCTTTGTTCTCTTGTTAAAAACTTTGAGAAGAATTTAATATTGTCTTCCATATCCAAACATTATTATTATCAGGGACTTCACATAAATTTTTACCTGTGAGATATGCTCTGGAACATTCATAGTCCACACGATTGATCTCTCAATTGGATTTGAAGTTATACGGTATGCAAGCCCCTTTTCGGCAAACCTTGTAAGCAGATGTCCTATAGGAAGGAGGTAAGACTCAGAACAAGAGGTTTACAGATTATTGACAGTTTACAATAGTCATCTACTTGGGAAGAATAAGGATAATCAAACAACAGAGCAAGAGGGATGTCAGAATCATATCTGGTGGGAGGAGAGGAGACTCACCTCCAATTGACCCCAGTTCGACCACTTTAGCATCAATTTCAGCCACGATGGATTTTAAGGCAAACTTTCCTTTCTCCCACTTTTGCTTTTCTTTCTGCATTTTTTTCAATTCTGCAGCTTCAGCCTTCTGAGCTGCTTTCTGCAACTTCTCTTGCTGTATAACGGATTTCCATCAGCTACTTGTATGTTAAAATAAGGAACTCATTCAGATCATCAAAACTTACTTCCTTCTTTAATTTCTTCTCTTCCATTAAGCGAATCCTTTCCTCTTTTGCCATTTTCTTCCTTCCCCTAGCTTTGTCCGTCATATTGTTTTCATCAGCATCAGTTTTAGTTCTTTTCTGATTAACTTTGTTGATCTGCTCCATGCTAACATTTTCTTTGTCAGGATAATCATCCACCTGTTAATATGTCAACAAGCCAGTGAATGTGCATAGTAACGAAAAACATAAATCAAACTGCTGGTGCACCAACACCTTAATTATAACATTGAAAGAAATCTATGATGTCTCGTTGAAACATAAGATTCGAACGAGTTTGGCCTCAAGTAGTGGCGGAGGAGAGATTTGAACTAGTGACCTCTACAAGGTCCCAATCTAATTGTGCTACCCCTTGGGTTCATAGCCATTTGAATTAGCTTTTAGCTTTCAAATTTTGTTGCTCATTTGCTTATGTACATCTTTTTAAAGCCTCACTTTTTCTACATACAGCTATACTTTTGCCCACTTTTAGCAAAGCAGCAAAAAGCCAATCCAAATGCACGAGTCTCCTGGAATTCATTACAAAACTTTTTAAATTTTATCAACAGACTGCCATTAACTTGACACACAACCTAAGATAAGATCCTTGTATATTTCAATCTAAGAATAAAATCCACACTAATTATGTAACACTTATTTCATAACAAGAAATAACAATTACAACCCTTTGAAACCTTGTCAAAACCATAAAAAGTAGGGAGTAATGAGCTATAAAAACACAATAAGAGGAATTGATTTTAATTATCGATACAGATCCCACTTGCTTTGAAAACGCAAAATGTAAACACTTCAATTTAAAATTTCACAAACACCACAAGAAATCGAAGAACGATTATAACGGTTAGTAACATCTCAGCATCGAGAAGAAGTACCTGACAATCATCATCGTCTTCCAATGAGGACATTCGCATTAAACTATTATTCCCTGTCAAACAATTCACAAACGAAATTCAACATGATACGTATTCTTAGTATTTCAAAACAACGCCTATACAAATTTGACTTTAGCATATACCGAGAGAACTCGTCGAATCCATAAACTTAGAACTCCATTCTGAGTCCATTGACACTCTGAAATCAGCACCGATTGTTTCATCCTCATTCTCCTTGCAATTTTCTCTTCCAGAACCACTTTCAGAGTCATTATCAGACTCCAAACAAATCAATCCAGTAATTCCTGAGAAACACGCAATCAAAGCTCAATACGAATCGAAAAAGGAAGAAAAAAGAAGAAGAAGAAGAAATTATTAAGCTTAATTGGAAAAATGGAACTAACCGGAGAACTTGTTGTGATCGGGATGGGAAACCCTAGGTTGTGGATTGGAAGAGTTTACGGTGGTGCATTTGACAATTACGAGATCGGAGTTTGGAGCAGAGAGAGGGGTCTCGGGGACGAAGGAGGGAGTGGAGGTTGGACCCGGTTTCTGCGGGGTCGGGTCGTCGATGAAGACAATATCCGGAGGGTTCGGGTTCGGGTCCGGGTCGGATAAGCGTTGTTTCTTGGAGGCGAAATGCAATGGGGTTGAGAGCGCATTTTGGTGGAAGTGGTGGTGGTCGTCTTCTTCGTCGGAGAGGAGGATTGGCTGTGACATTTTTTTTTTTAGAAGAATCGGAGGGATTGAAGGGAAGAGAAGGGAATGGGAGAGAGTGTAGAGTAGAGTAGAGAGTGGTTTCTTCGAATAAGCGCGGGAATATGGTTTATGAGGAAAGGGTGTGTTTGGGCATCAGGATAGGGCCATGTTTGGTGAGAAAATTGCATGGGTAACTAAGATAAGTGTAACGTCTTTTATATTATATTTATCTATCTTTTTTTTTTTTTTTTTGGAAGAGAAAGTTTCAACCTATAACTTTCGCTGCTAATAATAGTTTTTTATTATCAAACCAAGATACTAATCGGTCTTTAGTGTAGACGAAAATTGAATCTTAAATCTCTTATTCAACTATCAAAGATTTTACTAGTTGAGCTAACTAAAACCCACTATATTTATTTATCCTTGTTACACCTAATACCATCTTGCAGTTGGTTAGACAAATATAGAACATCAAAATTGTGGTGGGTTGATAAAGAAGCAATTAGGTCCTTG
Organism: Castanea sativa; assembly: GCF_040712315.1. NCBI lineage: Eukaryota > Viridiplantae > Streptophyta > Magnoliopsida > Fagales > Fagaceae > Castanea > Castanea sativa. Next base: position 31,919,957 of record NC_134014.1, on the reverse strand, counting down.
AACGAAGATCGAGTTATACAGTCATCTCAATTGACTTGGTTATTGGCTTGTGGATTCCATACCTCAACCAGTTGGCCATTGTAGTCGTCCTTAAAAGCAATTCATATTAGTTCTCTCCACATCAACATTTATTGTAACCTGCAAGACCATCACATCTAATTTTATTAAGTACCATTTGCGTGCAAAACTAGGAGCTACTAACTTGATACATGCCCCTCAATCGAACTTATGCAAGTTTTGGGTGAAGGGTTTTCTAATAAAAAATGACCATCACACATTTATAAATAATTAAATACCCCCTCACATGTTGATATTTTGTCATTTTCTTCAATTGGTTTACTGACTTAACAATTGGAACCAAATTAAGTTTACATTTTCTAAGCAAGATACCCAAGTTGCAATGATTCATCACTGTTTGATCCTCGTTGAAGTCCTTGTTTGCAGTTTGGTCTCTTCTTTAAAATTTTAGCTACCTACAAAAACATATAGAATATTTACCTTTGCTTTATGTGTGTTTAAAAGGTCTTGAAAAATTACAAAACTTTAAAATTTCGTAATAATGCATTATGAAATTATTGAAGTTAAGGCTAGACGTGATTATAAATTGTATACGGACGTAGACAACTAATTTTTTTTTTTGTAAGAGATGTAGATAACTATTCTCTGGTTTTTTGGTTGGGTTTTCTGTGTAATTGTGGTGGGGTTCTTTCTAGGTTTTTTGGTTGGGTTCCTGTGTGATTGCAGCGGGGTTCTTTATGGTATTTTCTGGGTATTTTTTGGATTGCAGTTATGAAAGAGTTGGCTGAGATGGTGAGAGGGAGAGGAAGAACTTGGGTATGATGGTGTGATAGAGGAGAAGTGAGAGAGGAGAGAGAAGAGACTTGGGAAAGAGACAAGCACAAAAGAGAGAGAAAAAGAAATTAATAAAAAATTTGCCATCTTGCTATAGTGCGGTCTTAAAATGCTCTCATTTTTGAGACCGCACTATAGCAAGATGGCAAATTTTTTAGCAAATGGCATCTATGATGGAGTAGGTTTTTGGGGTTATAAATGCTAAAAATATCATTTTTGCATTTATAACACCCTTGACGAGAATGCTCTCTCTTAAGAGAGAGAGAGAGAGAGAGAGAGATGATAGGAAAAGGATGTTGACCAACAAAAAAAAATAGTAAAAGTATAAGTTGGAACTTTTACAAGAGATCATATGTGTGGTGGGCCTTTTTATGATTTTGGACTAGACTACCTCCTGCTGCACTGGGCCCAGGTATTCTGGATAAGAGAGTCAGGACCGACCCAACTGCAACTCACTTTGGTCTCGCTTGCGCACAAACTATGTCTCTGTTTGCCGAAACTATTGTCACATGCCCATGGCAGGCGAAACTGCCGCAGAAGAACGTTGTGGCAGAATGGGTACAACAAAATAATGATAAGCGAGATACGTTATTGTTAGGCAAACTAAATAAACAATCTTTTGCTAAACTAAAAGAAAAGAAATTGTAAGAGTAATAATAAAGGTTGGAGGAGAAAATATAGCAATAATCAGTAAAGTCAAAGAAGAAATATGGCTAGTTTGCCACATTTAGTTTAGTTACGGGGTTGTGGCCAAGAAGGAACCATTTCCTCAATGTAGGTAACCTCGCAAGAGCATCCTGCCATGGAAATTACACACTTTAAGGGAGCGGACCTGAATGGCTTGTGCCCGAAAGTATTTCTTAGCAGATGGTAGGCTTTAAGAGGGAGAGAAGGAAAAAACTCATTGGTGCATGCCTACCATTCTAATCTCTCTTGCTCTTTTCTTTTAACTCTCTGTTTCTTTCCCCTATTTTACTATTTCAATTCTCCCTTTTGTTTTCTCTCTTTTCTTTAGTGCTTTCTTGTGCGCGCGTGATGGTGATCACTCTTATGGCGATTGCTACACTTGCCTCTCTCCTGTTGTGCATAGAAAATGCTCTTTATATACTACCTGCCGCGACTGTTTTTTTACCATTTTACCTCTTAACAACCTTTGTCTGGTATAGGTGTCCTTACCGACCACCATTAGTCTGTCAGTGCCTCAACCACCACCACTTACCTGTGCTAACTATGCCACTTCCTATTACCAGACAAAGAAGGTTGTTTTGTTTGTTTGCTCACCGTGGTCTTCTCATCTGCCACGGTGTGGGTGTTCTCCTTTCTTATCCCTCATAACATGCACTTAGTGGTTCCAGCTCATCCTCCCTTTTTTGGGTGGTATGTCATCCCAGCAAGACATTTCTCCCAAAAGAGCTTAAGCAGGAACCCCAGAATAGGCTTCCCCTTCTCCCTACCGCCAAACCATACCCTTTCTTACCTCTAACCCATGACCCACCACTCTTGTATTGGCTGGGTACAGGCTAGTAGGGCCTGGGTCTTACGCGTGCTTCATTCCCTGTGTACATCCAAAACCTGTCTGCTACTTATGCGTTTGCCGTGGTTTAGGGCTTATTTGTGCGTTCTGCCACCCACCCTTGACCTCTTATGGCATGAACCGTCTTCTGGTCTTTCATTCTTTATTGGTCTGTTTCATTTCAAGGGTTGGGCCTTGCTTGGGTTTCTCATTCCTTGCTTCCCCCATAGTCTTGTTGCCAATCCTGCCACACTATTCTGCTATTCTTGCCATGGTATTATTGGGCCCGTGTTTGCTGGGCCTCTTTAGGCCTACTGCCCAGCCTTCTTTCAATAACTCCGTATGGTCATTCATGTTACTTTGGGTTTTCCCAATCCGCTACATTGCTTGTGGGCTCTTTTGTCCCATTTCTTTCTCCTTGGGCATCTTTGGCCCATTTGCTTTCCTTGGGCATCCTCGACTCATTTCCTAATTCAGCATTCCCATGGGCACTTTGCTAACTCTTCTAGGCTTCCCTAGCCCAATTACTTTATCCTTCATCCTTGGGGCTCATGGGCTTTCCATCAACCCCTTTCTTTCTTACTTCATTACATCGGGCCTGTTGTGGCCCATTTTTGCTTTCCTTCATTACATAATGCCAATGGATTTACTATTTCCTCCTTTGGACTCCTCTGGGCCCATTTGCTTTTCTCAAGACCCACTTATTCATTTTATGGGTCTGTGATCCATTATTCCTGCCATTAATGGTTCCTTCCTATCAATCCACTAACTCTCTTCTTGCCCATATTGTTGGGTTTCTTCCTGCTACTGAGCTTCTAAAAAATGAGCGTCAACAATATGCAAAGTTTTAGGAATTTTGAATTTCTTTTTTTAAAAGTTATTTTAGCCTTAACCATACATCAATTTTTTTTGGCAAGAAATTGCCTCAAGATCCTTTTTTAACTTTGTCTGGTTTTTTTCTCAAAAAAAATAAAAAATAAAAGAAAAAAGAAATTTGTTTGGGTTTTGTTAGAGTAGAAAGAAAATCTTTTCCTTATTAAAAAAAAAGTAATTTGGTATTCATTGTCCACAAAAATGTTCTCATTCTGACGATGAATATATATTGAAGTTTTATGTAAGAAATACTACAAAAGATTTGGGAACTTTAGACCAACAAGTCCTCTCACAGGGAAGATAATAATACTCTTACAAGAATGTGGAGTATTTTCTATACTATTATTTGAGAGGCTTCCTTTGTTTGGATTCCTCATTTTTTTAGTTCAAAAATGCCCTTATACCCTTATGTTTAAGTAGAGATAAAACTAAAGAATAATCTGGTAAAAATGCAACTCTAACTCCCACTAAAACATTTCCTAAAAAATATGACCACTTTCCTATTAATTTTCAAATTACTTTATCCACTTGTAAGTGCACAATTGCACCTGGACCCAAAAAAGATTATGGGCTCAGGCCCAATGAGCCTTAAACAATAAAATTTGTAGAGTGTGGGCTTGAAACCTAGGTTAGAAGTGCGGGGAGCTTGATAACAGGCTTTTATAAACGAATACAGGTAAATAACGAACGATAATTGCAAATGGATCTCCTCGGACTCGAGCCGAGGACTACTTCTTTATTATTTTTCTTTCTTTCTTTTCTTTTTCTTTAGAGAGAGAGAGTCAGCGAGAGAGAAAAAGATCAAGATCCTCCCCCTTCCTTTTGCATTCCTCCCCCCTTAAATACCCCTTTTTAGATGCCCTTTGGGACCCTGACTAGAAGTTTCTGCCCTACTGTTCAGGGGTCACTTCCCCATTAATGCGGCCAGGGAGGTAGGTACAGAGTCTTTAATGCGGAGGTGGCAGCCTTTGCTCTAGATATTTTCCTTAACACTAGGGTATCGAGAAGGTTCAGGGTTTCCCCCTTTAACCATTAGTCTTTCTAGAGTTGAGCTTTGACCTTCATAATGAAACTTTGAATTCTCTGGGGCTTGTCCGAGGAGAAGCTTGTCCTCGGCTGTAACCTTGGACCCTCGGCGTATTGGCCAATTCGTAGAGTTCAATTCTGAAGTAGGTCGGCCCTTCATGCTACAGTCCAAAGGCCCATATGCCCATTTGGGTCCTTTTACTCCCCACAATAGCCCCTCAAAACTCTATTTTTCATCATCCGAGGAGAAAAATAGGGTTTTGATCCGACGAGAACGAACTCTGCATACTTTGTAAATGATTGCACGTGTGGAAACCGTTTCGCGTTCCAGAAGACGCCACTTGGCGGTTTTATTTTCAAAAACGCGCGCATTTATTACCGTAAGTTACACCTTGTCCCCCACGTTCAACGATGAGATGGGCATCCAACGGTCCTCGTTATTTCACGGAAATTTGGGCGGAACAAATATAATTTCGAGGCCGCTTCCCACACGTGATGACGCTTCGGGAACCTGCGCCTTCATTTAATTCATTAGGGACTAATCCCATCAAAATATTAGCAATCACCTTTTGTCTGCACAAATCCGTGGAAACTCGTACAACTTCAAGTCTGTAAGTTCCTATTCCTTTTTTTCTCTTGACCCTTTCTCCTCGGACCCTGTCCTCGGCTCCCCTTATAATCATTCTCCCTCTTAGAATTTAGCCTTTCGTTCCTTTCTGATGGGAAAGTTCAAGTGTCTAGTTGATACCGCCGCTGGGATGGAAGGCTTTAGAGCCAAGTATAGGATTCCCAGCGACGTAGGTTTAGAATACTGTCCGGTGGAAGCCGTGGCCGGTTCTAGGAAGGCTGGAGAGGTTATCATCCTAATGGTAGCCTTTGTAGAAGGTGGGATGACCCTCCCAATGAAGCCTGTAACCAGTGAGTACCTCCGCAACCACCGGTTGTGTCCCAATCAGTGCGCCCCAAACGTTTTTAGAGTTTTGGGTAGCGTCGACGCTCTGAACAAGCAAATGGGTCTGAACCTCACCTGGCATGATGTCGTCTTTATGTACGAATGCCACAAACTCACTGGAGTCGGTTATTACATCAAATCCCGCTCCAGCGTAGTTAGGTTGATCTCCTGTTTGCCCAAGTCCAACAAAGGCATGAAGGATGACTACCTCATCGTCTCTGGCAATTGGCACGACGGCCCCCACTGCCCAATTGAGTGGGGAGTTCCAAGTGCGACTCCTTAGGATTTAACTTCCCATCCCATAACTCCCTAAATCATCTAGGAATGTGCATTTGCATTTATTCGGATGTCTACCTTTATTTTATTTATATGTTCTGCGAATCTAACCATGTTTGTCTATTTGGATGTTTTTCTTTGCAGATAAGCAAAACGTAAGCCCGCGCCTAAGCCACTGCAACGTTGCAGACTTGAATAGGGTGCTGTGCTCCGAGGTGTTTGTTAGCAGAGACCTACAGCTTAGAGCGGCCCACTTGATTTTGGGATACGATCCCGTCTCCTCGGACTTCCAGGAGATCGAGAACGCCATAATCGCGGGTGACCGAAGGCGTAGGAAAATCAACGTAGCCAGACGTCACTTCTTGGACGATCACGACATCCCTGACGCCCCTCACACCGTCTTGTACACACAGCCCATAGCGGCAGTTCCCCTCGCTGTGCACTCTTAGGCTATTGACGTCCCAGAGGAGCGAGTGTCTTCCTCGAACACATTGGACGAGGAGATAGACCAGTTTCAGCTTGAGGACTCCCTACGGCCTCGCGAAAACCCGTTTGTTATCCTTTCCGACGAGGAAGAAGAAGAAGCCGAGGCCTCTGGGATCGCGGGTCTAGTGATAGCGCGTCCAGACGATAGTTCCATTGAAGAAGATATGGACAAGCTAAAGGATCTTATGACCGATAGAGGCGCCCGAGTGGCAAAGAAAGGGACACAGGGGTCCCAGGTTCCCCCGGCTTTACCACTACCTCCTCCTCCTCCTCCAGCTGACCCTAAGCCTCCAGCCGAAGATCCTAAGAAGAAAAGGAAAGCGGAGGTTGAGGGGGCTGGAGGTGAAAAGCAAAAGAAGATGAAACAGCCCGCGCCGGCCCAGCAGCAGAAGTTGGACAAGGGCAAAAGGCGCGCCCGCTCAGTTGAAAGCGGGGAGATCAGAAACGTGGCTGAGGTGCGCCGAGCACCAGCTACTTGGTCTCCTGACTTGAGACTAGACGGCGCTCCCATTCCCTGCCACTCCAGTATTAGGGCGGTCCAGCAAGGCCACGCTCACCACTTAGCCGAGGTGCTGGAGCGTTCTCTTCTGCTGCCTAGGGACATGGAGTCCTTGGAGAAGATGGGTCAGCCGCAGCTGTTCCTCTCGTTAAAAAGGGGCTTAGCTCTGGTAAGTTCCACCTTACATTTATATTCTATGTTTATTTGTAAGCAACTTCACTGCCTTTAACCTCCTAACATATTTGCAGTCCATCCAAGAGGTTTTCGCGGCCGAGAAGTTCGTGGAGGATTCTCGGAAGCGCGCTGGGATGGAGCAAGAGCTAAGACAGGAGACAGAAAGATCCCTAGGCCAGGCCTTAGCAGAGAACGGGAAGATCACGTCAGAGCTGGCCGACTTGAAAAGAGAAAGAGATGGTGACAAGGCCAGCCTGAAGACGATGGAGGGACAAGTGGATGGGCAGCGTAAGCTTCTCCGCCAAAAGGATGACGAGCTTGCCCAAGTCCAACGGGCACGCTCTGACTTAGAAAAGGAGCTTACGTGTGCGAAGGACGAAGCTCGCGCCCATAAGCACACCCTGGAGGCCGCGAAGAAGGCCAGTTATCAAGAGGGGGTGACTAGAACACAAGAAGAGCTGACAGAGGCCTTTGCGGCCTTGTGCCGAGAGTACTGTCAGCTAGTCTAGGGAGAGGCCATGAATGTGGCAGGGGTTCCTCAAGCTTCCGAGCTGAGGAAGCCCGAGAACATTTGGCTCCCCCTAGACATACAGGAAATTGAAGACCCTCATGTTGCTACCTCTCCTGCCCTCCCTCCTGCGGTGCAAGAGCTTGTTCCTGATCCTACAGAATCTGAAGGTTCCTATAAAGAGAAGGACAAGTGTGATGGATCTGAGAAGGAGCAAGTCCAAGACATGGAGCCCCTCGTTCCTTCAACAGACAAAAGGAAGCAAGTTTTGTCAACCTTTGAACTGGAGTTGAAGAGTACTGAGGCTGGCAGCAGCTCTCTCCAAGACCCCCCTTCCTTAGTTTAGGGCCTGGTGTAGGAATTTTCTGTACCCCCTTCTTTATATATAATTAATGAAGAAGATTTTATTCAATTTTCGTTCATGTTGTCTTTGTTTTACTTTATACTTTTTATGCTTGCCATGAGAGCTTTCAATAACAAATAGTCAAAGGGAAAACAGAATAAATAAGTACAACTCCACTATGCAAATAACTATGACTTCAGAACTGCCGCACAACTTAATTTAGACATCAAATAATGTTAAAGTTAGACAATTCATATGACAGTTAAACCTTTGTAATCTGACATATTGCCTTCAGTATGATGTAAGGTCCGAAGACCATTCCTCACAAGAATTGATTTGTCACTCAAAAATGAAGAACTTAAGATCCAAATTAACGAATGGAGAGATAATAATTTTCCTATAACATGTGATAAGAATAAGAACAGTGACAAGATTTGCGGTCCGAGGACTGTACTTAGACAAGTTCCTGTTTGATTCATAACAGTTGTAACTTCAAGCGTAAATTTTCCCAAAGTAGGAGGTCCGAGGACCCGACATAACTAAGGTTCTGTTTAACAAATGAAAAGATATCAATTTTCACAAGGTTTGTGGTCCGAGGACTACACTTAACCAAGTTTCTGTTTGATTCTTAAGAGTAGTAACTTCAAATGTTAATTTTCCCAAAGTAGGAGGTCCGAGGACCCGGCATAACTAAGGTTCTGTTTAACAAATGACAAGACATCAATTTCCACAAGGTTTGTGGTCCGAGGACTGCACTTAACCAAGTTTCTGTTTGATTCTTAAGAACAGTAACTTCAAATGTTAATTTCCCCAAAGTAGGAGGTCCGAGGACCCGCATAACTAAGGTTCGTTTAACAAATGACAAGACATCAATTTCCACAAGATTTGTGGTCCGAGGACCGCACTTAACCAAGTTTCGTTTGATTCTTAAGAACGGTAACTTCAAATGTTAATTTCCCCAAAGTAGGAGGTCCAAGGACCCGGCATAACTAAGGTTCTGTTAACAAATGACAAGACATCAATTACCACAAGGTATGTCGTACGAGGACTCGCACTTAACCAAGTTTCGTTCTTGATTCTTAAGAACGGTAACTTCAAATGTTAATTTCCCCAAAGTAGGAGGTCCAAGGACCCGGCATAACTAAGGTTCTGTTTAACAAATGACAAGACATCAATTTCCACAAGGTTTGTGGTCCGAGGACTACACTTAACCAAGTTTCTGTTTGATTCTTAAGAACAGTTACTTCAAATGTTAATTTCCCCAAAGTAGGAGGTCCGAGGACCCGGCATAACTAAGGTTCTGTTTAACAAATGACAAGACATCAATTTCCACAAGGTTTGTGGTCCGAGGACTGCACTTAACCAAGTTTCTGTTTGATTCTTAAGAACAGTAACTTCAAATGTTAATTTCCCCAAAGTAGGAGGTCCGAGGACCCGACATAACTAAGGTTCTGTTTAACAAATGACAAGACATCAATTTCCACAAGGTTTGTGGTTCGAGGACTGCACTTAACCAAGTTTCTATTTGATTCTTAACAAATGTTAATGGTACTTATAACTTTGAGATGTTAACCAACAAAAGCACGTTTTATTAATAATAATACCTTCTAAGGTTATTTACATTCCACGGACGTGGTATAATTCTTTCATCTAGGTCAGCTAGCCGATATGACCCTATGCCTGCTACTGAAACAATACGATAGGGGCCTTCCCAGTTGGGTCCTAGCTTACCCCAAGCTGGGTTCTTAGAAGTCCCTACAACCTTTCTTAGTACAAGATCACCAGGTGCAAGTGGCCTTAACTTCACATGGGCATCATATCCCCGTTTTAGTTTCTGTTGATAGTAAGCCATTTGGACCATAGCTGCCTCGCGTCGTTCCTCGAGTAAATCAAGATCTTTCTCCAAGAGTCCATTGTTATTCTCCAGGCTAAAAGAGCTCGTCTTTAGGGTGGGAAAACCAGATTCCAGAGGTATCACCGCCTCGGCTCCATAAGTCATAGAGAATGGCGTTTCTCCCGTGGACCTGTGCGGTGTGGTCCGATACGTCCATCTACCTTTCGCATCGTCCAACCTTTTCTTAAACCCACTGACTATGACCTTGTTAACGGCCTCGGCTTGCCCATTTCCCTGAGGATAAGCTGGGGTGGAGTATCTGTTTATGATACCCATGTCACCACAATATTGCCTAAAGGCCTTGCTGTTAAATTGAACGCCATTGTCGGAGATAAGTGTGTGTGGTATACCGAATCTAGTGACAATATTTTTCTAGAAAAAATTCTTGGAATCAATATCTCTGATATTTGCTAAGGGCTCGGCCTCAACCCATTTGGTGAAATAGTCTGTTCCCACAAGAAGCCATCTTTTATTTCCTGCTGCTCTCGGAAATGGCCCCACTATGTCCAATCCCCACTGCGCAAAAGGCCAAGAACTGGAGAGAGGGTTGAGAACCCCTCCAGGCTGATGAATATTAGGGGCGAACCTCTGGCATTGATCACATTTTTCGGCATAGTCCCGAGCCTCCTCTCCGCATGTTGGGCCACTAATAACCCCGAGCCGTGCCACATGGGCTAAGGACCTTCCCCCGTGTGGCTTCCACAAATCCCTTCATGCGCGGTTCTTCGAGAAGTGCTTCCGTTGATTCAAAGGTGCACACACAATAAGTACGGTCTGAGAAGGATCATTTGTACGCTTCGATCCTCGGATAGCCAAAAACGTGGCGCCTTCCGACGCACCTTCTCTGATTCAGACTTGTCCACAGGAAGGATGTCGTTCTTAAGAAAATATACGACTGGGTCCATCCAACTAGGTCCAAGCCTTATTAGATGGACGCGAGCCGCCTTGGCGGGGATAAGAGTTGGCTCCAGCAAATCCTCCACAAGGATAATCCTGGGCAAATCCTGAGCCGAGGACGTTCCTAACGTAGCCAAGGAATCGGCATGAGTGTTCCCACTCCTAGAGATGTGAGCTAAGACAAATGAGTCAAATTCTGCTTGCTGACGCTTGACCTGGGCCAAATATTCTTGCATTCTTGGGTCCCTGGCCTCCATGGTCCCCATGACCTGGCCGACCACTAACTGAGAGTCCGAGAACGCATGGACTTCCTTTCCACCCATCTTATGTAACATGTTCATGCCTACCAGAATTGCTTCGTATTCGGCTTCATTATTAGTAGCCGAGAATGATAGCCTTAGAGATTTTTCAAAGATAATTCCCTCTGGGGATATCAGAACAAGTCCCACACCAGACCCTCTCTAATTAGCTGCCCCATCCAGATACATTTTCCAAGTCGAAGGCCCTACGGCCGTGATCACACCAACTGATTTTCCATCCATGCGTGATTCTTTTAGAGTCTCTTCTGGCAATGGTTCAGTAAACTCTGCCACCAAGTCAGTGAGGACATGGCCCTTCACCGAGGTACAAGGTTTGTATTTAACGTCAAAAGCTCCTAATATGGTTCCCCACTTTGCCACCCTACCAGTGTAGTCGGCGCTGCGTAACACTGCCTTGAGAGGCAATTGGGTCAGAACCACCACAGTATGAGACTGAAAATAATGAGGGAGCTTCCGCGTGGCATGAACTATGGCCAGAAGCGCTTTCTCCAAGAGCAAGTAGCGCACCTCGGCCTCATTCAAAGACTTACTAACATAGTAGACCGGTCTTTGCACCCCACTTTCATTCCTGATAAGGACCAAGCTGACCGCGTGTACGGCCACTGCCAGATAAGCAAACAAGACCTCGTCTGCCTCGGGGCGAGACAAAATGGGTGGCCGAGAAAGATATTGTTTAAGCTGCTGGAAAGCTAACACGCAGTCCTCAGTCCATTGAAACCCTTTCCACTTATTCAACAATTGGAAGAAGGGACGGCATCGGTCAGCTGACCGAGAGATAAACCTATTCAATGCAGCAATCATCCCGGTCAATTTCTGGATTTCTTTGGGTTGCGAGGAGGCTGCAAGTCCTGAATAGCCTTTACTGTGCTTCGGGTTTACCTCTATGCCTCTATGAGTGATCATGTACCCCAAAAACTTTCCGGACCCAACGCCGAAAGAGCATTTTCGAGGCATTAAGGCGCGACTTGTACTTTCTTAACACCCGAAAGGTGTCGACCCGAGTCTCTCACGTGTGAAGGTATCGTTTTGCTCTTTACCACCATATCGTCTACATACACCTCAATAGTCTTCCCCAATTGCCTTTGTTCGAACATCCCGGTCATCATTCTTTGGTAAGTAGCCCCGCATTTTTCAAACCAAATGGCATGACCTTATAATGATAATTCCCGTCGGAGTAATGAAGGCAGTCTTCTCTTGATCCTCCAATGCCAAGGGAATCTGGTGGTAACCCTGGAAGGCGTCCAAAAAACTCATCCGAGGATGTCCGATAGTGGCATCCACCAGTTGATCAATACGCGGCATGGGGAATGAATCTTTGGGACAGGCCTTGTTCAGATCAGTAAAGTCCACACATACCCTCCACGTTCCATTCCTCTTTTTAACAACAACTGTATGGGCCAACCACTCGGGGTAGAAAACTTCTTTGATAGCCACAGCCCTCTTGAGTTTAAGCACCTCTTCCTTCACAGCCTCGAAATGTTCTCTGGAAGAACGCCGAGGTGGCTGCCTTCTTGGAACAATAGCTGGGTTGACATTTAAATGATGACAAATGAAGCTCGGATCGACGCCTGGAGCTTCGTAAGGATCCCATGCAAAAACATCAATATTGTCCTTCAGAAATTCTAACAATTCGATCTTCTCTTGGTGTGGCAAAAGTATGCCGACTTGGAAGAACCTCTCTGGGTTATCGACTACTGGAAACTTCTCTAACTCCTCACAATGTGTCTCCTCTCCTGTCACCATCCCAGATGAACCAGGAGCTGTTAACTGCTATAAGTCTTTGGTGATTAAAGTCGAAGACTCGGCTTCTGTCTGATGCAGTACTGCAGCCGATATGCATTGCCTGGCCACCGATTGGCTGCCGAGAACTTCCTCAACATATTTCCCTGAGGGGAATTTAACTTTAACATGCAAAGTAGAGGAGACAGCTCCCAGAGCATGCAGCCAAGGCCTGGCGAGGATGGCCGTGTATGGAGAGTACGCATCAACCACGATGAAGTCCACTTCAACCGTTTCTGAGCCGGATTGAACGGGCAAACGAATCTGTCCCTTCGGCACAACGGACCTCCCTTCGAAGCTTATAAGTGGCGAGTCATAAGGAGTAAGATCTTCTAGCTTCAATCTTAACCCCTTAAATAGATCAGGGTACATGATATCTGCACCGCTACCCTGATCTATCATCACCCTCCTCACATCATAGTTCCCTATCCTAAGCGTAACTACAAGAGCATCGTCATGGGGTTGGATAGTCCCTACTTTATCCTTCTTAGAAAATCCCAAGACGGGCAAATTGAGCTTCAACCTCTTCGGCCTGCAGCCTGCCTTCTCGGCCTGAGAATGGGAAACTGCCATCACCCTAGTGGGAGCCGAACCGGTCCTGCCAGGTGTAGCAAAAATAACATTAATTGTTCCTAAAGCCGGCCGAGATGAATTATTCCTCTGATTGTTTGAACCAGATTGACTGCCTTGCCCGCTAGGTTGGCACAAGCCGTGCTTCGCCCGTTTTTCCTTCACCGACAAGGGCCGCTCCAAGTGGTTCCAAAGGGTCCGGCCGGTTCTCGGTAGTGTGGCCCACATCCCGGTGGTACCGGCAAAAGAGGTTCTCGATTCCTCTTCGCGGGGTCTCCTGCCATCTTATCGAGCCATTTGAAGAAGGGTTCCTTACGAACTTTCTCCGACTGATGTACTTGGTTCTCGGAACACGTTGTTCACGGCCTAGGTGCCGCCGAGGCGGACCGCCCAACGTAATCTCTCCTCGGCTTTGTTATTGTGGTACCCGTCCGACCCGAAATCCCTTCTCTCCCGGCGGATAACCTTCTCCTTACCCTTTCCTTGCTTGTTGGTCTTCCTCCACTCTCTTATACTCGTCAATACGGTCCATGAGGCGACGTACACTCGCGGACGGGCTTTTAGTCAAAGACTTTCTCGGGTCGTGATCGTAGGAAGGCCTACCTTAAAGGTATTAAGCGCCACCTCGTCAAAGTCGCCATCTATTTCATTAAACATATCCCAATAACGGTCGGAGTATGCTTTCAACGTCTCCCCCTCCCTCATGGTCATGGATAACAGCGAGTCCAATGGCCGAGGGACTCTGTTACACGTAATGAACCGCGAAGCGAATGCTCTAGTAAGCTCCCAAAACGAACCTATAGACCCCGATTTAAGGCCGTTGAACCACCTCATAGCAACAGGTCCCAGGCTAGAGGGGAAAAATTTACACATCAGGGTCTCGTTGTGAGAGTGCACCGCCATCCTCTGGTTAAAGTGACTCACGTGCTCCACCGGATCAGTCCGGCCATTGTAGATGGTAAAAGTGGGCTGGGTAAACCTCCTGGGAAGCCTTCCTTTCTCAATCCTCTGTGTAAATGGAGATTTGGAGAGTTGGTGCAACGCCCTACTCATAGCATTATTGTCTAAGCCCCTAGAATGAAGCTTCTTACGTCTGCGAGTTGGCTGGTCGTCCTCCTCACCGGAGGACGTTGCACTGGTGGGGGAGCGCGACCTCGAGCTGTAGCCACCTCCCCTATCCTCCTCTGAGGAAGGATTAGATGAGGACGGTGAAAACCTACGTTTAGCACGACGTAACTTTCTCTTCAAACGATTGATTTCCTTCTGCATGGATTTAGAACCCTCCTCGTGGGTGGTGCTACCCCCACCATAAGTATGGCTAGCGCCGGGGTATTCTGTATGGACACTTCCCTCACGATCCCTTTGACGCTCAAGGCGCTCGAAACGATCCTCCGGTTGTGATCCCTATGACTCTGCATGGTGAGAACCTAGGCCTGCCGTGGTATCCCAACCTTTTCTAGACCAGGTTTCCTACAGACGGCGCCAATCGTAGGTGCACAATTGCACTTGGACCCAAAGAAGATTATGGGCTCAGGCCCAATAAGCCTTAAACAATAAAATTTGTAGAGTGTGGGCTTGAAACCTAGGTTAGAAGTGCGGGGAGCTTGATAACAGGCTTTTATAAACGAATACAGGTAAATAACGAACGATAATTGCAAATGGATCTCCTCGGACTCGAGCCGAGAACTACTTCTTTATTATTTTTCTTTCTTTCTTACAGGTTACAATCCTTTATTTCTTTTCTTTTTCTTTAGAGAGAGAGAGTCAGCAAGAGAGAAAAAGATCAAGATCCTCCCCCTTCCTTTTGCATTCCTCCCCCCTTAAATACCCCTTTTTAGATGCCCTTTGGGACCCTGACTAGAAGTTTCTGCCCTACTGTTCAGGGGTCACTTCCCCATTAATGCGGACAGGGAGGTAGGTACAGAGTTTTTAATGCGAATGTGGCAGCCTTTGCTCTAGATATTTTCCTTAACACTAGGGTATCGAGAAGGTTCAGGGTTTCCCCCTTTAACCATTAGTCTTTCTAGAGTTGAGCTTTGACCTTCATAATGAAACTTTGAATTCTCTAGGGCTTGTCCGAGGAGAAGCTCGTCCTCGGCTGTAACCTAGGACCCTCGGCGTATTGGCCAATTCGTAGACTTCAATTCTGAAGCAGGTCGGCCCTTCATGCTACAGTCCAAAGGCCCATATGCCCATTTGGGTCCTTTTACTCCCCACACCACTTATAAATTAGATTTTCAAAATAAAAATTATATATATAAAATAAAAAAATACAATTTTTTTCCTACAAAATGTGTGATGAGGTTAGTTTATATTATGTTTTTTTCACAAAGGAGTTTATTTGTTCTTTTTTTTGGTAAAATATAATGAATGTCTAAGTTAAGAATTTGTTCATTTTTTTAAGTGAGAGAACACCACTAATGTGACGTTTGGTACGGGATAATGTTTAAGGATTCCCAGGAATGTTTAATGATTCCCATGTTCAGTTGCAAATCACGTTAAGAAATCAGATGCTAGGGGAATCTGGATTCCCTCCTTAAACCCCTCTCAGTAGGAATGTGGATTCCCTTTAAAACATGTGGGAATCCAGATTCCTAAGCTTAAAAGAAATTATATTTTTTATAAATTGACAATTTTAACCCTTTTTCATTATCATTTAAGCAATTAAAATAAGATATAAAACAAATTATTATGGATTAAACTCTTTTAAAATTATTATTAAGAATAAAAGCATATGAGAATTTAAATAGTTATTTTATATTGTACCTGTCATTTTGAAATATTAGACTATAATTTTAATGAATTTTTCATAATTAATAGTTTATATTTGGTTTTTCATTATTTATTTAGAGGAAGTTTTTTTTTTAAGGATTTGGTAGTTCACATTCAAATCTAAAGATAGAATGGGAAAAATAAATAATTCATTTAAAATTCCTGGGAATAAACCAAATATTATCATTTCACATTTCTAGAAATCTTAAGATATTCCCAATAAAACCAATTATAGGAATAACTACATTCTTAGGAATCACATTCTTAATAATCTAGATACCAAGAGTAATGTGAATTCTCCCGTACTAAATGCCACATGAGAATTTTGAATTGTGTCTTGTTCAATTGTTTGTGAGTTTGTTAATTGGCATTGATAGTTTGTTTTATGCGTAATGGGATCTTAGTAGGTTTAAATTTGTGAGATATTGCTAGAGACTGTAATTGCGAGAGTATCCTAGTTATCTTTGGGCCTTAGTTGATCCCAGCCTATAAGGGCTTTTTACTCTCAAGGCCGTTCAGTACATACAACACATAAAGAAGATGAGAAAAACCTAAGATCCCCCTCCCCTCTTTTTGTTTCTCTTCAAGGGCATGACCTCTAAAAAGAAAACGAATTGTACTTGGAAAAGCGAATTTGGGCCTTGAGGCAATTCTTGATTCTTTAGAGTAGTAATGAACCTGGGCCTGAAAAAGCTTTGGGCCCCCATCCCTTTATGAAGTACCGATAAAGCACTCCATAGAAAATAAGTGACATTTAAAAAAAATATGAAAATTAAATCTGTCTCTAATTTATTGTTATTTATTAAAATCTCAAGAAGTAAACAAAGTGCTAGTACTACTGCTACAGCCTACACCAGATCTTGCACGTTGCCTCCAGCTCATTTACTCAAAATAAACAATTGATTGCTCTCTATGCAAATTCCAGCCCTGAAATTAATAAATAACAATAAAATTATCATCAAGGCTTCAATAGTTGTTCTTGTTCAAGCCCAAGGTTAGGCTAAGAAATCTTTACTGTGAATGGACTTTCTATATTTTATTTGAAATTTAGAGGATCCTAATTCTACATGCAACATATGTCGAACATGAACCTTATCAAACTACTCAAACCAACAAAATCTGCACACAAATTGTCTGTTTGGATAGCTTATTTTTTGCCAGCTTATTTTACTATTCAGCTTATTTTTGCTACTATTTATTAGCTCCATTACACTTTTTTGTACTATTTATGAGTCTCACTGTACTATTTCAGTTAACTTTTATTTTCATCTATAGTATTTTTAGCAAAAAGTTTTTAATTTTAACAAAATAAGCGGATCCCAAACAGACCTAAAATATATTTTTTTTCCTTCTTCCTTTGATTTTACCTGAGCATTGTTTTAATTTTTAAATGTATAGTTAAATAATTAAATTATATTTACTATTTTCTAATATCTTAAGCTTTAAGTAAGTTGAAATTCATTATTTTTAGTTAACTTGCTTTCGATTTAATTGGCATCTACCCCTTCAACGATTTCCGTGTTGCAGTGTCAGAAATTAAGCATTTTTGTATTTACTTCTATTTGAGTTCTTTATTGGACAAAGCTTAATTACAATATTAGTTGTTGCCTTAGGCTACAACCTTAATCAATATTTTTTTATTGGAGATGAATTTTGACAAATCTACCATTAGATTACATCTTCTTATTATATCCTTCATGTTTGTAAAATTTGTAGAAAATTAAAGATCAATAGTTATATCATTAATAAATTGTTTAAATTATAAGTTTTTGTAGTTTAAAATTATGTATAAAATATAAGCTTATAGATCATATAGTAAATAATATCTGATTGACACAAAATTTGACATGTGTATTAAGAGTGTAAAGAACATTCAATTCAATGGTTAAATTTTCAAAATATGTAGTAATGTTTATTTTATTGAATAAATTTGTAGTCTTAAGCTACAATCAATTTTGTAACTAAACTTTGTCATTTTTTTATTTACCAGCCTTTAAAAAAAAAATTGTGTAACTTTTCAATAGCATAGCAGAGGAGAATATTTGAAGTAGGAAAATATTTTTCTCCAAACTAGTTTAGAGAGAAACTCTTTAAACTCCTCTTATATCTATTTATTAGATGTGAATTTTGAAAATCTAACCATTGGATTGCAGGTTCTTATTATTTCCTCGATGCTTGCAAATTTTCAAAAAAATCAAAGATTAATAGCTATATCATCAATCAAATATTTAAATTTCAAATTTATACAATCTAAAATTATGCATATAAAATAATTTTATACATCGGATTTGAATGAAATTTGACAAGTATATTAAGAACATATAATCAAATGGCTATATTTTCAAATTCACATCTAATAAGAAGATATAATAGGAATTTGAAGTATTTATTTCCAAACTAATTTGAAAAGAAATCTTGTACATATTCGCTTCATTATTATTAATATAAGAATCATATTTGTTTCATTAGCTAGTATTACAGACCGGTTAGAGCTGAAATCGAGCATTATCTGCATATGTCTATAGTACCAACATGTGTCTGTTTTGATATTGCCAGACCATGTGTTGGGCTGAAATTGAGCATGTCGGCTCTTGTGTCATCTTGTATAATTGTAATGTTTTTAGTGAGATGTGGTCGTTGCCAGTCCACACCATGCAACCAAAATAAAAATCATCCCCTGATTGAAACATAATTTTTGGGGTTTCTTATTATGTAGTGGTTGAGACCATGAGTATAGGAGGAATATGTTACTGAAGAAAAAAGTTTTCTATTTTAACATTTATGGATTTTACACATCAGTTGTAGAAGCAATCAAACGTCCATTTCAAAGTTCAAACAATTAACAAATTTTTTTTTTTATCAGAACAATTAACAATTTTTAAGGCAAAAAAAAGGCCTAACATGTCGGTAACCTTAATTATAGTGAGATAGCATAAACTTTTGAGAAAGTAAAAAAGAGAGAGGAAAGAATCACACAAGAAAGACAATGGTTTACGTGATTCAGCCAACCTCTCCCAGCCTCCAGCCCTTTGACAAATTCACATTTATTATATACAGTGGTGGATCTATTTGATGACCCAGGCCCTCCAGAAAAAATTTAAAAAAATTTTGTTGAAAATTTCCTTCATAATTTGAAAATTTTTAAATAACCTTATCATTTTGGCCCATACCTGATAATATACATATATATATTTAAGAAAGTCTAAAAATAACCATAATTTTCATTTAAATAAAATACAATCCATTAATATATATGTCAACAAATTATAGTAATTAAACATTCATCATCTTTAAAATAAACACATAAGTAATTTAGCAATTACCTCAACAAATAAAAGGGAAACAAATTGAGTTATAAAGTATTGTACATTATTATTTTACAATTCATACACAAAATAAATTATATATGGCCCCCTCAAAAATAAATTTCTAGCTCCGCCATTGAGTATATATATTTATTATTTACACACAAAATTTTACTTTTGTCCCTAAAATTATATACTTGGCCCACCCCTTCCCAAAAAATTTACAAGCTAACCCATAAAATCCCAAAAATGAAAATTTTATTTGATTCAACCCTTTTATCTGTTAAGAATATCAAGAAAAACTTTTACACAAACATTGTAAAATTTACAAATTTGGACAAGAAAAATCTAAAAAAGAATTCACAATTTCGAATAATAAGAAAAATATTTGGACAAATAGTATGTGTTATTAGTATCTGATGTCTCAAGAATATCATTCAAATTGTTTTCTGCCCACTGCCATAGCTAAACTGCAGCCTGAGTAGTGAGTATATGTACGTGTTATTAGTCTATTGGTAATAAAAGGTATGCCTTAGCTAAATTAATTAAATGGGAAAAAATTAATTATTTATATATTTAGTTAACCGTCCATCATCCTGTGATTGTTTAGCAGCTGTCATATTTTTTATTATTTTTTCAAACTTGCAACTTTTAATTTGAAAGAAAAAGATCTTAGATTTTTATGCTATATCACCAATAAATGTCACTCTCTTTTTTGGCTCAATATTAATGCATGACCTTGATTAGACATTATTTTAGTTGTTTTATACAAGGTAGAATTTCTACTCTAACCTAATCTAAGTGTATATGTGTGTGAAGTTCCCTCCTGGAGATTTGAACATCGGCCCTTGCCCCTAACACCCTACAAGAATTTATACTTATGGAATAACCATCACATCAAGGGTGTGCGGTAGTATTTTAGTTGTTTTATTAATGTAATGTTTGACATGAATTTGAACTTTTAAGTTTTAACTACAGTTTTTTTCTAAGAATCTTTTAACTATAATATTTTGACATGCTAGAGATACCTTTTTGTTTTACAAAAAAAATTATAAGTTGTTGTGGTTAATTTTTACTGGTTCTCATTTAGACTCTCTGCTAACATCATTTTTTCACTTACTAATAATTACTCACTACATTAGTAGTTTGTAAAAACTTTTGAACAAAAAATTGTATCTCTAGCATTTTCCTTATTTACATTACGAAGATGTTAGGAATAGAATTATGTGAAAAGAATAAGTAAATTGATTTTTTTATTACAAAAATTTATAATATGAAAAGAATAAACAATCAATTCAACCTCAGTCCAATGTTGACAAAATCAAAATATGTTGCATTGTTGCCAACCTCTAGGATTGATATTCCAATGTTTGAGAATTCTTGAACAAAGAATTTTGGCCCCCTAAGTTTGAATCCTGGGTTATGTCCCCGCATTTAACCTCTTGAAATGTATTGGCTTAAATATCAAGTTATTTTGACCTATATGGATTGTTTTAGCCTATTTTGAAAATTTTCATTGTAATTTTTTAAAACATGGAAGAATTATTTCTTTTGAATCAAGATTATATAGGTTTTAAAAAATATATAATTATGAGTTAGATGAAATTAGTTTGAGTTCTTGAATGTTATACGCACAAAAACACACACATATACATTCATAAAAATATATGTGTGTGTGATAAGTTAGATGAAATTGTTTTGAGGATTTGAATATTGGTAATTCCGAAATTATACATTACTGACTGATTCCGAAATATTTTCTTATCCTAATTAAGCATGTGGCTTAAACTTAATGAAGCATCTCATCTCATGCCACACTTGTGTGTGAAAGAGAGAAGAGAAGGTGGTTGGTCGTGGTTGATAGATCATGCTAAATGCTAACTTAATTAGTACATATCAAGTAGCGTGGAGGACCAACACATTCACGTGAGCTTGTGCCCTCATACCCCCTCCTTAATTTGTCCATTGCATAACGTTCACTACATTACATATCCCCTGATAACATCCAAGATTATTTACGATAAGAAAACAGAATCTGACATCAAACAAAACCCCAAAGACCAAAACATCATCACAATAATAATAATACATTATTATTGTGATTGGTACCATCCCATATATATATAGTCCAAAAACACCCACATAATACAATCTATCCGTAATTAATAATACACCATTTAATTAAGGAAAAGGACTTCCATAAAGCATGTGAACTAACAAGAAATGCTATGCGGAGCTTAATAATGTGAGCTATTGTAATCAAGTTGGGACATTTTGGAGGTTCAAAATATATATGGTGAAATTTTGGCTTAGTGGAGACTATGTGGTCTGTTAGTCTGGTGGTGACGTTAGCATTCCCCCTAGCTCGTACTTGAGTTAATGGACAAATACATAAGCAAAAAAAAAAAAACAAATCATGCCATCTAAGTGTTGCACCTTGCACGTAGCAGACCATGGTCTCCCAAACCTTGAATCATATGGCATAAATATCAGACCATGCATGCACCACCTTTTCATATATAGTAATAGTACTATTTCAAAACTATTCTAAAAGTGATTTGTGTCTATTCATGTCACCTTCATTGAGGTTTGTGCACTTCGTTGTCATAATTTGGTTGAGGGCGGCCCCCTCGTAATTTATACGACCATTTTAACTCGCTCTTACTTTGATAGCATTACTTGAATGCGCCATTGAGTTAAAAAATTATCATATAGCATTAAAGTTCCTTTTAGGTTTTGTCATGCGTAGATGAAAAGGAGGTGATTGATGGTATATATGTGTTTCACTGTGAATGAGAATGACATTAAGTAGTTAATTAATAGACTCCTTAAGTGAGGCAACACACATTGATGCTCCATACCACCACTTGCTTTTTATTTTTTTGGTTTTATGAGTTTTTGCATAAATCTCCTCCTTTTATAGTGCTTCATGACTTCTTTTTTTCTTTTTTTTTTGTTGGGCTATGTTGATTTAGTTTTATTTCCTAGTACTTAAGTAGTATTAGGTTGCAAAGAGAATGATTCTTTATTCCCACATACTAATGTCACGGTAAAACCAATATTTAATGTCAACGCACTGTCACTATTGGAAAGGAGAAAGATTGTTAGGAACAAATGATGCTATGAAAACCAACTTGCAACAGTGGGAAGATTGAGGGCATAGCTAAAATGGAGTTAACCT
The DNA here is from genome assembly GCF_040712315.1 of Castanea sativa. Lineage (NCBI taxonomy): Eukaryota > Viridiplantae > Streptophyta > Magnoliopsida > Fagales > Fagaceae > Castanea > Castanea sativa. The sequence continues at coordinate 31,897,737 of NC_134014.1, read as the reverse complement.
CTAGGTTTATTTATGTGTACCAAAGATGACATGTTAACCAATGAATATGACGGACATATATCAACCACTAGGAAATCACTCCCTTAATTATTTGCCAAACTAGTCTTCCCTTAGTTTTTCTATTGAGTTTAAAGGTAGAAAGGGCATCATGGGCATGAGTTGGATTGTGTTGATTTCAACGACTCCTTTATCCAGGGATGGCTATACATCGTTTTTCCCTGCATTGTTTGTGGCTATATATAGGTCTATAGGCCATTCAATTAGTCCATATTAGAGATATAAGACCTGTAATTAACTTAAGGGGTTAGGTCTTGCTTGTTCACTGACTTGGGTATAAGGTCTAATGTATAATCAACCTGAAAAGAGCCATTTTGTTTCTGTTAAGAAAACGAAAATTGTTATCCAAAGGGCCAGGTCTTGCTCGTCCGCTAATCTAGCTTTAAGGATTTCTAAGAATTTTTTGAAGTGTACGTGTAGGTATTTTAATGCTAATAATCTACGTATAACCATCCAAAATGGTTCAACATATACCAAATTTCCAAAATAGACAAATCCCAAGTTCAATGTATTTGACCATCTATATTGTCCAAATAGCTCAACCTTCTCCACAAGCAAGATTCAAAAGTAATAATAGATTTTCGTATTATTACTTGCCAATGCCTACTTCGGTTTTTGAAGGAGGAAGATGTTATCCACTCAAATTCCATTATTTTAAGTTGATTTTTCACATTGAATTCATTGTTTCTCATTGACCAAGTTATAAATTTTCCATTAAATTGAGTTTATGGTCACCAAAAAGTCTATGTATACACACTTTGCCACACACTTTATCACAACTTATGCATGTATTAAGTGATGATTAAATTGTTTTTCACCAAATACCAATGATGGTCATATCCTATGTGTAAGTAATGTAATTCAAAAAATATACAAGTTGTGGCAAAGTGTGTTTTCTTAGAAAAATTGATAAGATCATTTTCCACAAAATATTTTTATTGAATCACAAAGTAAGAGTAAATATGTGAAATTGCACGATAGACGTTTCACTTTAGAGAGAAAGTGATTGATATATATATCTCCAATGTACATGTCATTCTCCTTGGTTCTCATCCAAAGTGGGCCAAATTCACCGATGGATTGGATGGTTCAAATTGGTAGCTTAATTGCAGCAGTCAAGGGCCCCTAAACTCTAGTGCATCTTGGCGGTGAAATGCAATGATAAATCATGAAGAAATGCCTTTACACCAAACATAGTGCTTAAAGTGGGTGGGCTACATATACCTAGCTGAGGTGGCTAATTTAGCTTTTAAATGGACCGGACCCATGTACATGTGTAGGCTCATCCATAGGGCTTAATTGGTGTATGCTCTAGGGGCCCGATTGAGGAAAGCCCCGTACACCGTTTTAGTGTACGAAATAGAAAATTTTTAGATAGTGGATAGCATTGTATAATGCATACTTGCTTAGTTCCCATGTCAGATTTCGATTAGGACCCAAAATCTACTTGGCTTGGTCAAAATAAGAAAAAGAAGAGGGACATTATCTTTGAGTACTCCATAGCTTCTATTAGAGGATGCACAAAGTATAATGGGAAAAATTCAAATTTGGGTTCTAGTACCTCATTATTTTATTTTAAAACAAGAACAATGAGCTTGTGATCTGATTTGCATTACAAGGGCTTTTCAAATGATAACAATGTCAATTCTGGGGTAAAGTTATTTAAGGGAGGGCTAGAATGGCAAAGGACTAAGATTTGGTAGTTTTTATTTTAGCACATGGCAAAGAGCAAAAAGAATTGCCCAAGACAATAAACTTTTTTCTCCTTAACCTTAGATACTATACATGTGGTTCAAGGAACAATCAGTCAAAAGAAATCACTAACATGACTTATTGTGATTGGTGCGTAATAAAAATAGTATTAATGGTGAATTTAAGTGAAAGTGATATTTCAATCATAATAAGTTATGTCAGCAATTATGAAAAGTCTTGTATTTCTAATTGTCAAATAATTGATTTGACTTTGTAGCCTACAAAAAAGAAGGGTTGTACTATAATATCCTCTATACTTTTTTCTAGTCATTATAGGTATATTAAACTTACGTGCTGCACAACAAGAGGTCTCTTTTTCTTTAAACCCTTATTCTAGTATAAGTGAGATTCGATCCCACTAATAACCAATATAAGAGTCAAAAACACAAAAGTTGTTTTGATGACTTTAGAGAACCACATCAAACTTTAGGGAGGGGGGGGGGGGGGGGGGGTCGAAAGATTATAAGAAGAAAATTTGATAGTTAAAAACTTTTAGAGCAAAGAACCATAGCATCGAGCCCTCTTAGTAATTTTACTCTTTTTTTTGTTTCTCTCATTCTCAGCATCAGTGTCTTTATCTTAAGCCTTAATTGGCAAGATCAATCATGTTAAATGTGTGTGCAACTAGGGACAAGGCAGGGCCACTGGCTACATAATCACCAGCCCATTCACGTGAAATTTTGTACATATCATTGTGATCAACATATCCGAAAGTGATTGAAGCCCCACCAGTCTAGGTCATATCCCTCCAAACATTTAATGCACTGTTTTTTTCATGATTAATCAAGCAAGAATGATATAAATTGGTAAAGAGGTGTGTATGCCAATATGCTATGATGAAATATATTGTGATGGCACAACTCTAAATACTCCTCTAATGGGATTTTGCCTTTCGGTATAGCAATGTGCTTGATGAATCAAAATGAGCCATTTGATATATGTTATGAGGGAAATCTCCATGTGCTTTGACAGTAATGTAGGGTCATGGAGGCTGCACTAATCCGGCTGTAGATTGAGTTTGATGTATACCCCACGAATCTTGCCTGGTTGAAGGTGTTTTTCTTGGTCCCTATATATATTATATATCTTTTATACAACCTCTATTATATAGAAGCATCCTAACCTAACAAGAAAAATGCAAGGGTCATATCTCATAAGCTACTCTTTTAAATACTTCACGCATTGGCTAGGCTAGGTTCACTACTATGAGGCACTAATCCACCATTTTTGCAGCAAAAGCTCCTAGATGAGAAGATTCTACCACCAGACCCGGGGGGATTATGAAAATTTGTGCTTTAGAATCTTAGGATAATGCCCCCAAAAAATTTTCAGAAGAAAAGGTATGGCTTCCATTAGAATACGTACAGTGTGATATAGTGTTTTAGTCCTATGATGATGCACCCATGAGAAGAAAATTTATGACTTCCATTACAATACAATGTGATATAACTGGATAACATTGTCATGAAAAACAGTAGGAGACATTGATGTTGACCCTATTAGACCAATCTTTTCAGGTAAAATTACACTAACAAATTTATGTCACAGTCACATACATCACATTTCCTAGTATCTAGCAGCAGGGTAGCAAGTACAATTTTATGAGTCTATATAAAGAGAGTAACTTAGATGAAGATGATATGCACAAAAGGAGTTTCAATTATATACCAGAAGAGTAAGATATGGCTATATGCAAGCGCATTCTTCTTGTGACTTTTGTATTGCTTTGCTTCATCACTATCACTGCAGAAGGTAAATTTTTCTATATATATATAGTTCATCTCTTAGCAAATTTATATTTCTAAGTGCAAAATTTGATCTTTTGCACCTTAATTTTCTGCAGCACGAAGTTTGCAAGGCGTGGCTACTAGGGAAGCTCCCAAGGGAAATGATGATTTGTTTGCACCAAACCAAGAACATGAAGAGGACAATGATGAATTCGTGTCTGTGGATTACACTCCAACAAAAAAGAATCCTCCAATCCATAACTAAGATGCCAGCTTTTGTTGAGCAAGTACAAGCCTATTAGCTCCTATTTCATTCCTACTTTAGTTTTGAGTGTACATATCTTTGTTGAGGGGGGGGATACCAAAAATTTGGAAAATATGGTTAGTAAAATGTAAGCAGAAACAGATAGTCAGACACCATGTAGCTAGGGTCAAAGGTGTTTTGAAGATGGTTATGGCAAGTTTCCTAGAGAGAGGGGAAACTAGGCTTCAATGTGCTTGATATGTTAGTATCTATTAGTTTCCTTCTCAAATACATATAATAATAATATTTTTGTGTTTTCACCGAATATCAAATGGCTTCCATGGGAATGTGAATGCATGCCTAATTCCTTTTATCAGCCTTTGACCAATGAAAAAATAAACTTACTTTCATGATTAACGAGGGAGATATTCAAGTTGTTGATGGATTTTATAGTTTAATTATGTTTGTTAATTTTTATGTCACAGTTTTCCAATTTAATAATGAATCCACAAGCAACCTTAGATCTTTTACCAGAATTTGAAGTTTGGGAAGGTCAGATATTAATTTATACAATAAGTTTAAAAACATAATATTTTTCACTACTATTAACATGGCTTTATTATAATTGGTGCATAATAAGAAAAGTGTCAATGATGATTCTAAATGAAAGTGATATATATCATTTTGAACAAAATAAGCTATGTCAGCGAGAAAAAAAGGGAAATGCTAGTTTGTTTGTGCAACTATTACAGCTGGAGATCAACTATGTAGAATCCACCCCATGATAGGGTGTTAATTGGTCTGAACCATACAATTATAACAGCAGATCGATAAGATTGTCAACTAAATTGTCGGCTATTTAGTGAACCAGCTAAAGTCCAAAGTCAAAATGTGTTTTGAAGAAAAAACTTTTGCAATAGTACATGAAGAATGAAATAAATTGATAAAGGAGCAACTTTAAGGATGGACAGTTTGCATTATGAGCACCATAAGTTCTAACTTTTAAGTAATATCAATAAAAGTCAAAATTGACAGGCACTTAGGGTTCGCTAAAGACCTTATGCAATCAAGAAATTCAACCCTTTGAGTTAAAGTTAGGCTCTACCTCGCCTAATATTTGAGTTTCAAGAACTGTGAATGATTGACTACTATAACACCATCTGCAACTGACTAAATTAAAATGCATCGCTCCTTTTGAAAATTTTATTTTGTTGCTCATATTAGACTGTTGAGAACAGTTCTTAATTAAATTGGGGTATTTGGTTAGTTGATACCCCTTGTGTGCTGAAGTGGTTAATTTCAATATGCTCAAGGTCTCATAATCAAACAATTGTATGACAAACCTGTAAAATTTGATGATTAATTACCATCGTTTTGACAATTAAATCAGTCTAAAACCATTGCTCCATTTTGATGCTAAAATATGATCAAAGCTTTTGGGAGGAGATGGAAGGACAAGAAAAGGTAAAAACAGTAGTTTGGACCCTAAGAACTTTGGAATTATATCACTTTGATAAGGTCAATAAAAAAAAGTCGTACACCTAATAAATAATATGACATAATTTCAAGAATTAGGTGAAAAGTAAACTTTTGTATAAGATAATTTGTTATTATTAGTTTAGAATATCATGTTAGTTGTACTATGATTACATAATAATTTTCTTAGATTGAAAATTAATGAGACTAGGCATGGCTGCTCCTCTATACAAAGACCTAGTTTTCATAGATACACACAATTTGCATTAACCGGAAACAAAAAGCCTCTTAATTAGCTGAAAATCTCTCAAAGGAAGCCTTCCTTATTATTTGCTTCCAGCTCAAGAATCTCATTTAACTGATAAGAAAGAAATGGTCAAGACTCGGGAAAATGAGTATCAAAAGTGTTTAAGATTAAATTAATTCAAGCCTCTAATCAATTAACTATTATAACTTTTGATTATCTTGTTGGTTTAGCATGTGTGCATGCATGCACTCAAGCTTAGGGAATTGCAACTTATCAAGAAAAATGGTTAGGTTGACAGCTCCATTTTATAAAAAAATAACAAATATGGGTGCATTACGTAAACTAAGAGCAATTATGAAGTAGACCATTTTCTCTGCTTGTGTAGCCTATAGTGACATTTCATAGACATTGACTCTATGAGACATGAAGGATTTCCCGTTTGTGACTTATAGCTCCACATTTAGAGGTTTTTAGGGTCTACAAGTTCCTGGATTAATCATCACCCTTCTCAATAGACTTAGATATAGTGTTCCTCCACAAAAAGGTCTCAAGTAGCATAGGCAGTGAATTTTTTAGATCATAAAAAAGGGAAACAATCATATCATGTACGAGTGGTTTTTGTTTGACTTAGCAATCCTTATCAATACTAATAATAATAAATAAATAAATAACTATGGTTCTTGTTTATCTTGCTATAGATCAATGATAGAAAATCATGTTTAAAATGGTCAACCTTATGAAAATTAGTTCATCAAAATAAATAAGTGGGAACTCCACAAAGTTACAATAATGGATCATAAGAATACCTTGAATTGTAGTGAACATAAAAAGATAAGTGAAAATACATTTTTGATCCCTAAATTAATTATGACTTCTATTTCAATTTAGTTATTAAGATTTTAATAAACTGTTTGTGTGTTATTTTTCCCTAGCTACCTTGCCATCATAGTATCTGAATAATAATTACTTATTTGAGAGACTTTTTTGTACACATGTCCTATTATGATTCTAGTATCTCACATGGATTAAATATAAACCTAATCATGTGTTTATAAGCTATTAGGCACCCTCTCCTTGCAAGCCGATTTTTAAGGATGAGTTCTACCCATAAGTTCCTAACATGTCCTTATAATATAGACATAGCATAATAGACCATATGCTTGTGTCATAAAATCAAAGTAAATAAAAACTAGTGTATTTAATATTTTATAAAATAAAAACTTAATTGAAAAATAGGAGTCCCTAATGTGCATATCTTTTTTCTCCATATCTTTTAATTTTGTAAAACCAACATGCATGTGACCTAACATGTCATATTATATGTGTGTGTGTGTGTCAAATTAGCAAGTATCATTCACATAGTAATGGTTATAAAAGGTAGGATAAAAAATAATTTTCTAATTAATAGCACCTTGAATTGCAAGCCTAGAAGTCAAGCTTCCCTTTTTTCTAATTAAGGTGTTTTTTAAAATTCAAGGGATTAAATTGAGACCTTCATAGTTCAAGGATAAAATTGAAAAAGAAAATTCACTAAATAGGAATAAATTGAAACTTAAAACATAGTTTTGGGATCAAAACCATATTTTGAACCCTTTTTTTTTACAAAATACTTTGAACCTTTTTTTAATTATATAAACACATGACCAAAAATATGGAGGGGACTTTGGCTTGGTCAAAAGAAAGGGAGACTTGATTATTAAGGTGGGGAAGTATGCAAATAGAGTAGTGGGCTTGAGGTTTTTGTTGTTTAAATTGTCAATATTGTTGATCAAAACCTATATATATATATATATATATATATATAAAGCTATGGTTAAGTTCTTTTTCATGGGAGATTTGGATAATACTATCGACACAAAACTCATTCCTAAACAACACATATGGTTTCTATATAGTAATGTCGCACTGTCCTGCTATATAAGGCCTAATTTCATCATGTAAATGGGCATGTCAAATTCGCTTCTTCTTCTTCTTCTTCTTTTTTCCCCAACTAAATCATATTTTCAAAACTAATAAAAGATCTACAAAGAGTTACTTGGGGGGCCATCAATACAAGCATTAAAGCGGCACCTTATATCAAAGAAGACATAATAAAGATTCAAAAAGAAATTGGGGGGCCATGGCAATGGCACCCAATTGCCACCCCGACGCTAGCTAGATAGGCCCCTACTAGTAGAAACATTTGAGTGAAAATTTTAGTGTTTTCATACTTTTTTTCATTAGAATGGTGACCCTAATGTACATTAGGAAGGTTCCTCAATATAAGATAAAATAAATAAGTCAAACATTTCAAACCTTGCCCCAGCCAGGGGGAAAAAAAAGGTTTTAAATTTAAGATTTTCATATGATGGGTTCCAATTAATTCAATGGATAAATTATTTTGTTCTTAAATTAGGGACCTTTTATCGAATCTCATTTACACAAGATCTTAGATTGTGTTTTAATGTGATGATAGTCAATAAAGGACAATTCTCATGAAGCAGATGTTATAGGTGATATATGTGTGTGTTATATTTTTTTTAACTGCACACTTGGTCTCATTCATTGTGCTTGACTTATTCACACCAGGGCCATTATCCCGCGGATGAAGAAATTAAACCTCATTAACCGCTCACTAGTGGTGATTAAAGTTTGAGTAGGGATGAGATATAATACTTAGTTTTTAAGCCAAAACTTAATCGGGAGATATCTTTGATCTGGTACTTCTAGTCAGACAAAATCTATTGCAAGAATATCAATCTTGGGTGAGGTAATGATTTGTAACTTCATGAGGTAATAAAAGGGTTGGAGGGACTGGGTCTATGACTATGATATGGATGGGAGTTGCAAAACAAGTTTAGTTGTTAGTTTATCAAAATAAACATTTGGCTCATAAAATATTGGGCTATTGGAGTAAGTCGTCAAACTAAAACATTAGATTTTACCCCTAATTCTCAAATCTGGTTTGTGAATCGAAAATATTGTCTACACAATGTAATTCTTTAAAAACAAGGGCAATATTTACGACAAAAGCACTCAAGAAATCAAAGAAGTTGCTTAAAATGTATTTTATTCACACACACACATGTATATATGTTCTTTTTATCTTATGAACTCTAGTTCCACTTTTCCATATGAAAAAAAGGTGTGACAATTGATAAACCAATATTAAGAAATATGTTTTGTGCTTAGAAAAAAATCAATAATTTATTAGAAGTTTATGGCACGTTTGGTACACTATAATGATTATTACATGGGAATAAGAATAAGTATTACAAGGAATACATTAAGTTAAAATATAATAAGTATTACTATTCATTAGTTTGGTGACCATTTAGGAATAGGTACTACTGAATATGCATCCACAATTTAATAGAATATAAAAAGAATGTGTAATTAAATCATTTTAAAGTCAAATTTCCTAAAATACACTTATTTTAGGATGTTCAAAATAAAGCTAATAATTAACAACAAGAAAATTTTATTTTCTTTCTTTTTGAAGATGTGGCAACTAATGGCTTTTTAGGAAAAAAATTTAAAAAGTTATTACATAAGGTAAATGAATAGATATTCAGTACTTTTAATAAAAAATAGTTATCCTTCATTTTGAAAAATAACTATTCATAAGGAATAACTATTCATTGTAATAAAAATATAACCAAACAACCGAATAGTTATGCTATAGAAATATTTATTACATTACAGTGTCTATTACATTTTACTAAACGTGCCAATAACTCTTGTATCAATTATTTATTAGAGGTTTAGGAAAATAACTCTTGTTCCAAGGGTTAAAACTTTAATTTGATAGGTTTTTCTTCCCGGAAAACAATAATAATTTTTTCTACATCAAAACCTACAAGTATTTATTTATTTCTATAGTTGCTTCTCTAATTCTTTGTCTCTATCGGTAAACTCTAATTAGCTAGCTAAATCATGTTTAGTCTATTTGCAATTCAGGGACAAAGCAGGCCCACTAAGCAGATGATCCTTGGTGCAATCACGTGATCATTTTTGTACACAACATTACATAACAATGTTGATTGCCTTATCTGAAAATGATTGTAGCCCCACCTGTGTTGGGTTTTCTCCTTCCATTCATTAATGCATGGTTTGTTGGATGATTAACTACTGAACCAGATTGATTAAATTCTTTAATAAAAAATTATATATCAAAAAATACTAAGCAAACTGTGGCCGCACAACATTGCATATCTTCTCTGGATAGGTCATGTATGTATAACACTGCCTTACTAGATTCATAACAAATACATTTGCCAGGTTATGCTAGGAGGGAAAATTGCCATGTGATTGTCAGTACTGCGTTATGAATGCTGCTTTAGTTAGGCTAGAGAATAGGTATTTAGTGAGGCCCACTGATTTGGTATGCCAAGCGAGCTGTTCCCAAGTCCTTATTTCTCAAATATCATTTCTCAAATCTTGTAAACATGAGAAGAGACATAAGCAAGAGAATATATACAGACTTCATGACTAACTAAACTTATAGCTAGGTATCAGCCTCAATTCTAGCATTTGATGTTCTTTACTTTAAAAAAAATACAAAGGCACATGCTATGCTCTAATTTGGGCTTGAGTTATACTCAGTGCACAAATCTCCTACTTTTATGGAATTTAGAATTAATAGATGATCGGTAGGCAATCTTACCTCTATTATCTTTAGAGAGGCTAATTCTAGGATGTTCTAATTTTGGTCACTTAAAGTAAAAACATTTAGTCAATTCTTACTCTATTCAAATTTGAAATTTGGGTTTAGAAGTATATACTAAATTAATCACAATCTGTACTATGCACCTAAGCCAGTTAATGAAAACATGATCATATTAATGTAAAGCCACTTGAGTCTTGATGGAAGAAACATGACCAAACCCTGAACCCCACCCCAATCCTAGCTAAATGACATGAGAATTAATTCTAAGGAGTGCTTTTTAGCCCCAATCATCTACTAATACAAGAAAAAGGAAATAAAAAAACAAAATAAGCACCTTTCAAGGGGAGACAAAGTCAGAACCCTCTAACTGGTTGATATACACACAACTCTTGTATTTCTTGTCTTTGATTGAAACCTGTTTTTTAAGAACCTTGCAATCCTTTTCTTGCTATTTCATGCTAGACAAAAGGAGACATTGATGTGAAATTTGTTAGACCATATTAGTCACGTACAAATTCCCAATACGCAACTCGTCCCAGTGTCTAGGTAATTATAAGTACTAGTTTTTGTCTATATAAGAGAGTAAAATGAAGAAGCTCTAAGCATAGAGATAAATTGAATTGTTCAACCAAAAAAAAGAGAGATTCTAAGATGGCTGCAGTACCATGCAAACGCCTTATTCTTGTGGCCTTCATCATTCTTTGCCTTTTCTCTACCACAACTAGAGGTAATTAATTTCTTCTCCATAACCTACATGACTATATTTCAACAACAATGAAACTAAAATACATGGTTCTTATTTATTTTATTTTTTTGTGGGTTTTTTGTTTCTTAATTTGATAGCAGCACGCAATTTGCGAGTGGTAAGTAAAGGATCCCAGATGAGCCATGATGGTCCATCATCACCTAAAGAAGAGAGGGTTCCGGAAGTTGATGTGGATTACACTCCAGCAAGAAGGAAGCCTCCAATACATAACTAAAATGCAAATTTTGTTAAACAAGCAGTGGTTTAGTTATTAATGTTCCTAGTATAGCTAGTTTGAGTCCATTTAAAGCTTGATATATATATATTGCAGAAATGTGATTGGGGAAGAAAAAATTGGTCATGTAAAAATGTAAGCGGGAAATAGATCTGGTACTATATATATATATTATCTTTGGATCTTTTGCAAACTAGGGTTATGGGAAGTTTTATATAGAAAAGCTGACTGTAACATGCTACACAGATGTCTTAGCTTGTATAAGGGTTTTTCAATAACTAAGCGGATGTATAATATAATTATCTTATAATTGTTTTTAAATTAAAATCTTTGTGAACAAGAAATAGCACAAATTAAAATTTTAAAGCTTCTTTTAAAACCCTAGAAGCAAGAGAACCAAAAAATAATTCCTCAACCTATCATAAACCTATTGCAAACTGCAATATATAAGCAATCTACATTGAAGGAATCTCTAAACAAGTAATCAAGCTTTCTGCAAAACTTACTACACAGCCAATAGGATAGATGCTTCTTCGCAAAGGACTTAAGCCAAACATCATAACAGTACTCATAAGGCTTGAAATTAAATTCCTTCTAGCAGTCTGTTAAAGTAAAATTATATATATATATATATATATATATATATATATATTATTTCTTATTATTTGAAAACCAGGTTGCTTTCAGTGCTTTCACATGAATATGAATGCATCCCTAATTAGAGTGACAAGATATATATATGTATATATATATATATATATATCAAGTAAGATTATTTTTCAGATATTCTTCCTATGTTTAGGACTATTTACTTAGAATTTTGTTATTAATTGACATTGGTTATTAAATGATTTCCCTTTAAAACATGATTGAAGATTTTAGAAATTTTTTAATTTTCTATTCTTTAGCTTTGAAAAGCTTGTCTCTTTTCTTTCCTTATTTGGAAATTCAGCTCATAACAATGCTATATATGCACAGTTACTTATATGGAAGCTTATCATATGAAATTTTGTCTGGTAATGCATATTATTTTAATTATATATGTGTCTGTGAGTGTGAGACTGAGTAATGAAACTGATCACTGCATAGTCACAAACCAAACACCTTGGTTTCAGTTTCTCAAAAAAAAACTTGGTTTCAATTCCAAAATATTTCTATTAACAAAACAACAAAATCAACTCTGATTCTCTGAAAACTTTCTTCAGCCTGTTTTAGATATAACTTACTTACCTAAAACAATGTTTGTTTTAAAAATATTCAATTCTTTTTCTAATGTCATCAAGAAACTTCTTGACTTCGATGTCTTCCAAATAAAATGCTGTGTCAACATAATTTTATGTGTGTCTGTACACCGTGTGATTTTTTCATGCAGTAGCACATTGATGCTGCTTTGATCATATTCAGCATTTCAAGCTGTTGTGAACTACGAAACAATAATTTCCTGCTAATTTCTAATTATAATCATGTGAATTGTGACTAAACGGTTTCACAGTCACATTAATCGTTAGTCTTTGTTTCACCTGATGTGCTAAGATAATTGCAAGCTGGGTTGGATAAATGGGGTCACCTAACCTGGCTGGTCACTAATGAAAAGGGCCTATTAATGATGGAATAGATGGAGTTATCTTAATTAGGTTCAAGTTTTGTTATGCCACAGATGGTTTTGTTTAAAAACTATACATATGATATGATTTTTACTGTAAACATACTTGTTTAGGTATTCGATTATCAAAGGTTAAAATGAGTATGGACAAACATAATTAAGTACGAAATGGTGTCAGGTTGTGTTTGACTAGAGAGCATCAAATCCAAATTAAGATTCAAATCAGGTATTAGACATTCTATTTCAACTGGGTTCACTCATCGACATCCCTAGATGCTGAAATTCAGTCAATGTGTCAGAAATGAAAAATGTGGCTAGAGAAATAGCTAAAAGCTTATATATTTAAGTAACTCCTTGACATCATCTCTGCCTGTATTTTCTGGGCAGCAAAAATAAAATGGAGCAGTATTTGGGCCTGTAAAAAACAGATCGCTTTTACACTTCCATGTATTCTCATACAGAAGTGGCTATTCAATAAATTGAATTTCCCCCGTCACTCCGGTTCAAAGACAGATTATAATAAGAGCGGTGGGATATGGCATCAATTCAAGGGCAACAAGTCTAGGGACAACTTATCTCAAGACTCCTACATAACCTATTGTGTGATTAGTGTATAATAGAGTAGACTCAAGTGAAAGTGATACTGCTCTAGTCACAACAAGTCAAGTAAGCCATTGTGAAAAATGTTGTATCCCTAGCATTATTCAAACATACTTTGGGGGCGTGGGGGAACAAAATGAGCAATTAAGACGTACTGGATACAGTGGCTTATGAATCAAGAAAAAATTGATGGGTTTGAAGGTAAGTTTTCTTTTGTCAAAAACATTATAGCACACTCGTAACATGGCATCCAAAGGGTACAGTGGATCAAATGTACAACTTACACTACAAAAATATATTTATATTTAGGGTATTGCTTTATACTCCTTGTGCTAAGAAGGATGTACCATCAGCAACAACAAATAATAACAGGGCCTTATACTCGTTCTTCCAGTTAGGAATTTTCTACTTTTTTATTCTCTTTTTTGTATGGAATTTTCTACTTGAACCTTCAACTTTCCAGGCCTCTCCAAGTTGCAAATGCCTCATGGCACAACCTCTGGTAGATTGAAGGGCCTTCTATGGACTCGTTATCAAAGCAGCAGCACTTGGCCTTTCTGATATAAAATGAAAGTTTCACAACAAATAGATATAGTGTGTAATTTTTCAGCCTTAGACAATTTTCTCATAGAAGAGCAAGCTAGCCTCAGCATCAAGAACATCTTTTTCTGAGACCCTATGCACTTCAGAATCTGAAATACAAAACCAACTCATGGAACCAGGCTCAAATTGCTCATCAGGAACTTCTTTATATGAATCAGCTCTCACGCTTCTGTAAACAGTATAATGCCCACTACCGGCTCTTCCAAAGTGCTCCACAACAGATACAAGTCGGTATAAACAACTTTCTGGAGGGACAGTCACCTGCACCAATACATGTGCTTTAAAAAAGACTGAACCTCGAAGGGTTTTTTTCTTGTTGGACAAGTACTGAACTTGATAGGTTGAAATTCATCAATTGAAAGCAAAAATATGCCACCAATGTCTACCATTGGTTTAACAGGTTTTGGAATGCTAAGTGAATTGTTGTCAATTGCACAAAAATATCTCTAGAAGATTCTATATTAAGCCCATACATACCAGTATTAGCAAACCTCAACCTACCTTGTCATCATCAGATTGCATATGCATGATTGCAGACATGGATTTTGAGCATCCTTCAGTTTGGGCCATATTGGATTCTCCCTTAACAGCATGTAATTTTACCGTGGGATCAGATTCATCTGAAGCAAATGCATTTGAATGTACATCCTCTCCCATCAGCCCATATATGTAATTCAGTTTTCTTGTATCAAATTGCATATTGAAATGATTGGAAAGAGGTTTTGGTTTCTCATATTGTAGCTTCACTTGCTTTCTTTGCAAGTTTTCTCCCCAGCTATTCATTCCAACCCCTCTTGTAATAAATGGTAGCAGGTCTAAGTTCAATGGAAAAGAAATGTGGCCCTACAATCATCAGCAAGAAGTTTTAATTTCTTTGCAAGGAACATTTCTTTGCTACTTATCCAAAAGTGTAGTGAAAAAGAAATAGAGAGAGTAAAGATTCAGAAAGTATTAAGGGATCAAGTATAACAAAAGAAAGGAAAGCAAATTACCTGAAGTTTGACTGGCTCTCCAAACATATTTATTGATACACGTTTTAGATGAATGCATAGAATCTGCAAGTATATGATCATATTGACGAGTGCGCTAAAGTTCAAATACTAAAAGCAAAACCCATTTTTATAGACAATAACTTGGGTGTAGTACCCAAAATTGAAAAGAAAAAAATTATGGGGATAAAATTTAGGCTTTTCTAGGGATTTGATTCGGCCTTTTGGTGTACTTTAATGCAGGGTTTCATGGATTATGCCTGGTTCCAACAGAATCTTTTCTCTCTCTATTTCTTTTTTCTTTTTTTTTCTTTTTTTTTAATTGTCATAAGGAAGTTCCAGCTGCTTTTTTTTTTTAATGTCTAAAAAGAGGTCCATCCTCACCCTGGTTTTCAAAGTCCTCCCCTCCCTTATAGATCTTGCAAAGTAGTCTACCCAAGCACATGTTAGCAGGCAGACACATTGCTCAATCTGTGTGCAGCAAGGATTTTATCTAAGAATGTATGAAAATCCAGTCCTTGATAGGTGTAATGACTTCCAGCCAGACTGATCCTACAGTCATAGCAACCACCTAAACAGTAAGCCATTCCCAGTTTTTGTTCCATCTCTACAATATCTTTCCATGTCAAGTTGACAGATGAGAAGTGCCTTAGGTTACATTACTAAAAAAGGGATCAGAACATGTACCTTTGGACAACGAGCAAGGCTTAGTTGCTTTAGCGTATATGAAAACTTATTTGACCACGGTAGTGTTTTCAGACAGAGAAGTCTTCGGCAGTCACAGGTTTCTTGCTCACTACATCTCCTAAGTTTTTCAATCTCCATCTGAAAAACAAATGCACAAAAACCACAAAGTTAAACATAAATAGAGGTCAATTGCTTCAAGTTAAAAAGTCAAAAAAAAAAAAAAAATTCAAGATCCACACTTGGACCAACATAAAGAAGCCACTTCATTTCTTGCATGAGGTAAAACAGACCTGAAAGTTAAACTTTTATGATTGGGGTATAAATAGACTGCTCACATTGATTACCTCATTTGCCTCTACTGAAGACAAATACTTTATTCCAGCAATATGCCAACAGTTGCTGCAGTGATAATTTTCAACGTGCTCGGCAACAATGAACTGCTTCAGGCAATCCTCCAAAGTACATCCAACCATCTAGTGTTTCATGGAAACAAGAAAAATGAAAGAACAGTCATAAAAAGTAGCACCACCATTGTAGAAAAAAAATGACCATGAGGATAGAAATCCAAGTAATGGGCTTAAACATACACAATGTTAAATGATAAAATCTTCACTTAACATACAATGGTGGAACCATTATTGAGCACTGGTGACAGAGGCAAGCTATGAAAAGATTCAAAACTCATTGAGATCTGCAAAATCAGTAAGGAAAAATAAACAAGACAGGCACGAAAAGACAACTGACAATTTGGAAAATGAGAAGAGAGAAAAAGGAGAAAGGAGATGTACAAGACTAAAATAGTTGCTTGGTGCAAAAAAAAAAAGAATGCTATTCTAAGAAATTTGCTCCTATTAGTTCTCCCAAACCCAAGACAAACCTAACCGGTTGAATTAAGGAACAAATTAAGTAAAACCCAAGATGGATGGGATAGTGAAAATGCATCGCATAGTTCTATTTCATGAACACACAAAACAATAAACAGAGTTATATAATTTGGATGCATACCAAACATAGCTTATGCATGCAAAACTGAGACAGACATGTGAATCTAATAAGCCTTTAAAAATTTATGCATTTCAATTAGAGTTGTTCTTTGTGAAGGCCACATGAACCTGAGATGAACAGCTTTGACAAGTTAAGATGCTACCAAGAATTCCATCAAATGGTCCAAGGAAGTGCTTCCGCCATCTTTCCTGCTCACTCTGATCCTCCCTCCTTGGAATGAGAATCCTACAACTAGAAGCAAAAACATCAACTAAAGAACATTGATTTGGAAGATAACAATCTGAAAACTCCTCTCTTAAAGAGGACAAAAGATGAAGGAACGCTTCTGCTGCATCCTACACGGACATGAAATTGAAAATTAGGCTCTGCATCATAAAGTGTTCGAGCTGTTAAAGCATTCAAAGGGAACCACCGCACCTGCTGGGCAGTCAGATTAAAATTTGGAATGTGATGAGACATAGCTAGCATTAGTCTCCGTGGACTCAATACCACTCTTCCCCCACCAACTTCACATAACTCTGCAGATATGGACCATTCACTAGTTAGATTAGACCCACCAAGTAAGTTTTGTTCACAGAACTGTACAACTTTGATTAACAAATCATAAGTCTGGGACTGAAAGATTCTTCCATGAAAAATTTTCAGAAACAGTTGCAAAAATTACGAAAACAAAGTTGGGAGAGAAGAAAATATAATTGCTGTCGTCATAAAGTGGCAACTGTCCAGGTTAATGTAATCCAGGAAATCCAAGATGACTAGGAACCTTTTAATCAATAGATTTTTATATTCTTTTAAAGAATCAAATGCAGAAATGCTGGGTACATTTTAAACAAAAAGCTAAAAAATTTAAGAGTTCAATATAATTTGATGCATAAATTGCAGAGTTTCATTGTAAAGGCAATTCAACTTAAATTTATTTAATTGGGAACACAAATTGCTAATGAATAAGTTGCTTTATGTTCATTAAACAAAGCGGCACAACATAAGATTGAAGTACATGCCAATTTTGACCTAATGAACACTTTAAACACAATTCAAATAATACACAATATCTTAAATTTACCTTCTAATAAAGCAGCCAAAGCAGCTGTAAGCGGCAAGTTTGCAACCTGTTCCTCATCCATGGATAATTCACATTCCTCTATAACCTTTTGAAGAAAAGGTTGAAAGTATAAACAGCTAGCCAGAGCCTGAAAAATTCTCCAAATTTTAGTTACCGAACAAGAAGAAGATATCTCCATTTTAGGTCCCCTAATAGATAAAACTACAATTATATTCAGTTTGGTTACTAAGAAAGAAAAAAATTAACTTTGAATATCATAAAGTTCCCATTTTTTTATAACCAAATTAGAAGTCCAATTACACTAAGTATCTCTTCCTTGTTTCCCCTTTTTCCCCCCCTTTCCAATTTTTCTCAGCAACCAAACAGAAATTGAGCAAAGCAGAACAAAACAAAATGAGTAAAACTTAAGTACAGTTCTTAAGGTGTTGCACCTTAAGTTCCTCAATTGAATTCAGTTGAAATTAGTCATGATTGCATTGACCAATAAACTACAAAGTTAAATTTAATTATCCTTGGAAAAGATAACAACGTTTTTGCTGCATTGGTCAATACAACATCTAGTTTGTTTCAATTGGTGAACCTAAGGTACTATATAACAGTCTTTTTCTTTTTTTTTTTACAAAAGAAACACATTAACTCAAAAGTAATCATACCTGTAAAATTACATTGAGAAAACAATTATTACCAAGATTTTGCAACCCTGGTACCAACCAATTCTTCTCTGAACCACTGGGTCTCTCAGAAAACCAAGGTAAGCTGGTCAAGTTGCCAACTTTACCATCTCTTATAGCCAAAACCAAACCAACAACACCCAAAAGACCAGCCAAGTGAAACCCAGAAGCTGAAACCCAGTTCATATGAGACAAAGTCCTAAACCCATGTCTGAGATTACTTAGTATTGTCTTTAGGCTTATGCCTCCTTCAATTTTCATTCTACTTGAACCAATATGTCAGTATATATGTATTTGAATCTGTGACAAAATGTATAAACACAAGGAATCAGAGAGCACACCAAAAAAAACCTTAAAAAGAGTTGCAATTTAAGAATGAGAAATACAGAGCTTTAAGTTTACAAAGTCAAATAAAAGCACAGAATTACAAATCCAAAAAAAAAAAAACCCAGATAAGTGATCTAATAGAATGAGTAGTAGAGTACTTTGTTCATGGATTCTTTTGCAAAACCCTCGAAGATTTTTCCGTACAAGCTGGCTCCCTCTCTCTGCGCGCAGATTGATCACGTGCATTTCACATGCATTTCATGGCATGACAAAGAATGTTGCTGTAATTTAGGCCTATTGGGCCCACAAATTTTTGGCCCAGTAACTTTTTCCTCAACCGAACGAGGGGAGAAAATTGAGACCATGTAAATAAAAGGTAAAATATTATTAGACACTTCGTGCCTAGGGATGGCAATTTTTTCCCGCTCTGCTTGACCTGCCTCTCTCCGCTTCACCCCGTACGAGTTTTTCCCACCCCGCAAAGGTGATGGGGCGAGATTTTAGACCTGCACCACGGGGCGGGGCGGGGATGGGTTTACACTTTTTAGACCCACCCCGCCTCGCCCCACCTCGCGTTAATAAGGATTAAATTGTAGTTTTTTCATACTCTAAAATTCTACTATTTAAACAGAAATATCATTAGTTTATTTTATTCTACCTAACGTGGTTATACCTCTCTTTTCTCTCAAGCAAAGTTGGAAATAAGGTATTAATTTTAACTCTCTTTTTTTGTCTTTTCATTCATGATTCATATGTCTGTCTCAACTTACTTTTTATCATTAACATAACATGAGATTTTTGTGTCATACTATGAGATTTTTGTTGTGACATTGTCTTGTTAAACATTTAGATAATATTATTTAGTTTTTGCTAAAAATTAGTTTGATTTGATAGGATAAATTTATTTATAATTTTAAGTATATTTTTAATATTGAAACATGTCATTTTATTTGAAAAAATGGTAATAGTTATAGGGAAAATTAACAAGAATCAAAGTTTTACGGTGTAGGGAAGGGCTTCGCGGGTCTTAGCGGGGCCTTAAGGGGTGGGAATGGAGCAAGAAATTTTCTCCGTCATGCGGGGCGGGGCGGGAATGGGGCAAAAAAAATATATACGGGGCGGGGGTGAAGATCCCATCCTTCGGCCCCGCCCCGCCCCGCCCCATTGCCATCCCTATTCGTGCACATTGCCTTTTGATGTTTTGATATTATGTTTTAATTATACGATTTTCAGTTAAAATTGTGAACTTAAATACGATTTCACGATTTTTAATTAAAAATGTGAAATGAGATTTTTCAGTCATATGATACTATATATTGGGCAAGTGTTAACAAAAAAATGTATTACTATTATTACTCTAAATAAAATATAGGTAGACAAATTTAACCCTTGGACAATGAACCATGAGTTGGCGAAGATTATTTTGAATCTATTTATAATCAAGCTTGAGTTTAAGTATTAAAAAAAAAAAAAATGAAATCAATTCTTAAGAGGAAGTTTGGCTGTGTGCTTTACAACTTGTAGTTAAGTGTTGCTTATGAGTACAAGACCTTTTTTTTTTGTGTGGAGAAATATGAGTACAAGAGTTGATTAAAGTATGTATATAGTATTACATAATATGTGCGTATGTTAAAAAAAATGCTTATATGTATTTGAAATTAGATTATGTAAGTTTGTAAATAAGTTCATTAAATATCAATTATAATTTATAATTTATAAATAAATAAGTAATCAATTTTGTAAAATTATATATATTTTAACCACATAACGTTTGTGAATATAATTTTAATATTTCATAAACAAAAATCATCCTATCTATTTAACTAATTGAAAATTTTTTACTGTAAGGACAGGTTTTGGATCTTAAGCCCTTAAAGCAATAGGATTAGGGCCCAGAATGCCCAACACAATGAATTTATAGAGAGTGAGCTTATAAGCTAGGCTTCAATGGAAGGACTAACGCACACAGTGGATTAAGGATCGTAGAAAAGTAAAGAAAATTAAGTCATATGTGAAGAAAATCACTCTTCAGCAAAGTCCAAGGAGAGTAGTGTTTGAATATATTTCTTCAAACTTGGTTACAATTTCTATTCTAGGTTGCTATAGTGTCTTCTTCCACAATATTTTTTTTTAAATCCCTCTTGCCTGAAGGATCCCTTACATTATATAGCCCCTCTCCATTAATCTTGGCCCTCTATTTGTTAATCATGTAGGTCACTACTTGAGTGCTTGTCCCATCAGACACCTTCTCAAGTCTTCTATGAGTTGCAGCAACCAAGATAGCACTGTTTAGGGGTCTTTTCCACATAAATGCAGCTAGAGGGTTTGGTCGGATGCAATTAATGTGATGGTAGCTCTCATCCCTGTAAACACGACAAGCTTGAACCCCTCCTTGGGGTTGTTCCCTTACAGCGTGGCCTCCTCTGATGATGCACCATTGATGTGGCCAAAGCTCGCCACCCTGGCTTCACTGTCTGAGGGGATGGCCTCCTCAGAACTACACTAGACTCCTTGGCCACGGACATGACACGTGGCATTGCTATCTTATTAAATTGTTGTACCTTTAGTTACTAAAAATTAACATAAATTTGTGAATGGATAACAAATTTTATTCATAGTGTTTACTATATATGAGAATAAATAAGTTAAGCAAGTAGCTCATCAATAAGTTCAAGCTTATTCGACAAAAAAATGAACAAAACTTAAACATATAATATAATTTAGCAAAAAGTTTGTGCTTAGCTTGTATTCAAAATAAAATTAATTGAATTTTTCTGAACTTTTAATATTTAGCTTGACTTGACTTGTTTACAAACCTATTTAAAGGGAAATGAGATGACAAAGAGGCCAAAATACCTTGAACTCGAGAGTTTAAGGAATAAGCAACAAAAATTATTTGAAAAGATACAACAAATGTTGAGACAAATATCAAAAATTCAAAGTTGTTAATCTAATTATATTTTGTCGCAATTTTTGAGCTTATTTAATATTCTTAGACAAGGTCAAAGAACTTCCACTTGTTAGGAACTAGTTCTTTGCATTCTCCACCAAAGAAAGCCCCATTAAATGTGCCCTCATCTCGATACTCAATAACACTCGGCTTGCATGTCGATATTATTGCTTATCTGTTCTGTGAGCACAGAACCTGTATCTCGTACATAGCGGTAAATGACAAATTTTCAATAATGTGAGACTGCGAGTAAATACTGTGAGTGTGAGCTGCTGAATGAGGCTTTTGATTCCAGAGTCCAAAACAGGAATTTGCAAAGTAGTGTTTGTCATATGTGCCGTGAAGCAAAGTTTCTTACAAGCAACAAAATATTACTACTTGGAATTGACTAGCACAATTTATGTATGAATTAGGACTTTGGACCTGCGACCATGGATTGATGTAAACTGAAAAAGATAATTCAATACTATATTTGAATTATAGTATCTAATCCACCTTACCAAAAATATATATATATATATATTAACATACATATATGCATATATAGAAATATTTGTTTTTAGTTATAATCAGAGTTTTACATAGAGCAAACTGTGTTATGTTTATATACTGTGTGTAAAATAAAAAAGAGAGGACATCTACTTTTTTTCTTTTCTGTTTTTGGCTAAGACAACATTACTATTAAACTAACCAGGAAGCCAAATCCAACTTCAAAGCATCCAAAACAGAGGGAGGCAAGGAAGAAACATTACACAGAAACTTGGGTTTAACAGTTTAACTGTTTAAGGGAGAGACAACCTAAGCCAAGGCATGAGCAACAAAGAGCAGCTAAGGAAAGAACTCTTAAGATACATTACATTTTCAAGTACTGTTCTAATGTTCCAGAAACTATTCTCACAGTCATCGTTTAAAGCATCTAAACAAAGCTTTGAGTCGCTTTCATTCATGATCTTGTACCCTTCCAAGGAAGCTAACTTTAACGCCCAAGTAAATGCAGCAGCCGCTACCTCAATAGCATCACAGTATTCTTGTTTCTTAGCCCAAGCTTTTAAATCCCCCCCCCCCCCCCCACTATCATCCCTTGCCACAGCAGCAACAGCTGTAAAATCTGGGTTTACTGCCGCATCAAGGTTGATTTTAATTGTACCTAAAGGTGGTTTTTGCCATCTCCCTTTGTTGATCTGATATGCTCCAATATCATTAGTTCCATGTTGCCAATTACACTCACCAAGTTGACCTTAAGCTCCTTGTTGTGCAAGATTTGATTCCTTAGATTCCACATGGCCTCCAAGGTAATAGCTATTCTCAAAGGGGCATGCTCCAGAAAGTCCAGGTCACCTGTCACCACTTTTACGAAGTCTTCACAGCTATTGATATTAAGTAACTCAGATCTGTAGTAACAGTTCGACCCAAACCAGATAGCTCTCGTCATAGCGCATTGGAAAAATAATTGAACAACAGATTCCTTCTCCCCATTACAGCAAACACATACTGTGTCAGCTATTCCCATTCTTTGCTCCAAATTGTCCATTGTGGGCAACAAATTTGAGCTAACTCTCCATAACATCATTTTCAGTCTCTCATGGATTCTCAACTTCCACACTTTTTGCCAGTTTACACCTCTAGCATCACTGGTAGGGATTTCTTGGATGGATCTATATGCCAACTTGACAGAAAAAACACCCTTTGGGGTCTTTGATCCATATGAGACTGTCTTTCTTAGGGGAAAGAGGTAATGGAGTTCTTTTAATGGCTGCTACAGATTCAGAAGCAAACAATTCAGATAATTTTCTCTCTATCCAAGTATGGTTAATGGAATTAATCAGACTTGAGACCATCATTGGATAAAGTGAAACAGATTCATCCTTCAGTTTAGATTTAAACCCCTCAATCCAAGGATCCAACCAAACATTTACTCATTGCCCATCCCCAATCTTAAAGCAAGCACCTTTAACAATAATATCTTTTTGCATTCTCAATAGCTTTCCATACTTGTGATGAGAGCTGAGTTGAAATCCTTTGATTTTCTAAACCCCAACCCGCCAACCCTCTTAGGAAGACAGCTTAACCCAAGATTTCCAAGCCACTATACCTTGAGTTTTGTGGGTTCCACCAAAATCTTTTCATTTGGGATTCAAGACATCTACTTGACATAACCGCAACATGTAAGAAAATTAATATTATTTACCTATATTATGATATGCTTAGGTGGATGCTATACAAATGTTTACCTTACATTGTAGAATTTAGTACAAAAAAACTCTGCAGCAGCTATATAATTCATCAAACCTTCTTTTGGTATTTTATCAAATGAGACAAGATGTGATGAAATGGAAATTACTACAGCTCCCTATTTATAAACACTAGCATGGAATGCAGGGTCACTAAAGCAATGTTGGTTCCCATGAGCCCTCAGTAACAAATATGCCTCATTTCATGGTGAAATCATCCATTCTTTCCCTACCTCTACAGCCTGGTTCTTTTCAAGTCACTTTCTCCAACTTTCTAACACTTCAGATAATCATAACATCAGCAAGACACATCAACAACCCACAAGCATCTTGGCCAAGTGGAAATTTAAAAACTACAATCACCCAGTATCAAAACTTGTCAATCTAGTTTTTGAAATTCTATTGCCTTTTCCAAAGTACAAATGAGATTTTGGCAGTCAATTTCCCAACACAACTGCCAAATAGCTAAAATGCCTTGTTAAGCTCAAATCACATAGAACTGGACACCAGATTCAACAATGACAACAATAATAAATCGACACTAACCCGATGGTAGCACTTTCTCTTTTTTTGGCGGCTCCACTCACCTATCAATTATTCAACGATTTAGTAAGCCGTTTTAATCTAGCCTCTAAGTCGCCCCCTTGGAGACCCAACCACAAAGCCGCAACTCATTTGATCCCATCCTCAATGAGCTATGTCCGATTACTTGACATGTTAGCTGGCTCTAATATCAAATGTTAGGAACCCATGAGTAGAACTCACCCTTGAAAACTAGCTTGCAAGGGGAGGGTGCCCAAGAGCTTATAAACACATGGTTAAGCTAACACTTAATCCATGTGGGACACTAGAATCTTAACACTACAAGGTTACTTATCTACACATATGTAATAGTAACCTAAGTGACTGCAATATAACAGGTTTTAGTTTTTTCAACCTCAGATAGATTGAGTCATGATTTCATTATAAAAAGTGAATCTAGATCCGTAGGCCTAAGCTTGTTGCATACATGATGACATATTAAGTGCCATTACTTCCTAAAGCTGAAGATCACTGACCAGTCTACCAAAGAATTTAATTACGTTTAATATGCTTACTTCCAGTGATTCTATAGATAATGAAAATAATAATAAAATAAAAAAAGTTGATCAGGCTAAAGATAACTTGATTGCGAAGAAACTACAGAGTATAAAGTCCACAAAAAGTTCAAAGAAAGCTCAAATAATCTAGGTACACATATTGACAAGGCTACAACAAACCACTTGCAATTAACAACAGCAAATAAAGAAAAGCAAAAAACTATCTTCCCTTGTTACCTAGTAGGTCCATAACTCAACATACTGAAAAGTAAAGCCTCAATGATGATACTAGCTGGATATTTTTTTAATTAAGATTGAGGGAAAATCAGAAGAAGAAAGAATGAAAAATATGTACACAACATATTCGATGATTCTCACCATCAAGCTCGTTTGTCTTATGGTTTACCGCTTAGCTCGGTTAGTGAAATAGTTGAGGGCCAACCTAGAAAATTGGACAAGGGTGAAAAACATTTGCAGGATTGAACGACCCTTCACGACTCCCTCCCTTATGCCCCTTGCAGTTCTAGCCAACACTGGCACTGTTGTCTCAGTTTTCGGGCTGGCTACCTCCTGCACCGAAGCTAATCAAGTAAAGATGAGGTAAAATTCATTGCTCCAAATCATTTCAATGAAGTCGGATTAAACCATGAAAATGCTACAGAAGACATAGATAACCTGCTGGAGCCATGCCTGTTAACCGGCGCAACCTCTCTTCAGCTAAGCGAACAGCTCGAGTGGAGCTTTTAACACCTTGGTTAATCTCCTGGCTAAACAACAAATGAATTGGTTTGCAACGTGATATAAAAAATAGAGGCCAAAATGATTAGCAAAAGAGCTCTTATCTATGATGCTAACCCCATATCACTGAGCTCCATGGTAAGGTCACTAATCTCCATGCCAGACAACCGAACAGCAGCCATTGTGTCAGGGAGCTCTTCTCTTGTAACATCCATCAGCTTTTCTAGTGATTCTGCTGCTCTCTTGAAAGCCTTCCATATGCCACATTGAACATCAAATATATAACTAACAAGAAAAGTGAACACAATAATATGTATAAAAGAAGTGAATATTTCATCACGCACCAGAAGAGTTGGTATTGCAGAGAAAAAGAGCCAAGTTGCTGAAACTGCAACCTACATGAGAAATGCACATCTATTAGAATCACCACATACTATCACCAAAAACACCAAATTGAGATAAGTAACAATTCTCTTAAAAAAAAATAAACATAGCTCCATCCAAACCAAAAGTTCATTTTGTTTCGAAGAAAATGAAATCATCAAAAGGAAAAAAATTTCACACCAATGTACAATAAAAACGCATAATCATAATCTACAGAGCCCTCAATTCTCACACAGTCTTACTCTATCCCTTTTTTCATTTGGTGTAACTGCAACTTTTAATATAAAATTCATCCTCCAATGTCCTTTCCACGTTAAAAATAAAGACTTCCCTTTGAAATTATCTTTTTAAACATAGAGTGATACTTCAACTACTACAAATTTTACCATATAAGCCTTATTACAAACTACAGCGTCAACTTTTAAACACAAAACGAACAAATCATTCATAAATTTATTTGTTATGTTGTTGATTTGGCACCAATAAGCCTATAAAATGAGTAGGATTAACAACCTGCCATCTCCACAGTTGTGTAAAATGCTGTGAGTAGATATCTTATTGTAAAATTGATAGTATTTTTTAGTATTTTTCATTAATATAACCAAAAAAAACTATCAATAATAGAACATGTCTCCATAGTCCATACATTAGTGTCTAATGGCACCAAGAATTGAAATCTAGAGAATCAAAACAATCATTTTTTTTTTTCACACAAACATGAAATAATTGTCTCATCATGTAATTAATTCAACAACAAAACTTAAATCATCTAAGTGAATTCAAGTAAAAATTGTCTAACTTGTTTCAATTTAGTTGAAATTTAAATAAATAAATAAATAAAAAGTAAATACCGCGCAAGCAATGACTTGGAGCATGACGATGTGACGGTTGGTGAGGTTCCACTGAGGGAGCTGAAGAGAAGAGGATCCGACGGTTGATGTGTAATGAGAGGAAATCGATGGCTCGGATGCTTCGGTTGCATTGTACTGTGATTGTACGACCGACAGAGACAGTTGGAGAGGTCGTCTCATGAGATTGTAGTTTTTACGGCGGGAGTCGATGTTGATGGGGAAGCTGTATTTTTTGTAGTTTGGGTTTTTTACGACAACGTTAGCGAGCTCTAATTTCAGACCACACAACATTGTTGTCTTCCTCTCTCTCTCGCTCTATAGCTCTGTGTGTGCGTGTGTGTGTCTTTCTGTCTACTTTTCCTCGCAATCTCCGAAGTGAGGAAACACTAGGTACCAACTCTTCTGGTTCGTGATTAATCGGAGGGGTAGTTAGGTCATATGAGACCACTTATTTCTCATGCTTTTAGCACCGCCGGATTGGCACTCATGATCATGAATTTGAATTTGATTAATTTCGGCCGATAATGTTTTTTAAATAAATTTAAATTTGGTTAATTTTATGATAATATTTTTTTAAAAATGAGTTATATTACAGATAAAAAATAAAAATAAAAAGGTAAAAACACAATTTTGGTCCTTACATTTTGAGATCATGGTCAATTTGGTTCCAGTTATTTTTAATTTGCAATCAAGTTAATCTCTATAGTTAATTCACTCACGAAAATGTTTATGTGGCAAACAGTTTGTCCAATTAGCGTGTTTAGTGTTAAAATATTAAATTAAATGCTGATGTGCGGCCACATCAATGATTACATGGAAAAAAAAAACCACATTAGCTTTAATATTTTTTTTCCTTTTCTTTATTTCTTCTTTGAATATTTTTACAATTTTTTAACCAATTTCATTTTACAATGGGGCACCATGGTGGTTCTGTGGTACGTGAAGGTGGGGTTGTGGTGAATCTGAGTTTGGAGATACTAGGTTTCCATACCCATTTTCTTTAAAAACTTGAAATTTTCAAAATTAACTTTTAGACTTTTCCACCATAGAATCAGGCAAAAACATTTGGAAGAGTACCACAAAAAAAAAAAAAAAAAAAAAACACAGCCATAGCACAAATCCATTAGAAGTAATTAATCTAACTTCTTAAACAATAATAACCTCGAGAATCTTGCACTAGGTCTCTATGAAAATGGGTGTTCATGGTTCTACCAAAAGAAAAATACTAGAAAATGTTCTCTTTTTAGTGGAATCCTAAATTTCAAAGAATCCATTTAGAGTCCCATCAAAATAAAGAAAAACAAATCAGAGTTAAGACACAGATTTTCTTGGTATATTTCTCAATAACAAGAGTCAAGAGGTGAAATGTCAGAGAAAGAGACAGATTGAGTTCATAATAGGGATGATGATGACCTATATTTGGTCATAATCATAGATTAGATTTTTATATTACTTAATATATGTTACTGAGACTCGCATAGATTAAATTTTCTTGGAGAAACTTTTCTTTTTTTGAAATCAAATGTAAGTTTGTGGTCTAATTTTGTTTATTTAGGAAAGAAAAAAAATTGGTACAAAAACAAATATTTTAAAAAAAAGATATGGCTTTTTTTGCCTAGTAATCGCTGATGTGGCAACTAAAAATTAGACACATCAACATCTGATTTAATATTTTAACACTAAACATGCCAACTGGATAAACCGTTTGCCACGTAGAAATTTTTTGTTACTGAATTAACTGTATGGATCAAATTGACTACAAATTGAAAATAACAGAGACCAAATTGATTACTACTAAAATGTAGGGACCAAATTGACCGTTACCCTAACATATAGGAACTAAAATGGTATTTTCGCCATAAATATTTTTTTATTTTTTATAATAGTATCTTATTTTCTGATGATTGGTAACAATTATAAATTAATTGAAAAACAATCTTTTCATTTTTTTCATTTTTTTATACTACTAAACACTAAAAAATAAAAAAAAATCATCTTAATCAAGATTTTTTATAAACAAACAAGGCCTAAGAGAGAATTGAAGTCCACTTTACACAAAGTAAGTAAGTTAACTTACTTTTTGTTACTTGTGGGCAAAAAAAATAATTTGAGTAGTGGCAAAATTGGTCAACTCTCCATCTAATTTTGGTAAAAAAATTATCTTCAGCTGTGCAAGATCAGGAGCTTTCAAAAAAGAAATTGAAAGGATAATAGAAACAAATTTGTTCTCCCTAGACCAAAGAGTTTATTTATAGTATAAATAAATCATAAAATAAAATAATAAAAAAAGTGTTTCACAATAATAATAACAAAAAACATGAAAAATGACTATCAATCATATTTAAATTATATATGATAATGCAAAGAAGATCAGTAGACTGGATGCTTCGGACTTGAAAGGACCACTTGCTCTCTCTGCGGTCTAAAGAAAAAGAAAAGCGAATCAAAAGGTGACCGGGGTTGCCGGCCAAAAACCCTCCGATGGCAAAGTTAGTTTTTCTCTCTATTATTCTTGAAGTTCCAACTTTTTTGGAGTAAGTTTCACATACCTTTGCTTTGTCAGAATCAGTGTTTATATAGCGTTCCCATAGACGATTATTAAATACTGGAACCTCCCTTAGATTCGAGGAGGCAAAAGGATTAAATGTAACTGCCATAACCGTTTAGGAGTTACATTTCTATTTCACAACAAATATATGACAGTTATGCGTAGGATAAGGGATTATCATGTTATATTCGAAGATTTTCCTAAGTATGATATCCTTGTCCTAGAATTCCTTCGTCGAGTGTGCCTGATAATTCCAATAGCATCCTCGTCCACAAATCTTTATGTGGACGAGTCCTCTCGGGATAAGCTGTGCGCATCCCATGGACGAGGGATGGAGCTTCACCATCATCCTCAGGACGGCTTTGCCCGTTACCCTCGTTCTGAGGATAACTCCTGGACGGCTGCCAAGGTGGTGACCGTCCAGGGATGGTCAGCGTTTTCGTCCCACATCAGTTGCCCCCTCGTCCAGGAGTTATGCAACATATCGACAAATTTTAGGACGAGTTCATCCCCCTTTATCTTTTTTTTTTTTTTTTTTTTTTTTGCACTGCGTGTCGCACATCCATAGGGGGCTAGTCATCTGTTTTTATTCCTTCGAGGCATGCGCCACGTGTCGCCTTTTAGTTGGATCTGTCGTTGCGGTTACCGAGACTTTTTTGCCTATAAATAGTGGTTTCCCTCTCATGCCCCTTTCACTTTTTCAAATTTTCTGCTTTGACACTCTCGTCCGTCGCTTCGTCTAGGAATATCCTCAGCGTCCTTAGTGTCCTTCGTCTAGAGCCAGGTAATCTTTCTACACTTATTTTAGCTTTCCTTTTTAAGTGTTAGGGCGTTTTCAATGGCCTCCTGCTCGTCTAGTGACAGTGTGGTCAAGGCCATAGACGAGTATCACGACGGCTCTAGCTATGACACTTCTAGTAATGTCAGTAGTAGTAGTGGTCATATAACTGAGGAATACACATCTGGTGTTCCTGAAATCCCCGTAGAAATCTTTCAAGAGAGTGTTAGGACGAGGACAGCCTCTGGGGCTGACACCTCGACGAGCTCCCCGCTATCATCCCCTTTGGACGAACGGGAAACCGTGTATAGTTGTGCTCTAGAGGTTCCTTCTAGGACGGACGAGAGAAGGTTAGATGCCCTTAGGACTTGGTTTCAGATTCCTGATGATCTAAACCCTAGGTTAGTTGTCCGAGGTGAATGGTGTTGCCAGCCTCGTTTTGGGATAGGTGTCTATGAGGCTTATTTGTTAAGGGGGCTTAGACTTCCTTTGAATGCCTTTGCTAGGGAATTACTCACTAGGCTGGGCTTGGGAGTGTGTCAGCTTAACCCCAACGCATGGAGACTAATTGTCTCCATGCAAGTCTTATGGATGGAGGTGTTTGACGGGGACCGTCCTATCACCGTGGACGAGTTCTTGTACTGCTATAAACCCTCCAAGATAAAGCAATCTCAAGGCTTCCATCAGTTCACGGGGGCAATGACCGTAGACGGTTAAGTCTTTGCCCTCGTCTGACAGAAACTGGAAGACAGAATTTTTCTTCGTTTCTGGTTTCTGGGCGGGGCATCCCGTTGAGGTTGGTAGAGACTCTTTTGCTCCTTATACTGGAAACATAGGGAACCTTCGTCCAGAAGGTATGTTATGCTCTTCATTTTTGTTTTCTTTTTATTATACTCTCTTTGGACGATGATTTAACCTTAACTTCTGCCTTCCCTTTCCAGCCGTTAGACGACCTTCTCTGAGCAAGTTCCACCGAGATCGCGTCCACAGGGCCCGTCTACATTCTGAACGAGACTTTCACTCGTTAGTGACCCTTAAGCGTCTACACAAGTGGGGACTTGGCCCTGAACCGTCCGTCGAAGCCTTAACACACGAGCTAACTACCCGTAGACGTGAGTGCTCCTTTTAAGATATGCGTTTTTCATTTTTGTTTTATTATTATTATTATTATTCTTATTTTTTTTTTTTTTTTTTTTTAGGAATGGCAACCATGAAGGGAAACAAGGGGAAGGAAGTGGTCGACGAGGCAGCTAAATCTGAACCTCAACCACAACCTCGTCTTGTTTCTGGAGAAAAAAGGAAGAGCTTGTCTAAGCATGTGGACTTGGCTAGCTTGCCAAGTCGTCGAGGGAAGAAGGCTAAGTTCGGGTCCGTCCGAGTGGAAACTGCTAGGCCTCGATCCTCCTTCCTACCGCCCGTGGTCGTTGACGTAGACTCGTCCACGCCCCTTAGCGTCACTCCGTCCAAGTCTCCTGCTCTTGACTCGTCCCAGCCTCGAAGGATTTCTACCAATTTATTGGAGAATGAAGATCTGGCTTGGGAACGATTCCAAGAGGCTGTGAAAGGCAAGGACGTAGCTGCGTGCTATGACATGTCCTTCAAACAGTTCGAGCACTCCGACGTCCACGATCTCTTCAAGGTGAGCATTTTTCCTCGTCCTGGTTCATCCATGTTTGCCCATTCTATCTTCTGAACTTTCTATTCTTCCATGTAGGCAATGTCAAAGTTCATTCGCGTCCAGTGCAGCCACGTAGAGATGGACGGGACGAGGATCCTTCTAGAGAAAGAATAGAAGAGATCAAGAATGACCGTAGGACGTGGGCGGAGGTGGCGAACAAGGCCAAGGACGAGGCCGAGAGCCGAAGGCTTTGGTGGGGAGCGAAGTCCGACGCCGCCAAGAAGGATGGACCAGGTACGGAGCTTATTCACAGGGAGAATGACGAGCTGAGTCTTATTCTCAAGAAAGCTAAAGACGAGGCAAGGAGGAATTCAAGGCGTCCAAAGAGTTTTCGACTGGATGGACACAAACTACGCAGCAGGGTTTGAGGACTTTAGGATGGACGCTATGGACAGCTTTCCTGAAGTTGACTTTAGCATCATTAAACTCAACCTTGCTGCTGCTACAAGTTCTCTCGTCCACACAGGTTCAGACGATGTCAACATCGAGGACGACGCTTCCACCAGACCAGCCCAGGACGACCCCAACGCTGATGCCCCTTCCTCTTGAAGAAGATGTTTCTGTTTTTAACCAATCGTCATTGCCGCTTAGCTTTCTTTTCTTTCTTTTTTCTTTTTTTTTATTTAAAATGTATTTAAGAATTTGAAATGTATTCAAGTACAATTTCCTCGTCTAGAGTGTTCTAGACGAGTTTATGAACAATGTCTTTTACTGCTTATTTTATAAGGGTTTTTGGACGGTGGCCGTCTACCCTTTCAGGTTAAAGAATATGTTCTTTGTTTGTTATCATTTGTGCCATTGTCTTTTAAACAATGCTCTAAGTGTTGAATGACCGTCTACAATATTTTTATGGACGACCCACTTAGGATTGATGATGACTGCATTACTTTTGCCTGTCCTTTAGGCAATTATTATTCGCCTTCTCAAAAGCAGTTTATAATGTTTATGTTTTCTCGTCTTGACGAGTGCTCGTCTCTGGAATGCTATACCTTAAGGCTTACTTTTCTTTCTTAGACGAGTGGGCCTTGGCCTTTTTCCTTTTGCTTTATCCTTTTTTAAAGGAAAGCTTTGGACGAGCAGTCATTGGCTTCTTTCTCTTGCTTTATCCTTTTTAAAGGAAAGCTTTGGACGAGAAGGCCTTAGCATTTTTCCCTTTGCTTTGTCCTCATTTTTTTAAGGAAAGCTTGGACGAGCGTGCCTTAGCATTTTTTCTTTGCTTTATCCTCATTTGAAGGAAATCTTAGACGAGTTTGCCTTCGTCCCGAGATTTTACTTGTCTAAGGCTTTTGCCTCGTCCGTGGGTATTATCAGGGAAATTGGAATTCAAATACATAAGAAATCTGAACCATATTATTACATGAACATTGTTCACAAACTTGGCACATGCTTATAAGCTAGTGCCTTATTAAGATACTCAAGTACATAGCATCGTCTTTCATAAGCTAATCTGTAAGTAGTGCAAAAGTTTAAGAATTAGTGCACTTTTATTCATAACACACCATAACAGTAGTAAAAGCAAAAGTAAATATAAGCAAACACGCAAATCACAACTGTAATTTTGCCACTGGCTTCCCTCGTCCCTGCTCATCACTGATAGTACCTTCGCAGATGTTCCACGTTCCAAGGATGCTCTAACTTCCGCCCGTCCAGGGCTTCCAGGTAGTAGGACCCCTGCCTTTTGCAGTTGATTACCCTGTAGGGTCCTTCCCAATTGGGTCCCAGTTTTCCATGAGCTGGGTTCCTGGTCGCCAAGGAGACCCTTTTGAGGACAAGGTCCCCCACATCGAACCGTCTGGGTTTTACCATGGCATCATGCTGTCTGGCCATGAGATTTTTGTACCTTGCCATCCTTTGCTCCGCATTCATTCTTACCTCATCAATAAGATCGAGGTCAAGGCAAAGTTCTTCCCCGTTGTCTTTCTCCTGGTACTCCATCACTCGGTGACTTGCCATATGGACCTCCGCTGGTATGACAACTTCACTCCCATAGGCTAGTTTAAAAGGGGTCTCTCCTGTTGGAGTCCGTGCATTCGTCCTATAGGCCCAAAGAACACCTGGTAGCTCGTCTAGCCATATCCCTTTTGCCCCCTCAAGCCGAGTCTTAATGATTTTCAGCAGGGATCGGTTTGCTACTTCTGCTTGCCCATTTGCCTGTGGATGGGAGGGTGAAGAATAGTGATTCTTGATCCCAAAATGATTGCAAAAATCCCTGAAGGGTGCGTTGTCAAATTGACGTCCGTTATCAGATACTAATACCCTAGGTACTCCGAACCTGCATAGGATATTCTTTCATACAAAATTTTTCACGTTCTACTGAGTGATTGCTGCAAGAGGCTCGGCTTCTACCCACTTGGTAAAGTAATCTATTCCTACCACCAAAAACTTCATCTGCCGGATTCCTACGGGGAAAGGACCCAGGATATCCAGTCCCCACTGTTTGAAAGGCCATGGGGCCATCATTGGGGTCTGGTATTCTGACGGCTATCTAGGCACATTGCTATAACGCTGGCACTGGTCACATACCTTAACATAGGCTTTAGCGTCTGCCTACATTGTTGGCCAATAGTAGCCGGCACGGACGATCTTATGGACAAGGGACCTTGCCCCTGAATGATTTCCACACGATCCTTCATGAACTTCCCTTAGAACATAGTTTGACTCGTCAGGAGCCAAGCATCTTAAGTAGGGTTGGGAAAAGCCTCGCTTGGCCGACCTGACCCTTAACTTTCTCGCTTCATCCTTATCTTCTGGAAGCCTCCCATCTTTGAGGTAAATTATTATCGGACTCATCCAATTCTCTCCTCCTCCTATCTGCTGTATGTTAGGGATGTCTATGCTCGGCATGTACTGGATGTCGCCGAACTCGTTTATGACCCCTGCCGAGGCGGCTTTCGCCAAGGCGTCTGCTTCAGCATTCTCCTCCCTGGGAAGTTGAATAAAACTTATGGCTGAAAATTTTCGGGCAAGGTGTTTCACTTTGTTGAGGTACTTCTTCATTCGATCTTCCTTGACATCACACATCTCATTTACTTGGTTAATGACCAGTTGAGAGTCTCCTCTGATTGTTAACGACTTCGCCCCTAAGGACTTAGCCAATTCCAACCCCTTGAGTAGAGCCTCGTACTCAGCCTCATTGTTGGTAGTTGGATACTGCAGAC
This sequence comes from Castanea sativa, assembly GCF_040712315.1. Taxonomy (NCBI): domain Eukaryota; kingdom Viridiplantae; phylum Streptophyta; class Magnoliopsida; order Fagales; family Fagaceae; genus Castanea; species Castanea sativa. The sequence continues at coordinate 31,862,663 of NC_134014.1, read as the reverse complement.
GGGCCGCATACTCCAGCTTGTCACCCTCAAGGGACTTCAGTACAATTCCAATCCCTCCTACATACAGTGTGGGCAATCCGTCTACATTAACCACCTACATTTTATTTCCTTCATCCTTGTTCAGGTCGTCCTGACTGGGGGTGAATTCTGCAATGAAATCTACCAACGCTTGGGATTTTATCGTGCTCATTGGGAGGTACCTGACATTAAACTTGCTAAGCTCAACAGCCCACTGTACTAGCCGTCCAGTAGCTTCCAACTTGCTCATCGCCTTTTTTATGGGATGGTCTGTTAGGACGTTGATGACGTGTGCTTGAAAATAATGTCTCAGCTTCCTGGAAGCCGTGATTAATGCGAAGGCTAGTTTCTCCATCCTCGGGTATCGTCCTTCTGCCCCTCTCATCGCGTGACTTGTGTAATAGACTGGCTTCTGGACTCTCCCCTCTTCTCTGACTAACGCTGAGCTTACTGCGTGTGGGGACACTGCCAAGTACAAGTACAACTCTTCCCCAGGTACAGACGGACTCAACAATGGTGCCGTCATTAGATACGTCTTCAAGTCTTGGAAGGCCTTTTGACACTCGTCCGTCAATTCAAAAGCCTTCCTAAGGACTTTAAAGAATGGTAAACATTTGTCAGTAGCTTTCGATACAAACCTGTTGAGGGCGACGAATCGTCCAGTAAGAGACTGGACATCCTTGATATTTTTCGGTGGCTCCATGTTTAGTATCGCCTGGATTTTATCCGGATTCGCCTCAATTCCCCTGTGCGACACCATAAACCCCAAGAATTTACCCGATGAAACCCCGAAAGCACACTTGCTCGGATTTAATTTCATGTGGTACCGTCGCAACGTATCAAAAGTCTCTTGAAAGTCGTCCAGATGTTTATCCTCGTCCTGGCTCTTCACCAGCATGTCGTCCACATAAACCTCCACATTTCGCCCAATTTGAGGACGGAACATATGGTTAACCAGCCTTTGGTAGGTCGCCCCCGCATTCTTCAAACCGAAGGGCATTACCTTGTAGCAATACAACCCTTGGCTCGTGACGAATGAGGTCTTTTCCTGATCCGTTTCGTTCATCTGAATCTGGTTATACCTTGAGAAAGCGTCCATGAAGCTAAGTATTCTGTGGCCTGCCGTCGAGTCCACTAACTGGTCAATGCGCGGCAATGGGTAGCTATCCTTGGGGCAAGCTTTGTTTAGATCAGTGAAGTCCACGCACATCCGCCACTTGCCATTGGCTTTCTTGACCATGACTACGTTCGCCAACCAGTCTGGGTAATGAACTTCTCGGATGAACTTCGCGGTGACCAACTTCTGCAACTCTTCCTTAATGGCATTGTCTCAGTCGGGAGCAAAAACTCTTCTCTTCTGACGCACTGGTTTCGAATAGGGACACACGTTCAGGCTATGGGTAATGACGCTCGGATCAATGCCAGGCATGTCCTCATGACTCCATGCAAAGACATCGAGGTTTTTCTTCAGAAACCGAATCAAAGCGTGCTTTGCCCCCTCTTCCATGCTCGCCCCAACTCTAGTAGACCTCTCGGGCTGGTTATCGTCCAAAGGGACGTCCTCTAATGCTTCAGTGGGCTCAGCTACGACCCTTCTTCTGTCTATACTCATCGCCTGCATGTGCTCATCCATGGCCAGCATAGCTAAGTAGCATTCTCTGGCGGCCAGCTGGTCTCCTTGTACCTGGCCTACTCCGTACTCGGTTGGGAATTTGATGGACAGGTGGTAGGTAGAGGTTACCGCTTTCCAGCTATTCAAAGTTGGCCTTCCAATAATTGCATTATATGACGATGCACAATCAACAACAAGGAAATTTACCTCCTTGGTTATCTGCTGCGGATACGTTCCGACGATTACTGGCAACGTGATGGTGCCCACAAGTTTCACCTTCATTCCTCCGAATCCTACCAACGGCGAGTTCACTGGTCGAAACTGATCTCGTCCTAACCTCATTTGTTGGAATGCCGGGTAGTAGAGAATGTCTGCAGAGCTGCCATTGTCTATCAATACCCTCTTGGTCGTGTAGTCAGAGATGAGTAGGGTGATGACTATCGCGTCATCGTGTGGGTGGTGAATTCGTCCTGCCTCCTCGTCCGTGAACGTAACAGCCTGTTGGTCTACCTCCCTCGTCCTAGGAGGTCGTCCAGACAGTTGGATGTTCTACACCACCTTCAGATATGTCTTCCTTGACTTGGACAACTGCGTCGTCGAGTTTCCTCCTACAATTACCCTTATTTCTCCTAGTGGGGGGCATGATGATTCTTCCACCTTGGCCTTCATTTTCTCATCTCTCTGGTCTCGTCCAAGGAAGTTCCTCAATTTTCCCTGTCTAATGAGATTTTCTATCTGCTGCTTCAAGTCGAAGCACTCGTCCGTATCATGCCCATGATCCCTGTGAAAACGGCAGTACTTGCTCCTATTACGCTTGTTGGGATCTCTCTTCATTTTGTCTGGCCACTTCAAGGACGGATCATCCTTGATCTGCATAAGAACCTGCTCTAGTGGCATAGTCAGGGGCGTGTATTGCTGATTCCTCGCGGAGGAACTGGCCTTCTTACCATCCTTATCTTTTCTCTCGTCTACCCGAGCTTTCTTTGGACGAGGTCCTTGATCCAAATAACGATGGTGACCCGCTTCTGAACGTTCTGCCCTTTTTCTCCTCTTGGCTATGATAGCGTCCTCAGCGTTCATAAAATTCTGGGCCGAATGGACGAGATCAGCCATGGTCTGCGGTTCCTGCTCGTAGAGCTTATGAATTAACAAGTCAAAATTGACCCCATTGTGGAAAGCGGCCAGTAATAGCTTGTCATCCATCTCGTCCACCGTCAGGGCCTCCCTATTAAAACGGGTGATGAAGGATCGCAAACTCTCATTTTCCCCTTGCTCTATGGTCAGTAAGCTGGAGGAGGAACGCTTGTGACGCTGTCCTCCAATGAAATTGTTGACGAACAACTTACTCAACTCTTCAAAGGATCCCACCGAATTTGGGGGTATCTTACCAAACCACACTCGCGCCGGTCCCTTAAGTGTGGTGGGAAAAGCCCTGCACATAATCTCGTCCGAGACTCCTTGTAGGTGCATGGTCGTCTTGAAAGTTGCAATATGATCGCAAATGTCGCGATTTCCATCATACGAGTCCAGAGAAGGCATTTTGAACTTCGGAGGTAGGGGGTGACTGCTGATGGAAGCCGTGAAGGGGGAGTCTGTTCGGTGAACCATATCATCCACTAGGTTCGCTCGCCTCATGTTTTCCCTCATTTCATCCTTGGCTTTTCGCATCTGGTCCATCTCTTTTTCCAAGTATGGCACCCTTCTTGAAGTGGTACCTCTTGTTTGATCTTCGGACTCGACATTTTCTCCTCCACCTTCCTGACTCGGTGCCCGTCTATCCGCATGCCCATCTTGGCGCTGCCTCCTGAGGTTGATCTCCCTATTCAACTCCTGGTTTTGACGTGTCAGTTCCGCCATAGCGGCGGCCATGGATTGTATATGTTGAATGGAGGGTGGTTGCACGACAGGCGTTGATCTGCGATCGCGAAGGGGGTTGCTAGAAGCATCCCTACTCTCCTGGTGGCCTGGGCTTGTAGCCCTTGATCTTGTTCGAACCATTCAGCCCTTTGTCTGGGAAAGACTAATCGTTGAAAACAGAACAAACAACCGAACGAAAAGAACACTAGTGTTTCCCACAGACGGCGCCAACTGATGATGCAAAGAAGATCAGTAGGCTGGATGCTTCGGACTTGAAATGACCACTTGCTCTCTCTGCGGCCTAAAGAAAAAGAAAAGCGAATCAAAAGGTGACCGGGGTTGCCGGCCAAAAACCCTCCGATGGCAAAGTTAGTTTTTCTCTCTATTATTCTTGAAGTTCCAACTTTTTTGGAGTAAGTTTCACATACCTTTGCTTTGTCAGAATCAGTGTTTATATAACGTTCCCATAGACGGTTATTAAATACTGGAACCTCCCATGAATTCGAGGAGGCAAAAGGATTAAATGTAACTGTCATAACCGTTTAGGAGTTACATTTCTATTTCACAACGGATATATGACAGTTATGCGTAGGATAAGGGATTATCATGTTATATTCGGAGATTTTCCTAAGTATGATATCCTCGTCCTGGAATTCCTTCGTCGAGTGTGCCTGATAATTCCAATAACATCCTCGTCCACAAATCTTTATGTGGACGAGTCCTCTCGGGATAAGCTGTGCGCATCCCATGGACGAGGGATGGAGCTTCGCCATCATCCTCAGAACGACTTTGCCCGTTACCCTCGTTCTGAGAATAACTCCTGGACGGCTGCCGAGATAGTGACCGTCTAGGGATGGTCAGCGTTTTCGTCCCACATCAATATATATATATATATATATATATATATATATATATATATATATATATATATAAATAACATTTTTAGTTAAAAACCTCAATTTATTTACATTTACAATACAACGATAAAAGTCATATACTAACTTGCCCTCCCTGCAAAATCTTAACTTTATTTAATTTGCTCCAAAGCCAAATGTCAAACCAAAATAAGCATTCAAACACCGGGAAACTAAATTCAATGTTCCAACTCTTTCAACCCCTTGTTGATCTACTTTGTTTTTAAACAATAAATTATCATTTAAAGGAGAAAAAAACTATCAACCAAAATTTATATCAACTGGGTCCTTGCTAAATTTTCTTGTCACATTTCACACTCGTTGAATTTTACGGATGGTCACCCCTGGAAGCATCAAATGAGAGATACTACGTCCATAACATTTTTACAATATTTTCACAACAAATCCTAAATAGTTATTACTAGTTCAAATTTGAACTAAATACGAAGATTACTTTTTTGCCCTAACAATAAAAACCACTAACAACCTACCACTTAAGATTTGTTGTAAAAATGTTGGGGACATATCATTTCTCTTTCTCAGAATGAAGTGACTGAATCACAAAGCTCATATAGCATTTTAAGGTTGCATAATATTTCACAATTATTTTAGAATTTAGCCCATTTACACTATGGAACAAGTGAATAACATATCTGACACACATACAACAGAATCGAAACCCATTGATTCTATAAGCAAATGCAATCTACAATTCTCCTAAATAAGACCAAGAACCCAATCAGCACCGTCGAACATCTATTTGACCCTCCAACAGAGTGCCTCAATTTGCCACAGCCAACAACAAAGCCGGGCAACACTTGGTTCAATAAATTTTCCGAGCAGCAGCCGGGCAACACTTACTCTCTCCTAATTCCCTTGCTGTCTCCACTCTCCACACCAAATACTGTACATGGAAATAAGACAACAGAAAGAATAGCTACAGAACTTGTTTTATTAACAAAGCCAACAAATAGGATTTTTACTAAATGAAACAAAACAATATGTATGATAATTGTAAGATTAGTCTGAAGAGATTCATAACATCAATGTAGTTTATAAAAGAGAAATGTGTTTCAGACATCCAAGGAAGGATTGAACAGCACCAGCTCTCAAGCCCGGCAAAGGCGAAAGCTCTTAGGCGGCCACTGCGAATGTTTTGAGAAACAAGCCTTTGGATTTGTCATCATCAACAGTAATATTGTAAATGCATAAACATCCGATCTTAGAGTAAGAAATTAATGTGCTCAATTCCAAACATTAGAAAATTCTTTGAATCACAAATTTATTTGTAACAAAATGTGAAGATATAAAACAATTTAGAGGAGTTTAAACTTATATATTATAAAGGAATGAACACCTCCAGCATTCAAGGAGAGACTAAACTAAAGCAGCAATAGCACTTGCAACCAAAGAAAGCAGAGCACTGAATTGTTTTGAGAAACAAGACGTCTAATTTATCATCAGTGGATATAAAAAACTAACCATAATTTTAAAAAACAAAGACAGTACCACCAAAACTTTTCAAGACAGATTGACATTTAGAAATTTGGAGAATAAAATTCAGTCAAAAAAAGTTTAGTGGGAACAATTAAGAAATATGGCAATGAGGATTCCATTCTTACAAAAAATAATAAAAGCAAACAACCAGAATAACTAGGAATTCACTAAAAAGACAACACTCACTGCCAGCTAATTCTGTATGTCAAAGTAACAACTTTCAGACATCCAAGGAAATATAGAGCAGCATTAGCTCTCAATGCCTGGCAAAGGCAAAAGCTCATCGGCAGCCACTGCGAATGTTTGAGAAACAAGCCTTTGTATTTTTCATCATCAAGAACAATATTGCAAATACCCTATGCTAAAGATTACAAATAGAATAAACTATTACCATTATAATAAAAAAACTTACAATGTTCGCTATCAAACATTAGAAAACCCTACACATGACAAATTTATTAGATGCATAATGGGAAGAATGCAAAATATCTAGAGAAACTGTACACCAATAAAATCAATATCACATAGTATCATGGGGTGAACAGCTCAGACATCCAAGGAAGGATAAAGCAGCACTAGCTCTCAAGCCTGGCGAAGGCGAAAGCTCTTAGGCGGCCACTGCGAATGTTTTTGAGAAACAAGCCTTTGGATTTATCATCATTGGTAAATATATTGCAAATTCCATAACTATTGAATATTTAAATCAAAGATAGTCTTGCCAGATCTAAAATTCATGATAATGAAAGCTAACAATTTGACAGCATGATTCCAGAGAGGAAAAACTTTCAGAAGTGTATACAAATAAAAAAAATTACATCTAGGTGAAGGAGGTAATAAGTTTCAGACATCCAAGGAAGGAATAAGCAGCACTAGCTCTCAAGCCTGGCGTAGGCGAAAGCTCTTAGGCGGCCACTGCGAATGTTTTGAGAAACAAGCCTTAGGAGTTGTCATCATCAACATTTGTCCAAAAACCATATGAGAATGATAACCAAAAAAAAATTCATGTACAACATCAGAGGAACTCAAAAAAAATAATAGTTACTCAAAATCTAACAATTTTAAGAGAAGTTACTGTAACATTAATATGCATGAGTGTTCAAGTATATTTGGATCATTAAACGCATAGAATATAACTAAGCATAGAAATAAGATTTGCATAGCATGTACCACCCTAAAATGATCAGCTAGACAACGAATAAGACAGCTGACAAAGTGAATCAGATGGATTAATATGAGGGGACTTGTTCATCCCTAGAGCAATCACACACACTGCTGAAGGGGCAGACGTACAAGTCCCATCATAATTTCAAAAACTAAAAAGAACTGACACTACACTAACCATGCAAAATTCTTATACCCACAGAATATATAACAAGATATGGGTACCCCACAAAGCAAAAATACCAGACACACAGTAACCATTACCATTCCAATTACTGAACAATTGGCTAATATAAAAATTCAAGCTTTACCCAAAAACATAATTGAAAAAAAAAAAAAAAACCACCTAGTAGGAAATCGCAATAAGCTTGCCAAACATTTGACCAATGTAAAAATATAAACTTTACACAAAAACAAAAAGACCCACATGAGCAATAATTCAGAGGACTGGATATCTATCTACAAATCAACCAAAACATAATACAAAAGCACAAATGAGATAGCCAAAAAGGAATAAACAATAGAACCTGTTTGATGAAAAGGGTCAATGAGAGAGGCATTGCTAATGTGAAAGAGAAGAAGGGTTGTTTTAGGCGGAGAGAAAGCGTTCGTGGAAGAGGATGAGGAAAGAGAACGGAGCTGAGGTAGTGATTTATAGTGGGTTGGGACAATTTAGGGTTTTGGAGATCTCAGGGTTTTTGTGAAATGGACGGCCAAGATTTGTTGCGCTGGTGATGGAAGGTCCATCGTGGAACGTTCTAGACCAACTTTGGGTTGGGCCTAATTGGGCTCCTTTTCGGCTGCAGCCTAATTTCTATTGCCCAAAACAATTATTACTCTTGTTATAAAATAAATAAATAAATGGGTAAAATACTATTTTAGTTTATAAACTTTTCAAAAAAAAAAAAAATTTATCCCTAAACGTTAAGAAGTTTATTTTTCATCCCTAAACTATTAAAAAGTTTACAGTTCATTCCTAAACTATTGAAAATGTTTTTTTATGTTCTTAAACTTTACTAGAAGTATGTTGTTCATCCCTAAACTATTGAAAAAATTCTTTTTTTCATTCTTATTTTTATATCTATACTATTCAAAAAAACTCTTTACAAAGTTTAGGGATGAAAAAATAATTTTTGAAAGTTTAGGGATGAAAAGCAAACTTTTAATAAAGTTTAGGAACCAAAATAGTACTTTACCCTAAATACATTCACCATGTTTCAACTATCAACTTGTTTTTCCTAACTTGCAAATAGCTTCATGTACTATCAAATTTTTAATAGTTAAAGGTTGAACTATAAAAATGAAAATGACAAACTTGGCCATTCATCTATTTTTATTATTATTATAATATATATGACCACTTTCCAATAAAAGAAAAATATGGTGAAATTACACTAACCGTATACATGGTTAGGCCAGTTTTAATAGTGTCTATCTGTGGTTTAGACTTTATTACTTTACCTACTTGAAATCACCTCTATTAGGCCTCTGTAATCCACCTCTCTTAAAAACTATAATAAATTTGTTTGTCTTCTTTTTTTGCAATTAAAAATATTATATAATATAAAATAAATAAAAACTAGAGAAAAAAAGATTAAAAATTATTGTTGATAAACATTTTGTACAATGTCTTAGAACTTGCATTTACACTTGCTATCTCAACAACTCCAAAATCCATCCTCCCAAAAGTATCCAAAAAAATTCATAGCCTGTGTGAGACATACCTACATAATTTTTATATGAGAATAAATATCAGTTTAACATGTTGGCATGGTCTCATGAAGACATAATTTTTTTTTTTTTTTTTTTTTTGAGAATCCAAACTCTTTGGCATTTTATTAACTAATTGGGAAATTAGCAGAAACAAAACAATAAATATTTGGTAGAACATCCTCCATCCAGATTAAAACAGAAAAAGAAAGTCTCGCTCTCTAAGCTAAGGCTTGGGCCACTGTGTTACCCTGCCTCCTAACATGAGAGAACGATTTGGTTTGTAACAAATCTATCATAGACTCAATGTCTTTCACAATGTGTCATATACTAAGAATAGAATAGTTTCCTTCAACAAGTGCCTTGATAATGATTTCAGCATCTCCTTCAAAAATGGAATGCGTGAAACCCAGCTCATGAAGACATAACTTAAACAAAAAAGAACAAGCTCATTGATGAAAATTAATGCCATGTGTATGTATGAGAATATTATTTAAGAGTTTCATTATATCATACTTAGTAATTCATAATAGTAAGATAATAGCAATGGTGGTTAGGCTATTGCATCTCAGAGACAACGTGGCTAATAATGTTCTATTACATCGGTTGATAAATTATCCTACAGACGACATATATCATCTAAGAAGAGCAAGATAGTCTGCTAATCAACTTGGTAATCCGCCCCATCAAAAAATAAAAATTGGTATCCCTCAAACTCAAGAATAACGTATACAATTAGTATTTTATGTTATAAGATATGCTAAAGCCCCAACAAAGTAATATCTTTTAAATTTTTCTCTATCTTGAGATGAAAAAATATCCTCTATAAAATATTAAGGCGAAAATACATTTTTAATCCCTATATTTTGTCCCTTATAATAGTATATCATAGTGATCCTTTAAAATCAAACGATGGCTCCTTATCTAGATTGCCCGACTATTAGTTTATTAGGCAGACCACACCCAATTAAAGCATAAACTTTTACTAAAGCCTAACAAATGCCTAGACACCATGTGTCTTTTCTTTTTATATTTATAAGCATACAAAAATGCAATGCACTAGTGTAACCTAAATTTCTCTTTGCTAGTGAAGGGTGGGTCTCCATCTCTTCCTAGATTGTAGAATAGTTGTCCCTTCTCTCGAAGGTGTCTTTGTCCCCCAAGGTAATAGGTTTACCTTGAGGCTTTGTTGGTTTTTCTTAGAGATTTTGGGAAACAGATACTAGTGTAGGATGGAAAAGCTTACGAAAACCTGGAATAGTCTAACCCTCTCAAAATGTGAAGGATCAAACTTTCGCATCGAGGAGGAACAGGCAAAGACAGAGTTTATTTTAGCAGCTAATTTCTTGACTAAGCGAGCTCTTAACAGAGACGCTATAGCTAAGACCTTCACACCACTTTGGAGATCAGAAAATGGCTTCAAGATCAAAAAGGAGAGTGATCATGTGGTATTGTTTACGTTTGAGGATAAGAGTGAGCTGGAAAAAGTCCTGGCAGCAAAGCCTTGGAGCTTTGACAAACGTCTAATGGTATTGCAATGGTATAGTAAGGAAACAGACGTGGGTGATATGGAGTTTAGTAAGATGACATTTTGGGTGCAAGTTCATGATCTCCCTATCAGATTTCGGACAAGAAGGATTGCTGAACAACTGTGTGAGGCAATTGGAAAGGTGACTGTAGGGACTGATGAAGCAGGAACAGAGGGAGATAACTTTATGCGAGTCCGAGTTACTATAGATATCTCCCAACCATTGTGCAGGGAGCGAGTTATCTCACTTGACAATGGCAAGAAATTGTGGGTGCCCTTCAAATATGAAAGACTTCCAAGCCTTTGCTTTTGGTGTGGATGTATGACACACGATGATCGTGACTATGACCTTTGGGTTGAAAGCAAAGGAAGCCTCCTACTGGAGTCCTAGCAATATGGTCCCTGGCTTAAGGCAATGCCATTTGTGCTGACTCGAAGATATATGGTTAAAGTTCCCGGTTTTTTTGTTAATAAAAAATTTGGTGCGTCGATGAAAAACTTCAGAACAGCTAAGAAACCGCCGGTGGTGGTGGTTCGCACAGGGAAACCACTGTTGGAGATCATTAGGCCTAAAAAGGAAAACCTCGAAGCCCACGATGGAGAAAAAATTGCATCGGATTTCCAGGAGGTGTATCAGCGGAAGTCAAGGCTATCAACAGACGAAGGAATCATGGAGGATTTGATGCTACAACAGGCCGAGTCAGCAGAGAAAAAGGTATGAGCAGAGTCTTTTGAGGAGGTAATTAGGGAGATTGATAAGGAAATAAAAAAGTATGACTCAAAAATCACAGTGATAACCGATTGTGGAGTTGGTACAGGAAAGGAAAACTATGTGGACCATCCTATCATTAATGAATCAAACTTGCCGAGCCTAGCAGCACAAGCAGCCCACTTGTCCTCCTCATCACGAGTGCCATTGGTTGAGATACCTAGCTCTCTTGTCAATCACGTGCAAGCTAAAGGTACTTGGAAAAGGCTTACTAGAATAGGGGTGGTATCAGATGTGAGTATGACTGAAGTAGTGGGGGAAAAAAGAAGTGCAAGAAGTGCAATAAACTAAACTGAGTTATCAAAAAAAAGAAGGGTTTCACAGGGAGGTGCAACAAAAAATAAGATATTGGTGGAGGCTAGTTACCAACCCTGCCAGAAGCAATGAGTCTATTATTATGAAATTGTCATGGGCTTGGGAACTCACGTACAGAGAATGAGCTTGTTAGATTGATACAGGCAAAAGATCTCTCTGTCATGTTTATAGCCGAAACATGGACAAAAGAAGCAAGGCTAGATCGTACTTTGAGCAAGATTAATTTTGACCAGATGTGGGTGGCTCCAAGGCTGATAGAGGTGGTGGACTAGTATTATTTTGGAAAAATTCTATTAACATTGATGTTGTTGACTCTCACAGGTATTTTATTGATACGATCATCAATGGGAACACTGAAAATGCATGGCGATTCACTAGTTTTTATGGAGAACCTGAAAGGCTGAAACCCACAGGAGGAGTGAAACATGGAGCAAACTAAGAAGCTTAAATTCTAGAATGAACATTCCTTGGATTTGTGGTGGTGATTTTAATGAAATTGTTCGTCAAGAGGAAAAGTGGGGGAGGGGGCACCTAGAGACCATAATCCAATGCAACTATTTTGAGATGTGATCGATGAATGTCGCTTCATGGACTTGGGATATGTGGGGCCTAAGTTCACGTGGGCAAAACATTATGTTGATGGGCATTCCATAAGAATAAGATTGGATCGGTGCATGGCTACAAATTCTTGGTTTCAAAAATTCCTAGGAACTAGGGTACATCACCTTAGTTGTATGTCATCGGATCATTCTCCTCTATTGATCAATTTGTTGGGGCTGCCTGAACCTAGGAGGAAGAGATGTATTAGATTTGAAGAAATGTGGTTATTGGATCCAACTTGTGGTGAAATGGTTGAGGAAGTTTGAAGTAGTACAAGGGAACCAAATCCAAGCATAGCCATTCTGAAAAAAGTGGCTAAATGCGAACAAGAATTAACATGGTGGAATAAACACAACTTTGGTCACGTGAGGAAGGAATTAGAGATCAAAAAGAACCAACTTGCTTTGGCCGAGAATGAGGCTATGATGAGTGGGGACAATACTCGGGTTAGGAGCTTGAGAATGGAGATTAGCTTGCTGCAAGATCAGGAATCAAGGATGTGGTTTCAAAGATCTGGGGTGTTGTGGCTAAGTAAAGATGACAATAATACAGCTTTCTTTCACAGTAAGATGACAAAGAGATTGAGGAAGAATATGATCAGAGGAATAAAAGACGGGAATGGAGCTTGGCTAACCAAACAAGATGAAATTGGGCATGTGATGGAGAGTTATTACAAAGAACTTTTTTCCACCTCCAACCCGAATCTAGAAGTTGATTCTCTTGAGAAAATCCCATGCATGGTGACCGATGAGATGAATGCTGAATTGGTGAAGGAATTTACAGAACCTTGAATTAGATGGCACCTTTAAAAGCGTTGGGTCCTGATGGTATGCCACTGTTGTTCTATCAACATTTTTGGTCAACGATGCAGCACGATGTTACTTCAGCCATTCTCTCATGGCTGAATTCAGATGATAGCTTGCTTTTTTGCAGGTCAATCTTTGAAGATTGCAACAATGTGTTGAAGTTGTTGGGTGAATATGAATCTTGGTCAAGGCAAAAAATCAACAAAGATAAGACCGCAATCTTTTTTAGCAAGTCCACCACAGATGAAGCAAAATCAAGCATAAAGAATATCTTCCAAGTTCAAGAAGTGAAGTTTTATGAGAAATATTTGGGTCTTCCCTCCTTTGTGGGTAGGGGAAAAAGACTAGTTTTAATTATATAAAAGAGAGGGTTTGGAGGAAACTCCAAGGGTGGGAGGGTAAATTGCTCTCACAAGCCGGGAGAGAGGTCCTAATCAAATCAGTGATCCAAGCTATCCCTACTTATGCTATGGGGTGCTTTTAATTACCATTGGGGCTTTGTGATGACATTGAGGTAATGATAAAGAAGTTTTGGTGGGGGCAAAGAGGTAATAGAAGGAAAATTCATTGGATCTGGTGGAGTGAATTAACTAAGTCCAAAATGGTAGGTGGTATGGGTTTTCGCGACTTGGCTCACTTTAATGATGCCCTTTTGGCGAAACAAGCTTGGCGGCTCCTGCATAATAAGGAAACTCTCTTCTACAAAGTCTTCAAGGCAAAGTTCTTCCCTAATCACTCTCTTCTAGAAGCTAAGGAATCACGTCCGGGATCCTACGCTTGAATAGTATATTACAAGGTCGTGATGTTATCCTAGATGGTGCTTGCTGGAGGGTGGGGAATAGAAAATCAATAAAAATCTGGCAACACCATTGGTTGCCCCAAAAACATCCAACTAAGGTACTATCCCCAATGGTGGAAACAATGGAAGAAGCTACAGTGGATTGCTTGATTGATGAAGAAACTAGAACATGGAATGCTGCAATGGTGGATGGGATTTTTGCACCACAAGAAGCTGAAGAAATAAAAATATTTCGTTGGCTAGAAAAGATACAAAAGACACTCTGTATTGGCCGTGGGAGCATGATGGGACGTATAGTTGCAAAACAGGCTATCGGGTCTTGAAGGAAGATGAAGTTGGTTTTCAGGTGGCAGAGCATCAAGACCATGAGAAAGGGGTTTGGAAGAAGATTTGGGCTCTTGAATGCCCAAATAAAGTAAGAAATCTAATTTAGAGGGCCTGCCATAATTCGCTCCCTTCGAAGTGCAACCTATTGTGTCGAACAATTATTACAGAGCAGAGCTATGATCACTACAAGGAAGAAAATGAAGATGTTGTGCATGCGGTGTGGAGCTGCAAAGAGATGGACGGAGTTTGGGGAGTGAATAATGTATGGACCTTTCGGAACCAACAGAGCTTCTCCAGTTTCAGCGAGCTCTTGGCCTAGGTATTTGAACATCAAAGGAACCCGGTCCTGTTTGCCTTCACCATTTGGTCCATTTAGCACCAAAGAAACCAAGTTAGAACCCAGCAAGCCCATCATTGTTTAAACCAAGTCTCTCAATGGGCTCATGATAGTTATGCGGAGTACAAAGCACTAAAAATTGTGCCAATTCCCAGTAGGCCGAAGAGGAGAGTCTAGTGGAAACCACCTGATCAGGGTATGTTTAAAATTAATCTCGACGGAGCCATTTTTGCCGAAGACAAATGCTCCGGTCTGGGAGTTATCGTTCGGGACAAGGAGGGACTTGTTAATGCTTCCATGGCTACTTAGGTTCCTCAACAACTCCAGCCAATAGAGATTGAAGCCTTGGCTGCCAACAAAGCCCTCAAGTTGGCTAGAGAGTTGGACATATCGGAGGCTGTACTGGCGGGCGACTCCTTACTGGTGATAACGGCATTGAAATCTAAGAATCATGGGCTTGCCCCTTTTGGCTTGCTGATACAGGACTCCTTAACTCTATCTTCAGGTTTTTCTAAATTATCCTACTCTCATACTAAGAGAGAGGGCAACATAGTTGCACACAACTTGGCTCAGTTAGCAGTTAATTTTCCAAATTGTGTAATATGGATGAAAGATGTTCCATCTGATGTACTGTCTTCTTACCATGCTGATTTAGCTGGTATTTCGTAATTAAATGCATCACAATGCTGTTTCTCAAAAAAATAAAAAAAATGCAATGCATTGTGTTCCTTGCATCTAAAACTGTAGTGCATTGTTATGAAAAAACAAATATAGTGCATTGTGTTTCTTTTATGAGTTTATTTTTCTTCACAAATTTGATCTTTTCTCATCATCTCATATTTTCCCTAGCTAATTTTATCTTTTAATTTTGGTTATATATGCTTAATCAGTTGTGCCAACCTTGATTTGTTTTTAGAAGATTAGTTAGGTTGCTATAGAGATGAGATTTTATTATTATTATTATTATTGTTATTATTATTATTATTATTATTATTATTAGTATAAGGTTTGAAGAGAAAATTGCTAAAAAATCCATGTAGTATTGATATTGAATTAATTTTATACTACGACAGATCAACGTCAACCATAACTTTTATAGGAGATGTTAAGTTCTTTTTAAAATTTTAAAAAAAATTTGGTAAATGTTTATAGCAAATTAGACAATTTATATACCTTGATTTGAGTTTAGAAATAATAATAATAATATTTTTTAAATTTGATCATTTTGAATACCATATATTTATAAATTGTAAATAACATGTGAATATGTAATTCGCCCCTCCCCCCCCCCCCCTCCCACTATGCAAAAAATCCTAGGTGTGCTCTTGTTTTGAGCCTATTTCTATTTTGGTCCCTACTTTTTTATTTTACTCTTTAGGCTCCAAAATCAAAAAGTGTTATTGTTTTAGTTCTTATCATCATCTCAATAACGAAAATATCTTACATGGAAGACGAAGTGAACCGCTAACACGCTAAATGTTGTCGTGGCTAATAAAATAATATTTTTAAAAACCCGTCATTTAATAATGCCACGTTAGCATCAAACAATAATTAAAAAAGACACATAAACATCCACATCAACCTTTGATTTTAAAAGACTAATTTATAAATGATGGGGTATGATAAAATACAAACTCCAATCTCGTCCATGGAGGTTGTCCGGGACAAAACCAGGAAAGCAAAGAACTGTAAGAACCTCGTCCATAAGAAGCTCGTCCACGCAGGAAGGTGCTTGGACGAAGATTTGCATGGTCAAGTTTTACCACGCCATGTCGTCCAAGGGAACCATCAACCTCGTCCATAAGAAGGTCGTCCATAAAGGAACGACCTCCCTTGGAAGCGAGGTACGCACGACTGGAGGACCCCAGGACGAGGACCCCTAGACGAGCCCTTAACACTTAGGGAAATTCCTGAGTGTGTACAACAACTCCTTATCACACACATAACTTCCAGTAACCGTTAGATGAAAAAAAATGTAACTCCTAAACAGTTGTGGAAGTTATTCCTAAACCCTCACACCTCCTTAAATCTAGGGGAGGTTACAAGTCTGATAATTGTCTCTCGGACACTATATAAACACTCATTCAGACCAGGCAAAGGTACATTTTTTATACATCCTAAAAAGTTGGAACTCCAAAATTAGAGAGAGAAAAACTAATTTTGCCATCGGAGGGTTCTTGGCCGGCGACCCCGGTCACCTTTGATTGCTTTTCTTCCTTTTTTAGGCCATCAAGACAGCTAGTAATCCTTTCAAGTCCAAAGCATCCAGCCTACTGATTTTCTTTGCATCATCAGTTGGCGCCATCTGTGGGGAAATAGAGTTTTCTTTTCGTTCGATTGTTTGTTTTCAATGATTAGCCTTTTCCAAAAAAAAGGCTGAATGGTTCGAACAAGATCAAGGGCTATCAGCTCAGGCCATCAGGAGAATAGGGATGCTTCTAGTAATCCCCCCCTACAATCGTTAGTCAGCGCCTGTCATGCAATTGCCTTCTGTTTAACATATACAGTCCATGGCTGTCGCTATGGTGGAATTGACCTTTCAGAATCAAGAGTTGAACAGGGAGATCAATTTAAGGAGGCAGCGCCATGATGGGCACGTGGAAGGACGAGCCTAGAGTTAGGAAGGTAGAGGAGAAAATGTTGAGTCTGAAAATCAGTCAAGGGGTACTGCTTCAAGAAGAGTGTTACACTTGGAGAGTTCACCAAAAAGAGTGCTACACTTGGAGAAAAGCCATGGATGAAATGAAGGAGAATATGAGGCGGGCGAACCTCGTGGATGATTTAGTTCACCAAACGGACTCCCTTTCATGGCTTCTATCAACAGTCACCCTCTACCTCCAAAATTCAAAATGCCTTCCTTGGATTCGTATGATGGAAATCGTGACCCGTGTGATCACATCGCTACCTTCAAGATGACCATGCACCTTCAAGGGGTTCCGGACGAGATTATGTGCAAAACTTTCCCTACCACACTTAAGGGACTAGCGTGGGTGTGGTTGAGCAAAATACCCCCAAACTTTGTAGGCTCATTTGAGGAGTTGAGTAAGTTGTTCGTCAATAATTTTATTGGAGGGCAACGCCACAAGCGTTCCTCTTCTAGTTTGTAACTATGGAGCAGGGGGAAAACGAAAGTTTGAGGTCTTTCATTACTCGATTCAATAAAGAAGCATTGACGGTGGATGAAATGGACGACAAGGTTTTATTGGCTACCTTTTACAATGGGGTCAACTCTGACTTGTTCATTCGTAAGCTTTACGAGCAGGAACCACAGACTATAGCCAAACTCGTCCATTCGGCCCAAAATTTCATGAATGCTAAGGACGCTATTATAGCCAAGAAGAGAAAGAGATTAGAACGCTCGGAAGCAGGTCACCAGCGTTATCCAGATCAGGGTCCTCGTCCAAAGAAGGCTCGAGCAGAAGAGAAAAAAGAAAAAGATGGTAAGAAGGCGAGTTCCTCAGCGAGAAATCAGTAATACACACTCCTGAATACGCCACTAAAGCAAGTGCTTATGCAAATCAAGGACGATCTGTCCTTGAAGTGGCCATAGAAAATGAAAGGAGATCCTAATAAGTGTAATAGGAACAAGTATTATCGCTTTCACAAAGACCATGGGCATGACACGGACGAGTGTTTGATTTGAAGCAGCAGATAGAGAATCTTATCAGGTAAAGGAAGTTGAGGAATTTCCTTGGACGAGACCAGAGAGATGAGAAGCTGAAGGCCAAAGTGGAAGAGTCATCACAACCCCCACTTGGAGAAATAAGAGTTATTATAAGAGGAACATCGGCAGCTCAGTCGTCTAAGTCGAGGAAAACATACCTGAAGGTGGTGCAAAACGTCCAGCTGTCTGGACGATCTCCCAGGATGAGGGAAGCAGATGAGCAAGCCATCACGTTCATGGACAAGGATGTTGGACGAGTTCACCACCCACACGATGATGCGATAATCATTACCCTACTCATTCCCGATTATAGGACCAGGAGGGTGTTGGTAGACAATGGCAGTTCGGCGGACATTCTGTATTATCCGCCTTCCAACAAATAAGGCTAGGACGAGATCAATTTCGACCAGTGAATTCGCCGTTGGTGGGATTTGGAAGAATGAAGGTGCAGCCTGTGGGCACCATCACATTACCAGTGGTGGTTAGCAGATAGCCAAAGAGGTAAACTTCCTTGTTGTTGATTGTTCATCATCATATAATGCTATTATTAGAAGGCCAACTTTGAATAGTTGGAAGGCGGTAACCTCTACCTACCATTTGTCTGTCAAATTCCCGACCGAGCACGAAGTGGGCCAAGTACAAGGAGATCAGTTAGCCGCCAGAGAGTGCTACCTAGTCATGTTGGCGATAGACGAGCACGTACAAACAATGAGCATAGACGAGAGAAGGATCGCAGCGGAACCCACTAAGGTGTTAGAAGATGTCCCTTTGGACGAGAGCAGTCCCGAGAAGTTCACTAGAATTGGGGCGAGCATGGTAGAAGAGGCAAAGCATACTCTGGTCCAGTTTTTGAAGAAAAGCCTTGATGTCTTTGCATGGAGTCATGAGGACATGCCGGGTATTGATCCAAGTGTCATTACTCACCGTCTGAATGTGTGTCCCTACTCCAAACCAGTGCGTTAGAAGAAAAGGATTTTTGCTCCTAAGCGAGACAATGCCATCAAAGAAGAATTCCAGAAGTTGATCACTGCGGAGTTCATCTGAGAAGTTTATTATCCGGACTGGTTGGCGAACGTAGTCATGGTAAAGAAGGCCAACGACAAGTGGCGAATGTGCGTATTATTTACTGACCTAAACAAGGCTTGCCCTAAGGATAGTTATCCATTGTCACGCATTGACCAGCTGGTGGACTCGACGACAAGTCACAGGTTGCTGAGCTTCATGGATGCCTTCTTAGGCTACAACCAAATAAAGATGGACGAGGTAAATCAAGAAAAGACTTCATTCAATACTAGCTATGGGTTATTTTGCTACAAGGTAATGCCTTTTGGTTTGAAGAACGCAGGGGCAACTTACCAAAGACTAGTTAACCACATGTTCCGTCTTCAAATTGGGTGAAATATGGAGGTTTATGTAGACGATATGTTGGTAAAGAGCTTGGACGAGGGGAAGCATCTAGACGACCTTCAAGAGACCTTTGATACACTTCAGCGGTATAACATGAAATTAAATCCAAGTAAGTGTGCTTTCGGAGTTTCGTCGGGAAAGTTTTTGGGGTTCCTGGTTTCACATAGAGGAATTGAAGTGAATCCAGACAAAATCTAGGCGATACTAAATATGGAACCACCGAAGAACATAAAAAAAGTCCAGTCTCTTACCGGACAAGTTGCCGGCCTTAACAGGTTTGTTTCGAAAGCTACTGACAAGTGTTTGCCATTCTTTAATGTCCTCAGGAAGGCATTTGAGTGGACGAACGAGTGTTAGAGGGCCTTTCAAAACCTGAAGACTTATCTCACGACGGCACCTTTGCTTAGCCCATCTGTACCTGGTGAAGAACTATATTTGTATTTGGCGGTGTCCCCACATGCAGTAAGCTCGGCATTGTTCAGAGAAGAAGGGCGGATTCAAAACCAGTTTATTATACAAGCCGGGCGTTGAAAGGAGCGGAAGGACGATACCCGATGATGGAAAAGCCATCCTTTGCTTTGATTACAACTTCTAGGAAGCTGAGGCATTATTTTCAAGCTCATGTTATCAACGTCCTAACGGATCATCCCCTAAAAAGGCAATGAACAAGTTGGAAGTAGCAGGACGATTGATCCAATGGGCAGTGGAGCTTAGTTAATTTGATGTCAGATACCAGCTAAGGGGCACGACAAAGGCACAGGCATTGGCGGATTTCATTGTGGAGTTCACCCCTAGCCAAGACGAGCTAAACAAAGACGCAGGGGTTGAAAGGTGGATTATCAATGTAGACGAATCGTCTACACTATACGCAAAAGGGATCGAAGTCATACTCAAGTCCCCAGAGGGTAACAAACTAGAGTACGTAGCCCATCTACAGTACCAAACTACCAACAATGAAGCTGAGTATGAAGCTCTGCTTAAAAGGCTGGAATTGGATAAGTCTTTAGGGGCAGAATCAATAATAGTCAAGGGAGACTCACAGCTAATCATCAATCAAGTGAATGGAATGTGTGATGCTAAGGTAGATCAGATGAAGAAACACCTCAACAAAGTGAAGCAGCTTGTCCAAAAGTTTAAAGATGTGAGTTTTGTACAACTCCCGAGGGAGGAAAACATGAAAGTAGATGCCTTGGCAAGAACAGCTTCTGCAGGAGTTATGGATGAATTTGACATAATCCAATACATACCGAGCATAGACCTTCCAGAAGTATATCAAATAGGAAAAGGAGAGAATTGGATGAGTCCAATAGTAATCTATCTTAAGAATGGAAGGCTTCCAGAAGGCAAGAACGAGGCTAGGAGGCTGAGGGTCAGGGCTGCCAAGTACATCCTCATAAATGAAGTTCTATACAAGCGAGGCTTTTCTCAGCCTTACTTAAGGTGTTTGGCTCTAGGCGAATCAAACTATGTGTTGAGGGAGGTCAATGAAGGAGCATGTGGGAATCACTCGAGAGCAAGATCGCTAGTTCATAAGATCGTCCGTGCAGATTACCACTACCCTACAATTCAAGCAGATGCTGAGGTTTATATGAAGGTGTGTGACCAGTGTCAGCGCTATAACAACGTCCCTAGATAGCCATCGGAGTACCAGACCCCAGAGATGGCCCCGTGGCCCTTTACACAGTGGGGATTGGATATCCTAGGTCCTTTCCTCCTAGGAACTAGACAAATGAAATTTTTGGTAGTAGGGATTGACTACTTTACCAAGTGGGTGGAGGCTGAACCTCTTGCAAAAATCACTCAGCAAAATGTTAAGAATTTTGTTTGGAAAAATATCCTATGTAGGTTTGGAGTACCTAGGGTACTAATATCTGATAACGGATGATAATTCAACAACGCACCTTTCAAGGACTTTTTGTGAACAATTTGGAATCAAGAATCACTATTCCTCGCCCTTCCACCCACAGGCGAATAGACAAGCAAAAGTAGCAAACCGATCCCTATTGAAAATCATCAAGACTCGGCTCGAGGGGGCAAAGGGGATATGGCCAAATGAGTTGCCAGGTGTTATTTGGGCCTACAGGACGACTGTGAGGACCCCGATAGGAGAAACCCCTTTCAAGCTAGCCTACGAAAGTGAAGCAGTCATACCTGCAGAAGTTCATATGGCTAACCATCGAGTGATGAAGTATCAGGAAAGAGAAAATGAAGAACAACTTCGTCTTGACCTTGATCTCATTGATGAGGTAAGGATGAATGCGGAGCAAAGGACAGCGAGATACAAGAATCTTATGGCGAGGCAGCATGATGCCATGGTAAAACCTAGGCGTTTCAACGTTGGGGGCCTCATTCTTAAAAGGGTGTCCTTGGCAACCAGAAACCCAACTCATGGAAAATTAGGACCCAATTGGGAAGGACTCTATAGGGTAATCGACTGTAAAAGGCAGGGGTCGTACTACTTGGAAGCTCTGGATGGACGAAAGTTAGAGCACCCCTGGAACGTGGAGCATTTGAGGAGGTACTACTAGTAATGAGCTTGAACGAAATTTACCAAGGACGAGGTTACAGCATTGGACGAAGTTACTGCTATGGTCTACATGTTTACTCATATTTATTGTTGTGTTCTTATTACTACTATGGTGTATTTTAAGAATAAAAAGTGCATTAGTTTTTAAACTTTTGCACCGTCTACAGATAAGTTTGTAAAAGACGAGGTTATGTATGTAAGAATATTTTGGCACTAGCTTCAAAGCATGTGCCATATTTGTGGATAATGTTTATATAATAATATGATTAGGATTTCTAATGTATTTAATGCATAAATCTGATTTCCATAATAGTGCCCACAAGGGGGGTAAAAGCCTAAGACGAATGAAAATCTATGAAAATCTCTGGACCCAGGGATGTAACATTCATATTCATAAGCTTTCCTCGAAATGAGGATAAAGCAAAGAAAGATAAGCTAAGGTATACTTGTCTGGAGAACAGACGGATGAGAAAAAGGCATACATTGAAGTATAAAATGTCCATGGACGAGCATCTAGCCAAGACACTTTGGTGTTCTAGGACGAGTAAGACGCTAGAAACGTAAAGGGTTTGGCAAAATTATCATTCCCACTTTCTGGACGAGACACACTTAGAAATATTTTAATGGCTAACAAAGATGTCCATGCATAAGTGAGCTGTCTATAAGAAAAATGCGTGGACGACCTTCCAACACTTAGAATGGGCACTGTTTAAAAGCCAATGACATTAATGATGAAAACAAAGGATAAACTCGTCCATACAATAAATAATGGATAAAAGTAAATATTCATCAAAGTCTAAAGATGGTAGACGACTACGGTCCAAAAACCCTTACAAAATAAGCCTTAAAAAGGCAATTGTTAACAAACTCGTCCAAAGCACTCTAGACGAGAGAACTATATTCAAATACATCTTAAATAAGGGTCCTAAAAACAGTGGACCAAAACAAAAACAAACCAAACAAATGAATAATCAAATATCAAAATCTCGTATTCAGGCAAGAGGGGCATCAGTATTGGGGTCGTCCTGAGCTGACATTGTAGTGGCATTGTCCTCAACATTAACGTCCTCTGAGCTCGTCTGGAGGAGGGAACTTGAAGCATCTCCACCAAGGTTAAGTTTAATAAGGCTGAAGTCAATCTCAAGGAACTTCTCCACTGCGTCCATCTTGAAATCTTCAAACCCAGCTGCATAGTTGGTGTCCAGTAGATCAGTGAATTGTTTGGACGCCTTAAACTCTACAACAGCGTCTTCCTTAGCCTTTGCAAGAAGGGTGCTTAACTCGTCGTTCTTCTTCTGGAGGAGCTCAAGACGAGCGTCCTTCTCTTTGACGTCTGTCTTCAACTTCTCGACGTTGCTTTTCAGCTTCTTTGCATCCTCCTTGGCCTTGGTAGCCACTTCAGCCCACCTCTTAGACTCGTCCTTCCCCGTTTGGATCGTCCTCTCCAGCAGAATCCTCTTCTTGTCTAATTCAATTGCCTAGCTGGACGCGACGATAAACTTAGACATTGCCTGCAGACATTAAAATCTTATCACAATATATACAAGTATTACTGGCAAGACAAGGAATATATATATAAAGAGTACATACCTTAAAAAGGTCATGAACTGCGGAGCGTCCTTTAAAGACATGTCATAGTATGCAGTTACATCCTCGTTTGTCACAACCCTTTCAAACCTTTCCCAAGCCAAGTCCTCATTAGAAAGAAGGTTTTGAGGCACTTGTTGAGAAGGCTGAGACGAGGCAAGAGGGGCAACTTTGGACGAGATTTGCACAGACGGGGGATCCTTAGGTTCAGAATCAACATCCAGAATTTGGATGGAATGACCGTGGGGGACGAGGAAAGGATTGGGTTGATTGTCCTGGGTTTGGGCGTCCTTATCCTTGGACGACTTATACTTAGCCCTTTTATCCTTGCGTCTGCTTGGAAGATTCTCCAAGTCAACTCCAAGAGACAAGCTCTTCTTTTTATCACCAGTGGATGGACGAGGCTGGGATTCCACCCCCTGCCCAGCTGCCTCGTCCACCACTTCCTTGTCCTTGTTCTCCTTCATCGTCGCCATTCCTGAAAAGAAAGACGTTAGTCACCAAAAAAAAAAAAAACTTACGTCTACGGATGGTGAGTTCATGAGTAATGGCTTCAACAGACGACTCTGGACCTAACCCCCAAGTGGCAAGACGTTGAAGGCTCACCAAGGAATGGAATGTCCTGCCAGTGTATAGACGTGCTTTCTGAACTCGTTCAAGATAAAACTTGCTCAAATGAGGCCGTCTAGCACCTATAAAAAAAAGAGAAGAGGGTGATTAGACGACTACAATCAAAGGTAACAAAAAGTAAAGGGACAACCATAGACGTACCTTCAGGACGAAGGTTCCCTAACTCTCCTGTGTAGGGAGGGATTGAGGGAATGGATCCATGTCAACCTCAATAAGGTGTCCAGCCCAAAAGCCAGAGACGAAGAAGAACTTCGTCTTCCATTTCCTATCTAAGGTGACTAAGGACTTTATCAGCCTATAATCTCTCTATCTGGTTGTGAACTGATAAAAGCCAAGGGATTGGTTAATCTCGGAGGGCTTATAGCAGAAAAGGAACTCGTCCACAGTAAAAGGACGATCCCCCTTAAACAACTCCTTCCATAACACTTGCATAGCGACAATTAACCTCCATGCATTGGGGTTGAACTGACATATACCTAAACCTAACCTAGAAAGTAACTCACTGGTAAAGGCATTAAGGGGCAACCTCAAACCCCTCAAGAGGTAAGCCTCATAAATGCCAACGCCAAAACAGGGTAGACAACACCACTCGTCACGCACAGGTACCTTGGGATTTAAATTTTTAGGAATTTGGTACCAAGTCTTAAGGATGCCTAACTTTCTCTTGTCTATCTTAGAGGCAATCCCAACAGCACAACTATAAACTACTTCTTCCTTGTCTTGAGTAGAAGACGAGGGGGCACTTGTGCTAGCCCTAGACCTAGACTCAGCCTTCGTCCTAAGGCTTTCCTGAAGTACCTCTAAGGGAACCCCAGGGGCACCTGACGTATACTCGTCCGTAGTATTTCCTTCACTACTGCTATTTCAATCACTACTACTACTATCACTAAACCCACTAAAACTACTGGGGTCATGATACTCGTCTATGGCTTTGTCAACACTATTGCTAGATGAAGAAAGGACTACCTCAGACATTCTTTAAGAAAGCTTAAAACCTGAGGACGGGGATGGAAAAAATACCTGGATCTAGATGAAGGGAGACTATGGACGTAGGAAACTTCTAGACAAGGCACTAAGACAAAGGATGTCAAAGAAGAAAATTTCAGAAATAAGGAGGGCAGTGAAGGAATTCCACTATTTATAGGCAATGAGCTCTAGTACCCGAAGCGATGCGACCAGCCAAATTGTGACAAATGGCAAGTCCCTCGAAAAATGAGTTGACATGACCAGTCATCAATTAGATCATGACATGTGGCCCCCATAATAGCTGGCGTGATGACACGCGTCCAAAAGATGACGTCAGTTGATGTACTTCCTAGACGACACATAGACAAGGGGACAACTGATGGGGTATTTTAAAATACAAACTCCAATCTTGTCCATGGAGGTCGTCTAGGACAAAACTAGGAAAGCAAAGGACTGTAAGAACCTCATCCATAAGAAGCTCATCCACGCAGGAAGGTGCTTGGACGAAAATTCACATGGTCAAGTTTTACCACGCCATGTCGTCCAAGGGAACCATCAACCTCGTCCATAAGAAGGTCGTCCATAAAGGAACGACCTCTCTTGGAAGTGAGATACGCACGACTGGAGGACCTTTGGACGAGGACCCCTAGACGAGCCCTTGACACTTAGGAAAATTCCTGAATGCGTACAACAACTCCTTATCACACACATAACTTCCAGTGACCGTTAGATGAAAAAAAAAATGTAACTCCTAAACAGTTGTGGAAGTTATTTCTAGACCCTTACATCTCCTCAAATCTATGGGAGGTTACAAGTCTGATAACTGTCTCTCGGACACTATATAAACACTCATTTAGACCAGACAAAATTACGTTTTTTACACATCTTAAAAAGTTGGAACTCCAAAATTAGAGAGGGAAAAACTAACTTTGCCATCGGAGGGTTCTTGGTCGGCGACTCCGGTCACCTTTGATTGCTTTTCTTCCTTTTTCAGGCCATCAAGACAGCCAATAGTCCTTTCAAGTCCAAAGCATCCAACCTACTGATTTTTTTCGCATCATCAATAAATTTTATATTCAGATTTGGTTTCATCTTAAACATGAACACACAATAACACAAATCCAAAAAATTCAATCACAAGAACACAAACATAGAAAATTTATATTCACCAACAAGAACATGATACTAACATGACCGTTTCTTGCATTTTCTTATGCTTAGAAACCAAACAAAAAAACACAAAATTCAACCCATATTTTCTTATACTTTCTTAGAAACCAAATACAAAACTCAAATCTCAAATCAATGGACAAAACCCATCTTAGATAACCTGCAAATAGCCACACAACCTTAGATCCAACAACCCACACCACCTCTAACCCTAGATTCTAAACTACTAAACCCATCACCAGATTCAAACTTAGTGAGAGAGGAAAAGAGAGAGAATGGGATCTGGCTCATTGTTGTCGTGGACGTCCGAGTGTTACCGCAGGTAGTAGGCTTTACCTCGTTTAGATCAAAGAGAGATGATAGATTGGGTTTAGAGAGTGTGGGGTTTGGCCATGAGAAACAAGAACCACCACGTGGAGTGGCGGTGGTGACAAGCAGTTGCAAAGAACAAGGGGTTGCTCATCATGGTTGTTCAAATTGCTCTAACCATCGAGTCCAAGCCAAAAACTCATAAAAAATATGGACATAATTGTTCAACATTAGGTCTGAGAAAGGTTGAGAGAGAAAGAGTCAGTGTGGGTTAGAGAGAGAGAGAGAGAGAGAGAGAGAGAGGCTTTGAATTTGGGTTTGATTTTGAGTTTGCTAAAATTTTGGTTTTAGAGATTCATGCTACAATCCCTTCAACACTTTTTTTTTTCTTCCATTTAGGGGTTGACATTGCATTTAAATTTATGGGCTGAGCAGTTGCAAAGAACAAGGGGTTGCTCGTCATGGTTGTTCAAATTGCTCTAACCATCGAGTCCAAGCCAAAAACTCATAAAAAATATGGACATAATTGTTCAGCATTAGGTCTGAGAAAGGTTGAGAGAGAAAGAGTAAGTGTGGGTTAGAGAGAGAGAGAGAGAGAGAGAGAGAGAGAGAGAGAGAGAGAGAGAGAGAGAGGCTTTGAATTTGGGTTTGATTTTGAGTTTGCTAAAATTTTGGTTTTAGAGATTCATGCTACAATCCCTTCAACACTTTTTTTTTCTTCCATTTAGGGGTTGACATTGCATTTAAATTTATGGGCTGAGAACATATGAATGTTCTTTGGGAAGAAGAAAAATCTAATGAAAGGGATTTAAAAAATATATATAATTATATTTTTATTTGTTTTTTAATTTAGTTGTTTTTTTTAAGAAACTATTTAGATGTTGACATGGCAATTAGTTTAGTTAATTAAAATATTTTAATATTATTATCATGGTCACGTTAGCATTTAGGATGCCAACGGTGTAATTCATCAGTTACATAGGTTATTTCTATTAGTAAGATGATGCTACGGTCCAAAACAAAAGTGTCTTCATGATTTTAGAGACTAAAAGCAGAAAAGTAAAAAAATAGGGACCAAAATGAAAATAAGGTAAAATTGTAGAGACCAAAAGTGCATTTACGCAAAATATTAATTTTCAAGCATGGTTATTTTAAATTATGAAAATTATTTTATTTACTAATTTATAACATTACAACATCATATATGTACCTCCTTATTTAAATTTTCCTTGAGTACATAGGCAATTATATTTTCTCATATAGTAAGGCATTGTTTTTCAAAAGAAAAAAAAAATCCATAAATTATTAGGAGTATTTTAGTTGTCACAGCTTCACTTGCATTCCACATTGTTTTTATGCGCATACCTAGAATAAGAAAGATAACTCATTAAAACATATTTAAAGTAAATTCATAGATACGTTTTGAATAAGAGATTCGGGGTTCAATCCATGCCTACATAAAAAACTAATTGGTGTCTTGGTCTGATGATAAAGAGCTATCATCAGGAGCGAACACCAAAAAGTGAAACTTTCTATATAGAGTTCTACAATTACTAACCCTTGTATTTGATTTGTTAGTAGAACCAACACAAAAATTAAATATCAGCATATAAATAAATAGTAATAATCATAAACTATTTTACAATATTTTTATAAACTAATCTTATTAGTTTTCATCTAGATCCACCACGAACATCATTTTTTCATTTATCAATAACCACTCACCACATCAGCGATTTGCAATTTTTTTTGTAAAAATGTTTGTATCTTTAGCATTACTCATAAATAAAGGATGAGTTTAATAAATTTATAACCCAATGAAAAGATATTAACTATTATAATAATATTACCATAAGAGTAATTCAAGACAATTTTTTTTTTAGTTGAAAATCAATTCAAGATAAACTTTTGATTAATATTACACCACACAATATCATTTTTGTTGTTTACTATTATAATACTATCAAAAGAGAAACTATTGGATAATATTTTATCAGAACCACCTAGTTGTTTTATAAAAAAAAAAAAAAAAAAAACTTATAATCAAACTTGTCACATATCAAGATGGTAAAAACTGAAAAATCCCCTTATCTTTAACCTATCAAAATTTTGGTATTTTATGCTTTTACCTCAATACTAAGTACATAAATATATGAGTTGGATAGCATATGAGATATAGTTTACATAAATTTTGCATGCATAAGTGAATATGTGATATAGTAATGAGATTTGACTCCTATAAAATAAAAGATTTACTAGATATTCATCTAATAATAGTTAATAAAATGGTGGAGCTTAAACAAAATTATACCATATACAACTCTTAAATGTTTCAAAATTTGCAATAAATTCAGTTAATAATAAGAATGTTTAACATTCATACACAATGGAATCATGAAAATAGTGTATTATTGACGGATAGTAAATATATATAAATTTCTAACTTTTAATTGCATTAATGGAATTATGAAAAATGGCCTTGTACCATTGACTGATACTAGATATATATAATTTCGAACTTTGAATTGCATCAATAAAAGATATTTGAGTTATGTATTATAAATGCTATTTGATTTGTTGCAATTTAGAAGTAAAAAAATCATCGCGTGCGGTAGTCACTCCACAAGTATAAATACTTGTGGGGTGTGGGCGGGGGGTAAGGGTCAAAGTTCAAGTCTCCAGGAGGGATCTTCACACACATATACACTTAGATTAGGCTAGAGTAGAAATTCTATCTTGTATAAAAAAATAAAATGTAAAAACACTATTAACCAAAATTATAAATTTGTAGGGTAAACTTATTATTATTAATTTCATGGTGCAATAGTATAAAATTTGGAATATTCCTACAACACACGTGGGCTATAGTCGCATTTTTTTAGCCATGTTTACAAAAACGCAGTTATAGCTAACTTATAACTGCATTTTTAGTAAACGCAGCTTAAGTCTATAGTCACATTTATAGGTGTATTTTTTTGCTGCGTTTTTTAGATAGGCCCTATTGCTACTTTTAGAAAACGTGGCTATAAAACCAACCAAATATATATATATATATACACACACATTTAAGATGACCTATATCAGCGTTTATAAAACGTAGTTATGAGTTAAGTCTATAGCTGTGTTTATAGGTGTCTTTAGCCACATTTTTTGGACAGGCCCTATTGCCATATTTAGAAAATGTGGCTATAAGACCAACCAAATAATATTTTTTTTAAGATGACCTATACCCGCATTTATAAAACGTAGCAATAGATTACCTATACCATCAGTCGCATTAAACATAATTATGCAAACTGAAAATTTAGTTGAACGTTGTCTGGGAAAGAAATGTTAACTTGCTTACAATAAAAGAACGGGAGGGGAGGCAGACCAGTGTGTTTGGAAGAAGAAAAATATATTTTTCACCTTGCCTTATTAGGAGGATTGCACGTTGCGACACAATCTTGACATGATGCATATAGAGAAGAATGTGATGGACAATATACTTGGCACATTGCTGAACTTGAAAGAACAAACAAAGGATAATTACAAGGCACGCCTTGACTTGGCAGACATGGGAATAAGGAGTGAACTTCACCTACAACGAAAAGGTGATGATAAGTATACTATACCGCCCGCTTGTTTTCATATGACTACATTGGAGAAGGATGGTTTCTTGCAAGTTCTGAAGAACGTAAGAGTGCCTGATGGATATGCTTCTAATATCTCCCGCAATGTTAATCTGAAAGAATGCAAGATTTATAGTTTGAAGAGTCATGATAATCACATCTTGATGCAACAACTCCTTCCAATAGCATTACGCGGATCTTTGCCATCTCAAGTTTCTAGGCCTTTGATAAAGTTAGCTTGTTTCGTTAGAGAAATTTTTTCTAAAACCCTTACGGTTTTAGATATTGCGATTGTTAAGGCAGACATTGCAGTGACGTTGTGTGAATTGGAAAAATTATTTCTAATAATAGCTTAATTTTACATATTTATATCATTATTAGAAAATATTATCATATTTATTTTGAGTTAATTTATGCATTTTATAGTTGGTTTTAGAATACTACTAAATAATCAATTTTGTGCTTAATTGAATTTTAATGCATGAATTTGTCTTTTGTAGGATAATGAAATTAGATAAGTGGATTTGTGCAAAGAAGAAAACTAATGGACTTTACTTTTACAAGGGCCATGATGAAGTCAAAGAAGGTCAACCCAATTAAATCCAAATCCAATTGAAGTAAGAAATCAAAGAAAATTTGCACCAAATCCAAGTCCAATTCGGATTAGGATTCCAACCTACACACTAGTTAGTATTTAGAGTATAACTTTCGGCTCAGATGTTCAATCAAGATAATTTAGGTAGGGTTGGAAAGCTAACTTAAAGGGCTACAACTTTGTAATTTACCAAAAGTCCAAAATTTAAAGTTAAATGGGCCAAAAATATTGATTAAGTGAAGCCTAAAAACTTGAGATTTTCTCCAAATGGAAATTTAACTTGTAATAGGATTTATTGACCTATTTAAAGGCTCTTTAGAGAAAAATTTAGGAAAGCTACCGTAGATTGTAATTTAGGTTTTCTTTAAGTTTCTTCACAAGTTTTTAGAATTTTATTTGTGTTATGGCTTGCTAAAAGCCTTGCTAAGGCAAGGAGTGAAACCCAACCGTTTATTGGTATGTTTTTAACAATTATTTATTAGTTTTAATGCTTATGTTTTTATATTTTTGATTATTTTACTCATCTAGAAAAGTGTTTAGTGCTGTATAATTCTTTGATTTATCGTAGAGTTCGGGCACGTTAAATGCTTAGTATTTCCTACGAACTAATTCACTAGTTTTGTTTTGCCTAAAATCAATCATTTTCATAAAACTACCTTAGATTGTTAATTCTTGGGTTTTTATTGTTAAATCATCCGACTAAGATCATCTTTCATATGAATTTTAGTTGAGTTATAAAATAAATATTATTAAGACTACCAATAGATGTGTTGTGTGTGGATCCCTAAACCCTAGCGCCTTAATATATTGTCATTTTCTCTCAATTTAAATTAACTTTACTAAACCATCAAAAATCTCTTTAATTAAACTTTATTATTTTAGTTTTATTATCTTGTGGTTTGCTAATTAATTCCTTTTTCCCTGTGGATTTGACCTCAGACTTACTGAGTTATTACTTCGCGATAATCCTATACTTGAGAACATTATTTAAGTCGCAGCAATTTCCTCCATCTTTTTTTTTTTTTTTTTTACAGTGATGGTACATTTGGTTATGCATTTAACTATTGAAGCCAAGATTGATGGTCTAGTTCACTACCGTTGGATGTATCCCATTGAGAGGTAAGACGTATGTGATAAACTATGAGCTTCATGTGCGCATTCGAATAACTATTGTCAATTATTAATCTTCTCATTCCTTTATAGATACCTCTCACACCTTAAGTCTTACGTACGAAATAAAGTTGCTCCAGAAGGGTCCATTGCTAAAGGAAATTTAGTAGAGGAGTGATGAACATTTTGTTCACGATATATTGAAGGATTTGAAACTATATTCAATTGACCCACTAAGACGATTGAGGAGCCAATAGGGGCGGTTTCAAGCATGACACTAGACAATAGAGAGTTGACCTAAGCCCATTGCTATGTTTTATTCAATTCCGAAAACATTAATCAGTTTCGTGAGTAAGTACTACGTAGACCAATATCATTGCATGTCAATCTAATGTACGTTAGGTCTATTAACCCTAATATAATTGCTTGCACAAGATGCACAGAAGATTGATGGAGGACGAACTCCGAAAGAGCCACCATCGTATATCTGATGCTATTATTTATAAGCATCATATGGAGAAGTTTTGTGGTTGGTTTAAGTGTCACGTACGTATGACATCTTCAACTTCTTAAACTTGTAACATTCTCATAACTAGAATTACAATACTAATAATAATAAATTTGTTTGGTTATGTTAGGTGATGTTAATGACTGATGCTGACAGGAAAAGGGAGGGAGTTAATGATACCCATATTACACTTTCCTAATGGCCATATAATATAGTAAAGCTGAAGCATTATGTCATAAATGACTTAAAATTTAAGAGTTTGAATGATGAGGCAAAAAGAAAAACGTAGAATATTGGAGTTAATGTCGCTATTGAAGGTGGTATTACGTACTATGGTTTTTTTGCTGATATTATCGAGTTGAATAATTCTGACAATATCAAACAGGTGTTATTCAAGTGTAAATGGGTTGATAATCAAAATAGGAGAGGATATAATACTGATGAATATAAAATATAATCATGATCTAAAAGAAACGTATCCATTAGAAACATAGTATAAAAAAAAATGGATCGATTGATTCGTTCTAATTCATTGATTAAATCTTCTGGTATAAATATTGTAATGTAATAAAGAATAAATATTGGAAAAAGACGCGACTTCGCAAAAATGAATATATATATATATATATATATATATATATATATATATATATATATCTATTTTTTTAACAGTTTTCACAAAAAAATGTATCCCCCCCCTGCCCTTGAAGGAAGGCTTTTTCTTTGCTGAAACATTTTCTATATTTTTATAGTTAGAATCGACGCTACGTACCTATTCAAAAATAGAATATGAAATGACTCACTATTCACCCGGTTTTGGGGCCTTGCTGATGGTGTATTTTACACACTTCATGATGGAGATGAAATGATGGATGAACCATATGTCTTGACATCTCAAGTTACACAAGTTTTTTATGTGAAAGATAAAAGGAACAAAGATTGGTATGTTGTTAAAACTAATACCAAGGATGTGTTTGTTGCCAGTATTGGTCCCCAGCATGATGAGGATGACATATACAAGTTTTGTGAGAATGTTCCATATAATATAACTAGTAATGATATTGTGAGTGACAATCTTAGTTGGACTCGAGATGATGTAGAGAAAATAACAATTGATGCCTCTATCATTGTTGAAAGAGAGCTTTATGAAATAAACAACTTAGATGATTATGAGTTTATTGACGATGAGTCCAACAATGAAGATAACAACAAAGACGAGTACAATAAGGATGAGGAGTGTAATATTTTATTGATGTATTATGTGTGATTATGTTACAGTTATTAGTGAACTCATAAACTAGAAATAGAATTTGTAAAGTTCTACGGTATGCAAAGTTTGAAAATCTTGCATATGTTAAAACTATTATTTCTTCATATTGTTAAGACTGGCAATAGCTTGAAATATTGACAAGTGTAAGTTCACATCTTGTTTGACAATAGCCTTATTACTTACATTATATGCAATTGATTGTTGTCTATAATTATTATTATGCTTGTGTTGTTAAGTTGTTGGACATAGGAATGGGAAGGAAACGTCAATTGCCACTTGTTGAAGTTGGCCAAGGATCATCACATTCACGACAGAGGGTGAAGGAAGAAATGGAGGAAACCCATATTTCTGAGGATGCAAGACCGGTTGCAAGTGATAACGAGATACAACCCCTAGGTAGTTTACATGTCTTCAAATGTAACGTTTGATATTTATTACTAGATGCATATTTTTTTTTCGTGGTGTGATATTTTTCACTAGTTGTGAACTTTGAAAGTTATTTCTGGTGGTGGTTCACTATATATAGATGATACTCAAAAAATCGCAATAACCAATAATTGGCATAAAAAGCATGGGAAAACATAGTTTCAACAGATATGGATCTTTCAAATAATGTAAAAATTAAGTCAGAGTTAAATTCCACTGGCCAACTGATTGGAGAGATCGGGGAAACATTCACTAGGTGGTTGGACACTTTTTGCAACAACCCTTATTATTGCCCACTTGTGCTTGCTACTTGGACAAGTGTCCCGGGAGTGTATGAAGTAGATTTTTGGAAAGAAATTGAGGTAGTATGAAAATAAGATATAATTAACTATCATCTATGGTCGTTGTCCTAAATGTTATTATGAGTAGGGTCAACTCTTGCAATTTGCTAACTCAACTTTTGCATTTCAAAAACGGTGAATCATTGACCCAGCTATTATCCCACCACCCGATCAAATGAACTGGGCAATGCATCAACTAGGGGAATTGAGGAGGGGTTGAAGGAGCAAGTTGAAATGTGTATGCTGTAAACCTGGGATGACGAAAGAAGCTTACTGTTAAAAAAACTATCATGGGCTGACCAACAGAAGTACACGACATTGGTTGACTATTGGTTTTTGGATAAAACACAAGAACTACTACTTTCTTGCTCATTTTTTTTATGGTAATCATATGACGAATTATTTGAATTTATCAAATAGACTTTATACAGGAGATTTTTTTTTGGCGGGAATGTGTTCGCAAACATTAAGTTACAAAAACAAGGAGAGTCGTGGTAAACAAAAGGAGATAGCAAGGTCTAGGCCTAGAAGTTTTGCCCAGACTGCTGATATCATAGTAAGAAATGCATAAGATTTGCTACATTATCACATGTTATCATGTAGACTATATTCAATTGCTACTTGTCCTAAATTTTCTCAAATTATCAAACATCCATCATACACTATCATACATTATCACATAGTGAATATGTTCACATCTTGTTTTGGTTGAGAACTACCTCATGTGTAATACCTCGATCTTTTTTTTATTTTATGATCATCACCGTCATCATCATTATTAATATAGAGGTTAGGTACTATACATGTGTGCACCTAAGATGAGAGTAAGCAATTTTGTGGTGCTACAAAATTGGTGAGGAAATTCAAGTTGTAGTGCATACATTTTAGTGCTGTAGTTAAAATAATAAATAAAAGAGGAAGATGTAATGTGGAGTGTTAAAACTTTTGGTCTCCTTATTAGTTAAGGAAAAGGATTAGAAAGGTTTATATAGCTTAAATCCTGATGGGCCATAAATATATGTTGTTAGTAACTGCAGCCCACTACCCCACTAAGCCCATATCTCTAATGTGTTAAATATAGGGGAGAGGAATAGATAAATTAGGGTTTTCATAGGGGTTTCATCACTAAGGAGACTAGGAGGTGTATTTTTTTTTTTCCTTTGGCTTTAGAACACATATAATTGAAGAGCCAAACAATTGTTCCAGGTATGATTTTCTCATTGTTAGAAACAAAGAATTAAAGGGTTAGAATTTTATCCTGAAAATGTTTGTGGTGTGTAGATTGTTTAAAAGGGGTATTTTCCTAGAATATGATTTACACTATTAAGATTAATTGCCTACGGTTTGTATTCAAGAACAATAGTCATGGTTTTAAATCTTAATTCATGTAGATGGCTTTTACGTTTTAATTGGGATAGATATATTAAATCCAGCTTGCCCACTCTGTGTATTCTAAAACAAAGCCATGAATTTAAAAAGGGTTATGTATATGGCTTTACATATTCTTTGGGCTATATATATATATTAAATCCTAGGTATGCCCATAGTGTTTATTCTTAAACAAATTCAAGGTTGCAAATTTGGTTTCATACATATGACTTTTTTACGTTTCCATTGGAGATATATATTAAATCATTGGTCAATGATATTTTGGCTACTACCTCTAAGTTTTGATAAATTCAAGGAAACATATTTTTTTGGTAGAGATGCTTAGCATTAGTGTTATTTTCTAGTTCTGCAAAGTATAATCCTAGTGAGTCAGTTTGTATAATTCGATAAGCTTCATATTTTGTGGAGGATAATAAGTAATTTCCCTGGTTGATTATAGGCCCTATTTAAGAGTGTTTTGAAACTATTTGGAGGGCGTTTCAGTTGGGCTTTTAGAGAAATTCGAGTGCTGTAAATAATTATGCATAATATGCACAATTTTGTTCATTAGGTTCCTAGAAGTCAAAGGTTTTCAAAAGTTATATTTTTAAGCATGCATTTTCTAAAGTTTATCAAAAGCCTTTTTACATCATTGAAAGAGAAACTTCGACTTTTAAATAATGTTTTAAAGAGAAACTTTGAATTTTAAATAACATTTTGAACGTCTAAATCCCATTTAAAAGATAATTCCTAAACTGAACTATTTTCAGAAAATAATTGAGTTTCAAGTTAGGTTTTTCTAAAAAGGTTCTTGTTCTTTGAGTTTATTTAAAACCAAGTGATTTCAAAGTTATATTCTTATTTTCCAAATGGTATTTAAGATGTTTCTTTTAGCAAATTGGGTTTTTAGACTTACTCAAGAATTGTAAAAATATTTATGTAAACCCTTCAGTTCTTATTCATTTTCTAAGTGAGTTAAACATCTTTTGATTTATGTTTCAATTCGATATTGTGATCTTCGATATGCCTCTATATTTGGAATAATTGTTAATATTAAGTAAACTATTCTATGTTTTTTTTATATAAATTTTGCTTTTGTGATATATGACTCAAAATAAATGTTTTTAGAATTGATTAGATATATGTGTAAGCCTGCTCATAGGGTTGTATGTGAGAATAAGTGTTGATCGCTCACCGGCATGGGTTAGATACTGATATCCACTCACAAGATTGTATGTGAGAATATGTGATATGTGTATACGTGACACTGTACTTTGACCAATTACTTGTATGTGTTTTTAAATGATTTTAAGATTTGATTACATATGTATTAAGTGGTTCATTATATGTTTTGGAATAATTATATTTGATATCATTGAATGAGTTTGTGAAAAAATCAAAATACTCGTGCTCTGCTTGACTTTATTCTGTTTTGTATTGTGTATAATTGCTTACTAGATGTGTGGCTCACCCCATCAATTACAATTTTCAGATTAAAATTTAATTGGAAAATAGAAACTTTGGATCTTTTCGTAAGATGCATGGTAGAGCGTAGGAGTTTTTAGGCGACGTCAACAATGCTTGAAGTCTTAAAAGATTTTTAGTTATTTTTATTTCACTTAAGATTTTGCAGTATTTGGAGATTAATTATAAATTGTGGATTTTAGTTATTGTAAGAGTTTTATTAAGAGCTTTGTTTATTTGGAGTTTAAATTAATTTTGGAATTTATTATGTTTATTAAGTTATACAAGATCAATAAGTTAGTCATGCATCTAAATTCATGTTCCATGGATTTAGGTCGTGACATCATGGGATAAGAAGACAAGTTGGTTGTAACTACCTATTTATGCACTAGTATTTTAAGCATTTAGCTTTCTTGGAGTGGAAAATCTGCTTCTTGAATGTGATTGATATGATTTTTAGTGTGTGTTCAAACTTGGTCGACCAATTTAGTAAATTAGCTCAAGCTTATTCATGATCTTTGTTAAATTGGTTAAATAAAGAA
This sequence comes from Castanea sativa, assembly GCF_040712315.1. Classification (NCBI taxonomy): domain Eukaryota; kingdom Viridiplantae; phylum Streptophyta; class Magnoliopsida; order Fagales; family Fagaceae; genus Castanea; species Castanea sativa. The sequence continues at coordinate 31,824,918 of NC_134014.1, read as the reverse complement.
TTGATTATCAAAATGTAGGCCTGATTTGGTTGCTGAGTGATAGGTAACTCATCACTCAAATTTCATCACTCATCACCTTATCACTCATTTCTCAAAACTTAAAAATCCCCAAAACACTCCCACCCTTGTTTGGCAACTAACCCACTTTTGTTTTTTGCCTAAAAGCTTTTTAAAAAAAACTCACCTTTTGTGGGACCCACAGGCTGAGCACTGTGCAGTGCACATAAAACGGTTACCCGTGGATTGAATCCTTTTTATTTGCTTTGCACTTTCCTCTCTCAAGTCTCAACCACATTTCCCTAACCCCTCATTTCCCTGGATTCAGATCCTCTAGAGTTCCTAGGGTACTCTACCATGTAGATTTCATTAAATCCTAACCACTCTTTAATGATTTAATGGTCTAGATTCTGCCATGTCAGCATTTCATTAACAATCATCTTAAATGTTTTGTTTACAACATTATTTTATTATTTCAAGAATATTATTAATGAAATGCTGACATGGCAGAATCTAAACCATTAAATCATTAAAGAGTGGTTAGGATTTAATGAAATCTACTAGTAGAGTACCCTAAGAACTCTAGAGGATCTGAATCCCATTTCCCTTTCACACTTCTGCTTTCGACACCCAAACTCGTCGACCACCATTGACCTCAACTCTTCCATCCTCGCCCAATTGCGCCGCCGCCATAGGACCCACGTCTGCCAGCTTCGCCTTTTGTCGTCCCTGACAGCAAGAAATGAGGGAGTTGTAAACCCTATTCCAGCAATATCTATGACCCACGGATCTAGACAAACATTCACAGCACATAACAGAGAAAATGGAAAACAAAATAAAATAAAATAAATTAAAAGGAAGAGATTGTTCACAGATGAAAGGGGAAGGATCTTGTGTACCTGTTCAACTGAAAAGGGTTGGTCTTGAGCGATAGATTAGCGGAGAATAGGAGTGGCGGAGCTGATGTAGCGGACTGGCGCGACAGAGCTGATGGAGTGGCGGAGCTGCTGAAGTGTCAAGGGCCGGCGCTGGAGCTTCAAGGGTTGGGAAGAGATTGTTCAGAGTTGAGAGGCGCTGTGGGTTTAGGGGAGGAGAAGAGATTGTTCATTCTTAAGAGGTGAGATTTGTTTAGTGCGCTGATGAGAGAGTAAAAAGGGTTGGTTGAGATTCAAGCATGTGACTGCTGGGAGGAGCGTGCGAACTAAGCAGGTGATGGGACAAAACACTGCCACGGGGCCTATACAAGTTTAGGTATTTACAACTTTGCCATGTAAACTCAATTTTGGTGTTTTGAAAACAAGTTCTCGGCTTCACTCAGTTTTCTAATTCTTAACTCAAAAAACTGAGAAATGAGTTAAGGAAATTGGGAGAGGAAATCGTGCCAAACAGAGTTTGCATGTGTAGGGCCCACCAGTTTTGAGTAACGAGTTATCAAAACTAAGATATGAGTGATGAAAATAGGGGTGTCCAAACACCACCTTAGACTTTCTTTTGTACATGATGGAGCAATGTGGCTTTAGTGAGAAATGAATCGCAATGATTTCTATAATTATTGGAGGACAGTGTCAAATGTAGTAAATGGTCCCCATGTTGTACACTTGTGGAAAAAAATATTTGCCTTCATATAATTGTCTCATGCAATTTTCCACTTTATCTATTATATATCTATGTGCTTGGAGATATAGAAAATAGTCACTTTTCAAAACGGACAAAATTTAGATACAATACTTTAGGCGTTGTTTCTTAGGTTCCCCTCTTAAAATTCAACTGTGTGGCTACTTAACTAAGAAAATATACTTCTATCTCATGAGAAAAAATTCACATAGTAGAATTTTAAGAAGGGAACTTAAGAACAATATCTAAGTACTGTACCTAAGTCTTGCTCTTTCAAAACTATGCGTGTTAGTTTTAGGTGGAGTTTGGATCCAGCTTATGCGTTTTGCGTCTGTGTTTTGTTTTTTTTTTTTTTTCTTCAGCTGCGGGGGGGACAGGCGCGCACTGTGCGTGCACTGTGCGTGCACTGTTCATGTACGTTTTTAACAATTTTTTATTAAAAATGGGTCCCGCAGTACTATTTACATATTTAAAAATTATTTTGCTACAGTGTTTTCAGTTTTCAGTTTTCAATTTTCAACAATAAGTTCTATCCAAACGGACCCTTAGTTCCTAATCTTTTAGACTTATTCATATATAATTATATATTGTTTTCTCCATTCATGTGGAACCTACAGGAAATACCAGCCTTGACTATTATTGTAAATATTTTCCAAATGATAACATTTAATATTTAAACAAATTGAAATGGGTATAGGAAGTTCGTTTGATACCTCAAGATTGACTTATTTGCTTACGAGGGAATAGTGGATTGCCTACGTTTTGTCTAAAACTACTATTGATTGATTCTCTTCTTATGTGCTGATTCAATTTTTAGAAGTTACCAGTTGTGGACCCGTAGGTAATTATTGTACAATATGATATAATATATTATTTATACTTTGAAATTTGTTGAAGATATATTAGAGCATCTACGACAGTAGAGTTAAAATTTTAGCAATTTAGTTTTACAAAAAGTTACTTTATTTATTTTACCTACTCATTTTACAAAACATGCTGCAGCAATGGATCTATTTTAGCTTTTAACACAATAAAATAATATAAACATCACAATAAAATAATATATCTACTATAATAAAATAATATATCCCACTACCCAAAAAATATTCAACCACAATTTAATTGGAAAGGTGAATAAAATTTTTTATTTTTTTATAGCTCTCAGTTACAGTGCTCATGTATCAATACATGAGCACTGTAGCTAAATTTTTTTACTTTACCTCCACTGCTGCAAGATGATTTTTTGTGTTTGAGTGGAGCTAAAATAGCTATATAGCTATTTAGCTTCACTGCTATAATTGCTCTAACGATTAATCAACTTAGAAGTAGTAGACTCACTTAGCCAAAAAGATATTTTGAGTTTTTGACACCTAACATTTTTCTCTTAAGTTCTTGCCCTTATTTATTTATTTATTGTTTTCTTTCTAGATTTCTTATAACCAATAACTTCAGTTATTTCTCTATCTCTTAATCTTTACAAAAGTATATTTCTATTTACTTTTTTTTATCTCGATTTTTCTTTATTTGCATTGTTTAGTTGATTAATTCTTTTTTAAACGAGTTATATTCTTTCAACTTATGTTACAGCGGGCTATATATATATATACACACGTTTAGTTGATTTGTTATTTTTTAAACGAGTTATATTCTTTCAACTTATGTTATAGTGGGCTATATATATATATATATATATATATATATATATATATATATATATATATTTATAGGTGTTACTGGCATGAAAATTGTTTTTGACAGATATCACCAACATCAATATTCACTCAAGTGATGAGACTATTGAATATGATGTAGTTGAAATTAATAGGGGCGGCGGTAGAGTGGGCAATTATTTATGAAAAAATCTACAATACCAAAGATGGGACTCATGTTATTGCCCAAGCGAGAGAAAAAATTGTAAGCACTAACTGTATCCTATTTCTTTCGTATTTTGAGTTTGTATTGTTTATAGAAAGTAATATATTATTTGGTTCTTGTGGGAAAACATGCTAGGATGTAAGAAATTTTGAATGAAAAGGGCACACTTAGACACTGCATTTTGTACCCCTTATGACTTGGGCTTCCGTTCTCCAATGATGCTCAAACTCTAAGGCCGAAAGCCAGTTTAGAGCCCAATTAAATATTAAATTGACTTGAGGAATGTTAAAATGGAAAATATAGCTTTTTAAATGAGCAAAAATCTATTTTTTGAAATAAAATGACTAAAGTGGCCCTCGATCTGCGTACGTGGGCTGCGACCTGCATACACGAGCCAAAGCATGCGTATGCAGCTAGGGTTTCAGAAGTATAAGAAAGACAAGTTTTTTGCAATAATTGCTGAAGTTTTGAATGAATCTCACATCGTCTAGAAATCACTGCAAACCCCATTTTTTCTACTATAAAAAACCTTACATGGAACATTTTAATGACATAGTTTTTAATGACATAGTTGTCAATAAATTGAAAATAATGGACCCACATATTTGTCCAAACTCTTTTATCTCTTAAATTAAAAAGTTTATCTTTATCACAAAAAGAATTTAAACACTTCAAATTTGAAACTTATTATTAAAAAAAATAAGTATATGATGAGCTCTATTCCTTTATCATTATCCATATATAAAAAAAAAAAAGTAATCTACAGATTTTATACGTTACTTTTTGTAAATATTTTTTTAGGAAATCTCAAAAATAGAAATGGTCTCCCAAACAATTATTTTTTGTTTTTAGTATTTTGAAAATTGTTCTTAAAAGTGGGAGCCAAACACGTATAATATAAAAAGTATTATCTGAAAATTATTTTTCAGTTCAATTTTTTGAAAAATGTTTTTATACTGTTTTGAAAACAAAAACAAAAATCTTACTACCACACTTAAAGTTTAAACTTTAAACTTTCAAAATGTTTTATTTAAGCTTTCTATCACACCTTTTTTTTGTTAATTCTATCAAACATCATGTGATTAGCTGGTTTATATGAAATTTATTCCAAACTTTGAGGTTTAAAGAAAATTTAAACAAAACTCTAAGGTTGAAATAAAACTATATAAAATGTTTTTAGATGCTTTAAGGTTTAAATAAAACATTTTGAAACTTTTGAAATACACCAAAAACTCAAAGATTTACAAAGTAATTTACCCTATGATTTATGATTGCAACTTAAAAAGAGGATGATGAATATTGTAGTAATTAAATCTTACAAAAAATTTAAAAAGATAATGTATAGTGAGAATTAAAAAATCAAGCTAGTTTGGCAAATTCTAGAATGGGCTTGATCAAAATAAACCCCACTAAACTATAATCAATGTAGATCAATTACGTACAAAAGAAAAGAAAACTACATATATTATTAGTAAGTATTATACAATAAAGTTGTTGAGTGACAAAATAAATACAATAAAGTTAGAGATACAACATATTTTCAATTTTATTTTTCATAATGTGGATAAATATAAAAAGGATGTTACTTCAATCACAACTTGCTACCTTAAGAAATTATAAGAATTATTAAGAAATAAATGGTGTCCCAATTACTAATAAATAATGTATTGAAATTTAAAACTACCAGGACATAATTGCAAAAGTTGTTTTTAAAATCAAAACATTCAAAAATCCAAAAAATTGAGAAGTTCACGGTATTAAGATTGGATTAGAAATTAAATGAAGGTTAGACTATGATGATCTTATAATTATTAGCACTTAACCAACAAGAACTATTCTAACACATGAGCAATCTTGATTAAAAAAATCTAGTAAAATAAATACTTTTCAAGCATATTTTCACAACTTGTATAAGAAATTTAAAAAATAATATTGCAAAGCATAAGGAAAATAATAATAAACTTAGAATTTTTTTTGAGAAGAATATTAAACTTAAAATTGATCCTTCAAAATACAACTATAAATCTGCTTGAAGGAGTATAATTATATTGGTTTTTCATATATTGTCTCTTGGAGATGGATAATTAAAGTATATAAAATGAAGATTAATAATTTAATATGTGTCATATTGACTTTCCAATATTTCTAATCCTTTTAAATTAGCCTAATCACTTCACTAGTGTTCAATTTGGGGGGAAAAAATATAAAAGTAAAACCGGTTATTTAAAAAAAAAAAAAACCACCGAGAGGGGTGGCTTAATGGTCAAGCTGTGTAATTGCTGTCTTGAGGTCTCATGTTCGAACTCTAGCGAGGACTAGAGTTGCCTTTTGCAACTAGTGTGGGGAGTAAAAAGACCTTGATGGGAATATGGGCCGTTGGGTCATGCTAAGGAAGGCCGACCTGCTATTGGGTTTAGGACTTCTTAGTACTACGGGTCGGCCCATACGCCGAGGATCCGAGGATCCAGCCGAGGATGATTTTTCCCTTCGGACTGACACCGAAGAACCCGGGACTTCATGGTAAAGGTTAGGGAAGGACACGGACAAAACCAATGGTTAAAGGGGGTGAACCCTTGAATGTCCTAGAAGCATCGATGTTGGAAAAATGTCAAAGATAAAGACTGCTACCTCCGCATTAAAGACCCTGCACCTACCACCCTGGCCGCATTAATGGGGAAGTGACACTTAAACAGTGGAAGGGAAACTTCTGGTTACTATTCAAAGGCACTAAGAAAAGAAATATCTAGGCTAAGGGGGAGTTGGGGCAACACGTGTACAAAGTATTAAAAAGATGAGTATTTAAGGAGGAACCTGAAAGAGAAAAGGGGACGGACTTTTGTAACCTAAAAGGAAAAAGAAACAAAGAGAAAGATATAATATAAAAACAACTCTCGGCTTACATCCGAGGAAGCTGATTTACAATATTCCTTGTTGTTTCCAAGTACTTGCAATATTTAGTTTGTCATTTAATCCTCACACACTTCTAACCTGGGTTTCAAGCCCACACTCTACAAATTCATATTGTTTAAGGCTCATTGGGCCTGAGCCCATAACTGTTATTGGGGCCAGGTGCAATTGTGCACTTACAACTAGTAAAATAAATACTTTTCAAGCATATTTTCACAACTTGTATAAGAAAGTTAAAAAATAATAAAGCATAAGGAAAATAATATTAAACTTAGAATTTTTTTTGGAGAAGAATATTAACCTTAAAATTGATCCTTCAAAATACAACTATAAATATGCTTGAAGGAGTATATAATTATAATGGTTTTTCATATATTGCCACTTGGAGATGGATTAAAGTATATAAAATGATCTCTAAAAAAAAAGTATATAAAATGAAGATTAATAATTTAATATGTGTCATATTAAATTTCCAATATTTCTAATCCTTTTAAATTAGCCTAGTCACTTCACTGGTATTCAATTTAGGGGGGAAAAAATATAAAAGTAAAACCCGGTTTTTTTTTTTTTTTTTTTTTAACCCACTAAGAGGGGTGGCCTAGTGGTTAAGGTGTGTGATAGTTGTCTTGAGGTCCCACGTTCGAACCCTAGCAAGGAGTGGGGCTGCCTCTTGCGACTAACCCAGCTAACTCCTAATTTACTAGCTCTCTCGTAGAGTTAGGGTGCAGTCTATATACACCTTCAACCACAGTAGTTACGACTTAATCCAATATACTCTAACGAGGTGTATATACTAACCACAATAGTCCAATCTAACATTCTCTAGCGGGGTGATCATATGATCACGGGCAAGGTGAATCGCAATCTTGGTCCCCACCCCCCTTTTATTCATTAAAAAATAAATAAAAAACCCGGTTTTGAGAGGAATCCGATTTCGTAAAGGAGAAGCAAAACCATCTGTTATTTATTATCAATTTTATTTTACTTTCTCTCACATCACACTTTCCCCTCCCTCCCTCTCTCTCTCTCTCTATCTCACAGCTAGGGTTTGGATCTTACGCAGAACGATTACAATGGTAAACAGATCCAAAAGTTTCAAATTGAAGCTAAATTTTCAATCTTTTTATTGGGTTTTGATTGATTTTGTATCTGGGTAAATTTATTTTTCAGGAAGGAGGAGGGAATCTAGAGTCATCGATAGAGCAATTGCTGAATGTGGAGAAGCAGATGAGGCTTTCCGGCGAGGTCGCCGGAACAAAGAAGGCCGTCACTGACATTCTTCAGCTCTGCTTCGAAGCTCGAGCATGGAATACTCTCAACGATCAGATTGTTCTCTTGTCTAAGCGCCGTGGCCAGCTTAAGCAGGTAAAAATAACTCTGTTTTGGGTTTCCGATTGTGTAATTTTGTTATTGTTTTGATGGTTGGTTGAGTTTAAATTTGTGTTCTTTTGGCTTTTTGGTGTAATGGGTATTTGTTGATTTGGTCGTAGAAGCAGTGGGTCGGTTTAATTTTGTGTGTAGTGTTTGAATTAGGGTTATGGGTGTTTGATAGCGTTTTAGTTAAGGCAGCTTAAGGAGGTAACCATTACCAAAAGAAAAGGAGCTCTGTTTTGGGGTTCTGATTATGTGAATTTTTAATTGTTCTGTTGTTGATGGTTGGGGTTAAATTTGTGTTCTTTTGGGTTGGTGGTGTAGTGGGTATCCATCGATTTGGTCGTAGAAGCAGTAGTTTGGTTCAATTGTGTGTGTGGCTGTTTTGATATTGTTTTAGCTAGGCAGGTAACCCCCAAGTAAAAAGGAAAACCAAAAACTATTTTTTGTGCTTCTGTGTGTGTTTTGTAATGGTTGGGTTTAAATTTGTGTCCTTTTGGATTGTTGGTGTAATGGTTATTTGTTGATTTAGTCCTAGAGGCGTTGGTTTGGTTCAGTTTTGTGTGTGTATTTGAACTAGGGTTATGGTTGTTTTGATAGAGTTATAGTTTTACTCCTTATGGGGAATTTTTTGAATTTGTGTATTTGGCAAAGAGATATGGGATTTTTTTTAGGGATTCAGTGGCATGAGAATGTGACTTGGTTTATGGTGGTTAAGATTTGTATGTGTAGCTGAGGGTTATATGTATTGTAATTGTAATCTTTGCTACCCTGTATTCCTTTTTGAAATTGTGTATTTCATGGAGAAGGATGAATTCTTGAGCCTGGTAGGAGAATGGGGTTTTTATGTGTAAAAATGTTGAGTTGGTCAGTTGCTTTAAAGCTGTATGCTTGATTGATGCAGGAGCATCTTAAAGGTTTTTTCATTTTGCCTAAGTTTAGTTTGAATGGCTGCAAGCAAGGGCAGCCATAATTCAAATAGCAACAGCTAAGGGGATGTTTGTGTCCAAATGGGAGGTTGTATGCATTTGGGATCCAGAAGCCTATCCTAATCTGTTGTAACTAATTCAGTAGACTTCTGGATAATTGTAGAAGCTGTACTTGATTGGATTTGGACACCTGGCAGTGATCTCAGTTTGTTGATTGAATAGGACATTAGCGTGTGTACTTTCTTAGAACTCTATGTTCTTGCAGAGGTTTTTGTCCACGTATTAGTAGTTCTAAGAAACTCACCATTTCATAATTCATTTCGAAACCAGATCCCACAGCCCAACTCATTCCCTGCATCATTGATTGATCCTACTTAGTGTCCGTTTGGCTTCAACTTTTTTGTTCAGTTTTTAGCTTTTAGTTTTTATGCACAACTTTTTAGAACCTCACATTTTCAAAGTACAAGAATACTTTAGCACATTTTTAGAAAAAAAAAAAAAGAAAAAGTCCTCAAAAAGCTAAATAAGTTGATGCCAAACACACGCTTAGGCTGTGTTTGTTTTGGCTTCAAACCACTTTCGGAAATGCTTTTCCTTGAAAGTGTGTGTTTGGTTGTTACTGAAAATTGGGTCAAACTGAAAATATTTTCTGGGTTGACTATAAAATAAGGGAGTTCAGGTGTAAAACTATTTTTGTTCTTATTTTCACTTCAAACCATTTCCACTCCAGACACAACACTCTCTCTGAGCTTCTCTCACACGCACTCCTCATAGCTCCTAGTACTCTCTAAGCTCACTCACACCAAGCTCCACCCTCTCATTTTTCACACTGAAAACAGAGAGAGAGAGAGAGAGAGCAGCCCAGATCGCACCCGGCGAGATCACACTGGCGAGAGAGAGCAGCCCAGAGCAACCCAGATCAAGGCGCGAGATGGCGTTGTCGAGCTCACTCTGGGCGAGATTGAGGCGCGATATCGCGCCGTCAAGCTCGCGCTGCCATTCTCGTTCGGCACCACCGTTCTTGTTCTCGTTCTCGCCATTGTTATCGTAAGCCCATCTGTTCAAACCCACCCTCGCCGGAAGTCTGGTTGCATCCCACCACACCCATCCCTGAAACCCAGCAAACCCATCCCTGAAACCCAGTAAACCCATTCCTCAAACCCACTCCGACGAACCCATTCGTCAAACCCACCACTCCGCGAGATCGAACCCAGTCGCCTCCGCCGCGAGATCAAACCTAGTCCCCTCTGCCGCGAGATCTAACCCAATCGCACCGGTCTCTCTTCCTTCTCTCAAATTTGACCGGATTTGATGATTTTTTTTTGTTGGGTTTTGTTTGTTTTGTGTTTATCTGTTGAGAAATTATATTATCTATTTGTTTGGAAGCTGAGAAAATGTGAGCAACAAGTAGAAAATGTGTTTTCTATAGTATTTTCAAGAATACAACCAAACACCAAAAAATATTTTTTAAAGTATTTTTTAAAATGCAACCAAACACTAGAAAATATTTTCCTTTCCCGAAAATATTTTTATCTGAAAATATTTTACACCCGGAATATATTTTACATTCAACCAAACGCAGCCTTATTGATTCAAGTTAGTTTTGCTGCCCTTTATTCGAAATTGTGGGGCATTTTATTGATTTTTTTTTTTTTTTTTGAGTTCTGACTATGTAGTTAGGATAAAAAATATTTGATTTTAAAACAAATTGGTTTGAATTTACTTACCAAAAAACATATTAATTTAAATGAAAATGGTTGTCTGTCTATGTTTGTGAATATATGTTGGCATATCTGTGTTCATCAAGTTGAGTAAACAATAACGAATCAACAACTTGGCCAGTAATGTCTTAGGTTGCAAATTTTATAGGATCTTTGTGCTGCAATGGATCATAAAAAAAGATACGGACTTGCAGGCTGCAAACAGCTTTAGTTGTTAAGACTGTTGACCAAATAAAGAATTTGGGAGTATTAAGTGGATATAGTCTTACCAGTACTCATATTGTCTCATATGTATTTGCTTGTGCTTGTGTACGGACATAAATCCAAGTGAATGTATATGCCCTTGGCATAGGCTGCTTTGTACTGCATTGAATTTGTTGTGGTTTCTATTAGAATTTCAATCTTTAATGCATTACTTTAAATGATAATGGATGGTGAATCCCTGTAAATAATATCTAAAAGTAATTTGGCTTTTTCATTTTTAAACACGAAAGATATTTTGGTCTATACTTTTTCTAATGGGTCTCTTGGTTTTTTCCAGGCTGTAACTGCGATGGTCCAGCAAGCAATGCAATATATAGATGAGACACCAGATATTGAAACTCGTATAGAGCTCATCAAAACACTAAACAATGTATCTGCCGGGAAGGTAAGCATGTGATGAAGAATTTGAAGCTCCCTAACCAAGTATCTGGTTTAATACAGTGCAGATAGCTACAGTTTGTAACATTCGGTTCCTTAGGTTCCCCAACTATTATTTACCATGTGTATCATTCCTATATTGACATTTTGGCTGCTGCACATATGATGTTTTCATTTCTTCCTTTTTGCCTTAATTTATTAAATTTTCAATAACAAACATGGAATTAAAGCTAGGATGTGGACAATTGATGACAATTCTCCACTGAAAATATCTATCACTGGAGACTGTCTTTCTGCTTGCTTCAATTTTGAACATGCCTTCCTTAATTGTGATCATGTTCTGTTTTTAAGATTGAGTTTGCTCAGGTATAAATGGTGTGAAGGGGATAATGGGATATTTTCAATAGGTGGGGTATTTTCAGGTAGAAATGTTGCTAGTGGGCTAGTCTATTGTGTACAGGTGCATATACTAATTGGAAAACCCAAGGTAGTCAAAGGTGAGAGGCGACCTTAAGGCGCCAAGGCCTTGTATTGCCTGAGGCGTGAGGCGACAAAACGGCACTAGCCCAAGTAAAACGAGGCGCCAAATTCTTACTATATTTATTATACATATAGAACTTAAATCATATGTACCTAGTGTATTATAATATTATAATGAAGTGTTTTTCAAAGTGTAGCATGAAGAAATTAGGTCTATCAAATTAGTTCAATATAGGATTAACATGGTTTAGGCTCTATTAGTTAGTTCTAACAATACGTTTTACAATAAGCTTCTATATAACAATAAGTCTTACAAAACAAATTTGTAAATTAATTTAACTAACAATAGGTTTTATAACATGCCTTTTGAAATTAATAGTCTAAAAATAGGTTTCACAACAAACTTCTATAAAAAAAAAAAATTTTTTTTAAAAAAAAACTTGAGGCTCGCGCCTTTTTCATGGCTTAAGGCAGTCGCCTTGCTTGCCTAGGCTCTAAAGGTGAGGCCTCACTAAAATCGCCTCGCCTTAGAGCCTTTGAGGCGCCTTAGTGGTGCCTCGCCCGGGCGCCTAGGTGAGCACCTGGCTCACCTTTGACTACATTGGGAAAACCTAAGGAATTGGATATTTGGAACTGTATTTTAGTTCTGCCTTTAACACCATGTCTTCCTCTGATTTTTTTAAAAATAAGATCCATTGTTCTGTAGATCTATGTTGAGATTGAAAGAGCTCGCTTGATCAAGAAACTTGCAAAGATTAAGGAAGAACAGGGGCTTATAGCTGAAGCTGCAGATTTGATGCAAGAAATTGCTGTAAGTTTGGGTTGTCTCATTTGGTGATAGCTTTCTTAAATGTTTTATTCTTATTCAATAAATCAATCAATGGTTGGAGTTGTCCACCCCTTTTTTTTTCCTATTACACTTTTTGACTATCAAGCTCTACAGGTGGAAACCTTTGGTGCAATGGCAAAAACTGAGAAAATTGCATTTATTCTCGAACAAGTATGTGCCTCTTTTTGTGTTGTTTTTATTATTCTCAGCACTTGTTCATTACTGAAAGGTTTTTTTTGAGGGGGAAGTGTTAAAACTGATGCTAGCTGCATGTAACTTGTTTCAAAAAACAATTTGCAGGTACGTTTGTGCTTAGACCGCCAGGATTATGTTCGTGCCCAAATCCTGTCAAGGAAGATCAGTCCAAGGGTTTTTGATATTGATACTTCAAAAGAAAAGAAAAAGCCTAAAGAAGGTGACAATCTTGTTGAAGAGGCTCCTGCTGATATACCATCTCTATTGGAGTTGAAGCGGATTTACTATGAGCTAATGATAAGGTAGAGTGGTTCTTGCATTTTCTTTCTTCACTGCAATTTTTAATTAATCTTTCCATAGATTTCTTTCTGCCTATTTTCAGATGTTGATTCCTTCACAAAGTTTTTATTGAAAGTTTATACAATGTCAAATAAAATCTTGAATCCTTGCATGCAATAATCTTTTGTCGCTCTAGTAAATGTTAAAGCTTTGTTTGTTGTGTAAAAAGTATTTGGCACTGTACAAGGTTTCAAGCAGAAAATTTCCCAGAAATTTGAGTGTGGATTTGACATTATTTTTTTTTTTGATAAATAACGTAAGAGTATTATTAATAATAATAAAGGAATTGCCAAACCGAGTACATTGGGGATGTACTGATGATGCAGAAATCATGAAACAAGAGAACAACGGTCAAGAAAAATAGAGAAGGAAGAACAGGAAAAATGAGAAAAAACCACACTCCATTCAAAGAGAGTGTGTAAGAAAAAAGACTTAATCTCCAACAAAGAGCGTTCGCAACCCTCAAAACTTCTAGCATTCCTCTCTCGCCAAATGCACCAAATCAAACAGTGAGGTACCAACTTCCAAATATCAATGTGACGATGTCGCGCAAACTTTCCTTGCCAAGCCTCAAACACCTCAAGAACAGTACGAGGCATAACCCACTGAATACCAAACAAGCAGAAAACCAAAGACCACAACCTCCCACGCTATGGTGCAATGTTGTAGAAGATGATCCACCGTCTCTCCACACCTCTTACACATAAAGCACCAGTCAAGCACAATCACTCGTCTTTTACGAAGGTTGTCTGTTGTTAAGATCTTACCTAAGGAAGCGTACCAAGAAAAAGAAGGCTACCCTTGGAGGAGCCTTCGATTGCCATATCATTTTCCATGGAAAGGAAACAGGATTATGAGGATAGAAGGAACCGTAATAATCTCTAACCTCAAATCCCGTATTCCTTGCGTACTTCCAACAAACCTTATCCGGTCCAAACCCTCTCACCGACGAGGAGTAGAGTAGCCCCATAAACCGATCAAAGGCTTCTTCTTCCCAATCTTGCTGAGGACGACGAAATAGCACATTCCAAAGTGAAACCTCCCAACGTACCACCCCATAACTTCACCACCGAGGAGTCCTTGGACCTACTAAGACAATAAAGCTCCGAAAGGCCTCTTGGAGAGTACAATCCCCACACCACACATGCTTCCAAAATTTCACTCTAGTACCTTCCCCCACATCATAAACCAGGAGTTTAGAGAAGTTCAACCAGCCACTTCTAATATATCTCCACAAGCTTACCCCATAGGGACTTGTCACTTTCTTCGAACACCAACCACCCCAAATATTCCCATATTTTGCCTCTAAAACCCTCCTCCATAATGCATCGGCCTCTTTCCATACCTCCACAACCATTTACCTAGTAAGGCAGAATTAAAGTTACCCAACTGTCTTATACCCAACCCCCCATCCTGCAAAGGCCTACAAACCTTGGCCCAATTAACTAAATGAATTTTAGGTTCACCACCAATCCCATCCCACAAAAAGTCTCTCTGTAATTTCTCCATACGCTTGGCCACCTTCCCCGGTAAAGGAAGTAGGGAAAGAAAGTATGTAGGTAAAGACGATAATGAGCTTTTAATGAGTGTCACCTTACCCCCTTTAGATAAATACATTCTCTTCCAACCAGCTAATCTCCTCTCCATTCTCTCAAGAATAGGGTTCCAAACAGATAAGTCCTTAAATTTTGCACCTAAAGGAAGGCCCAAATATTTCAAGGGCAGAGAAGACTGCCCACATCCCAACAGACCAACCAAATCCTCCAAATTAGATACGCCACCAACAGGTACCAGCTCAGATTTTCCTAAGTTAATACGAAGCCCAGACACCTCCTCAAATCTAGCAAGAATCGCCCTCAAATTAGCAATCTGAGAAGGTTCAGCATCACAAAAAATCAAAGTGTCATCTGCAAATAGAAGGTGAGACACCATCACCGACTCATCACCGTATTGCCCACGTAAAAGCCTCGAGAATTGCTCTGAGGCAGCCACATCCAACATACGACTTAATGCCTCCATCACAATATCAAACAACAATGGGGATAAAGGATCCCCTTGCCGAAGCCCCCTAGAACTTCCAAAGAAATCAGTTGGGCTACCATTGATTAAGATGGAAAACTTTACAGTTGAAATGCAATACCTTATCCAATTTCTCCATTTTTCTGAGAAACCACAACGCTGTAGCATATACAATAAAAAATCCCAACTCACATGATCATATGCCTTCTCCACATCCAACTTACAAAGCACACCCGGAACTCCTGACTTCAATCTACTATCAATACATTCAGAAGCAATCAAGACGGAATCCAAAATCTGTCTGCCCTTCACAAAAGCATTTTGTGAACCTGAAATAATTCCATGCGCCACCCTACGAAGCCTATTAGCCAAAACCTTAGAAATAATCTTATACACCCCACCAACTAAACTGATAGGCCGATAATCCTTTACCTCCACAGCATCCACTTTCTTAGGAATAAGGGCTAGGAATGAAGCATTAAGACTCTTCTCAAACACTGCCTGAGTATGGAAATTGTGGAATACAACATAATTTCTGCTTCAAAACACCCCAACAAGATTGAAAGAATGCCATGGAAAAGCCATCCGGGCCAGGTGCCTTATCACCATTAAAGTCATGGATCACCTCCAACACCTCATCTTCCTCAAAAGGCCTATCTAGCCAACTCGCATCTTCCACCGAGATGCTAGAAAAGTCCACATCATCTAAGACCGGTCTGTGAGCCACATCCTCAAAGTAAAGCTGCCTATAGAATTGAGAGATACAATTTGCTATAGCAGCCGGGTCCGAAGACAACACCCCATCCACCATAAGCCTATCAATAGAATTAACCCTCCTGTGAGAATTAGCTATACGATGAAAAAACTTAGTATTCCTGTCTCCTTCCCTAACACAAAGAACTCTAGATTTCTGCCTCCAACAAATTTCTTCCAACAGGGTAGCTTTCTCTAAGTCATCACGAATTCTTCCCATATCCACCCTTTCCTCCGTTGATAATCCCTGAGTCTCCTCCCTACTCTCTAGAACACTAAGTTCCTTCCACAAGTTTCTAATCCGAACATCCACATGACCAAACCCCTCCACATTCCATCTTTTCAAATCATTTTTAAGGAGCTTTAATTTATTAGCCAGAATAAAACTCGGCGCACCGTGAACCTGATAGGAATCCCACCATGACCGTACCCTATCCACAAAACCTTCATCCTTAAGCCACATATTCTCAAATCTAAATGGCATACTCCCTCTCTGAAAAGATCCACCCTCAAGGACAATTGGAAAATGATCTGAGCACAATTTAGACAACCGTCTTTGAGAAACTGTTGGAAATTTATCCTCCCAATTTGCAGAAAACAAAAATCTGTCCAGCCTAGCCTTCGAAGCAGCTTCTCTAGAATTAGACCAAGTGAAGGTACCTCCTTGCAGTGGCAAATCAATAAGACCCTGTTCTGAGATAAAGTTAGAAAAATCCCTCATAGCAGTAGTGAAAGAAGTAGACCCCAATCGTTCAGAAGGGAATCTAACCACATTAAAGTCCCCACCCACACACCATGGGACGCTCCACCAGCTATTCAAGCCACATAGTTCCTCCCATAATAATCTCCTATCTCGGTTTAAATTAGGCCCATAAACACCCGTAAACGCCCAAACAAACTGGTCTGACACACTTGTAAACTTACAAGAAACCGAAAATCTCCCCACTGCTTCCTCCATTTTATTCACTACCCGAGTATCCCACATCACTAACACACCACCAGAAGCACCACATGAACCTAAATAAGACCAATCAACATGATGTCCACCCCACAAGCTACGAATCACGGCTCTATTAATCAGCCCCATTTTGGTTTCTTGAAGACAAACCACATCTGGCCCCCATTTCCTAATCAAGTTTCTAACCCTGAGCCTTTTATCCTGCTCATTCAACCCTCTAACGTTCCAAGAAATAATCTTCGCCTTCATTGATAAGACACAACCGCCCGCTCAGAACTTGCACCCCTCACTTTATATGTATCAGACTCAACATTTAAAGATGACAGCAAATTCTTCAGCTCCCTCTGACCTTTCTGTCCGGATTTAACCAACATTTTCTGACCACCCACCCCAAGTTTCTGCCTTTCTTTTTTCCTGGCCTCTATGGCTAATAACAGACCTGTAATCTGCTCCTCAAAACCTTCCAGTGAAGTTCCCACAGATTTCTTGAAAGCCTTTATCCTATTGGTTACCCATTGCGATAGATGGCAATTATCCACACATTCCTTACACCCAATCTCCTTCAAAGGACTAGATTCCAACTCCAACGGCCCTTCAGTAGCCAAAGGAATCACAACTAAAGGCTCATCACCTCCCTCACAAGACCTCAACCTTACATCAGACTCCCACAGCTCACTCACTGACCCGGGAACCACAGTCAAGGATTCCACTAACCCCTCACTCTCATCTGCCCAATTAACCCTCTTCCCTTCATGTGTACAAGAAACATTACTTGGTACACCCTCTCCCTCTAAACTTGAGCACACTGACATACATTCTGGAGAACGGTATAGTGACAATGGGAACACTAATTGCCGACCATCACGCATTTGTAATATCCAATCTTTGGAGTTACCCCAAGACTTATCCAAGTCTCTGATCAAGTCCGTAATAGATGGGCCAGGTAATGGAACTCCCACAAGGTCAGAAAGAACCGAACCTTCAAAACCCATGAAATCCTCATCCCCTTCCTCTGATGCCACTGAAGAAGACAAAGACACCAGCTCCGACACTGTCGAATCTTCCAGGTTCATTACCTGTTCCGATAACGTGACCGATGACTCCTCCGGCACCAATCTCGACTGACACTGCGAACTGGTCATCGGCACCTGTTCGTGGGAGACTTGGGCCACCGCCGCCGGACCTGTCGGCTCAGTGGGAGGCGGCGCTCGCTGCGACCTAAGCTGAGCAACGTTATGTTCAAGCTCCGTCACCGCTACATCGATCGATACCATCGACGACATCTTAGGTTGCTCCGAGGTGGTGGTTATAACCATCGGAACCTTCGGCGTCATCACAACTTGCTCCGATGTCTTGGGTGTGAGCACCGAGACCTTCGACGACGTTGCAGGAAGCTCTGATGCGATGGGTTTGGCCCTTGAGCACCTAACCTCCTTCGGGACTATGATCTCAGTACTACCTGAGCTTGGCGTAAGCCCATTCTGATCAAAGGGCTCCAGAACCCGAGGGCCACCAAGAGAACTTTCTCCAATCTCAAAGGTAGATGGGCTTATCAGACCCAGGCCCAAACTATTTTCTTTATTACCCAACAAGGCTGAGGCATTCCTCTTGGATGGGCTCAAACTCACTGCGTTATTAGAACCAGCCTTCCTTGGTACCCATTTGCCAGTTTGTTGACCTCCCTTAACAGCATCCCAAGATACCCGCCTCTTCCCAAATTCATTCACACTCACAGTCAACCCTCTCCCCAGCCAACGTCCCTTCCTAATATCACGCAACTTTCCAAACTCAACCATTTTTGAATTCAAACTAGTCTTCAAAGGATTTTTGCAATTAATTCCTTCCGGGATTTTCTCATCAATTTTATTCTTGCCATTAATATCACCTACTCCACCCTCACCACCACCCACGGCTGCCTGATGAAAACTACCAGCCTGAATTTCAGAAACTACAACCTGAGTGTGAGATTTGTCACCTGGAATCTCCTCATTATTCGTCACGAAACCAGCCTTAGTCTTATCTTTGTTAAGGGGCTGCTGATCATATTTCAACATTGCCTGCACTGGATCTTTAACAACATCCACAAATGACCTGGTAGGATGCTGTATTGGGCTCTGCTTAAATCTATACGGTACAAACTTCAACCCACCCAATGCATATTGAGCAGGTTCCAACATCCTTCGTAATTCAATCCCAAAAGTTCTCCATCCTTGTTGAAATTTACCGGCTGGAATAATGATATTTCGCCTCCGCCCACCAACCTTAAGCTCTGTCACTGATACAAACTGCCCAAAAGAATTGGACCCCCGTTGCAAAGTGTACGCAGTAGCACCTTCCCTAAGAGTGAAGAATTGCTTAGAGCTAGCCCCAATCACAATGTGTTCCAGATTCCGCAAAATCCAAGACGCTGCACCCTTGCCCATAAACACCAATTGCATGTGATATTTGCCCCGTTCAAAGATCTTTAAGGGAGAAAACATTCCCTCCTTCCTCAACCACGAACTGAAACAACTTAGATTCAATAAAGAAACTACGGAATCCCCCCATACTAATCCTAATACATAGAAAGCTAAAACAGAATTTCTGGCTTTAGATTAGAAACTACACAGCATCCCATACCATAAAATTTTCACTCCTCTTGAATTACCATCAAACAAATTCTCAAGTTACTGCCAAAAACATGAAACTAATTCTTTGACATTATTTTTATAAATGGGAAAAAAAACACCTATAGGGAGAAGCTTAATTTTAATTAATTATAGGGCCTAGGGCCTATATCCTATAGGCTATAGGTTCCTTACTACTTTCCAGAGCATCATATAAGATGCTTGACTTTATTATGCTCAATGAAAAATATAAAACATTATTCTGGTAACTAGTTGTTCAACTTGCCTGCAATTGTACCTGCTTTCTTATTGATTGAATAGATTAATGACCTAATGCTCAATGGATAATTCCATACATTATTATGGTACTGTTTGTCTTCTTTCTACGACAATATCAGATTGATCACTTGGACTTATTTGGCATTGCCACTAGTCAAGTTGGTTTTAGCAGTCGTACTTATCTACTTTGACCACTATGATATAGTTTCTTATCTGGTTCATACCATTTGATGTCATGAAAGCTGTTGTAGAGATGATTAGTTGTCAAGTTTAAGAAGGGATTTTTAAATTTTATTGCTAGATTGATTTACGATGTGAATGAAAACTGACAACTGAACTTGCATATGTGCTCCATGAATTCCATGTGTTGCTCGGGTGCAACATGTTTATACTATCTGAGGATCGGTATGAAGGAATAATATAAGTGATTAAACAACCAGAAGCCCTAACACTCTTGACCACTTTTGATACCACCACCTCCGTTACTATTACTTCATAAACAATGTCAACGTTGATGTTCTGGAAAGATGGCTGAATAAAACATTATACTTTACCTTTTCCAGAACTGATTCCTATCAGCTGTCTTAATGGTCCTCCATTTAATGATTATATATTTACATTAAATGCAAATTGAAACATATATGTCTTATGCCAGTGTTTCATCAACTTTGTAGGTATTATACCCATAACAATGATTACCTTGAAATTTGTCGTTGCTATAAGGCAATTTATGACATTCCATCTGTCAAAGAGAACCCAGCACTGTGGACTCCGGTAAAGCTTCTTTTCATTTCATCTCTTCCTTTACTCTTAAACTTCCTCTTGACATTGTTCTACCTGTAGGTCCTGAGGAAAATCTGTTGGTTTTTGGTTCTGGCACCTCATGATCCAATGCAATCAAGCCTTCTTAACTCAACCTTGGACGATAAGAATCTTTCTGAGCTTCCAAATTTTAGGTACATTTTTTGATGTTAGTGTTGCTTGTGCATCTACCACTGGTGTACTTATTCAGAGTCTGCTGATAATGTTGGTTGATGGTTGAGGTTTTCCCTTTTTGTTGGGGGCTATACATAGGTTGCTGTTGAAACAACTAGTCACAATGGAGGTCGTCCAATGGACATCTCTTTGGAGTGCATACAAGGATGAGTTTGAGAATGAAAAGAGCATGCTTGGAGGCTCTTTGGGTGACAAAGCAGCAGAAGACCTGAGACAGAGAGTAATTGAACATGTAAGTTTCCCTAGAGGACAGGGCAGTTAGGTGGCTGCTGTTTCACTTATCAATGTTTTTATCATTATTCATTTGCAATTTATTCTTTGCCTTTTTCAGAACATACTTGTTGTTTCAAAATATTACGCAAGGATCACCTTGAAGAGACTTGCAGAGCTGTTGTGCCTCAGTATCCAGGTTTGTTAATGTAATTTTAACTTAGTTTTCAAAGTCTAGTGTTTTTATTTTTTATTAATTATTATTCTTTTTTACATATAATTACTATGAAGTCTCTAGTGACAATAAATTCTTTTGTCCTAATGAATATGAACATTTAATGTGACATTTAGCCCTCCCTGTGATTATCTTGGAGCATCTGCTGGACAACAGTTTGTTCCTTGAATAATCACTAGTGGGTGAGGAAAAGGGGGAAAGTGTGGGGGTACAGTTAGGTACTTCAACCGCATTGTTTTTAATTTGCTTAGTATATTAACTACTAAAGTTCAAATCCCATGCTGAATTTGGGTTCTTCCTTTTCTCCTACTTTTTGATTAACATGGCAATCCAATGCTACAGTTCTATAAAGGCAAGATTTTTATCTCTTATAATTGATTCCATTTGTCCTTTCGAATTTAGGAAGCGGAGAAGCATCTTTCAGACATGGTAGTGTCCAAGGCACTGATGGCAAAGATTGACAGGCCAATGGAAATAGTCTGTTTCCAAACAGCAAAGGATAGCAATGACATTCTTAACTCGTGGGCGATGAACTTGGAGAAGCTGCTTGATCTTGTTGAGAAGAGTTGCCACCAAATACACAAAGAAACCATGGTTCACAAAGCTGCCCTGAAAGTTTGAAAAATGAACTTCACCACCTGCCGGTAGAACTAGCTCTGTCTGTCTCTCTCTAACCTGGCTGAGAAATATAAAAATACAAATAAAAAAAATTATCATTTCTCTTAGGTGACACTATTGCTTAAAACCTTTTATGCAGGGTTGCCTTGAATTAAGCTGTCATTATGTGGACTGAAGTGAGAACAATATAGATTATCACGTTGGCTGACCGGGTTTGTCAGGCATGCATTTATCAGGTTTTTTCTCCTTTAGTTATTTGTTTTCCCCGGTCAGGTCAGAAATAGAGAACTCAGATATGCTTGCCGGAACTCAAACTGACATTGTTGTATACTGCTGGTACATTCCGGGCCACTGACTAATGACAGGAACCTCCTAAATGGGCTTGTTTGTAGTGGTGGAAAGAAATTGATTGCACCACTTCATTTATTTTCTTAGGCTGTTGTTGAGATTGTTTTATCTTTTACATATTGTTTCCAACCTTAAGTCATTTGTGCTTTTAGATGTTTCAGTTAATTTTACAATGCATTTTAGCTTTTGATGGTTGTGACTTCAAATTGATATCCTTCGTTGCAAGTTGCCTAGTCCAGGATATGTGGAATTGTTGTATGAATAGACCCGTCAGAGGTTGTTTAGGTTTGTTTGTTCTGTGCATCATGGACAATTTTTTCGAAGAAGTATAGTTTTGTGGTACTCCACCAATAAATTCAAGCCTTTTAATAGAAAAAAAAAATGACAAGCCCATAAATTAATGTAAAAATGTTAATTCTAATATTAGCTAGTTGTACTTACTGGTGACGTGTGGAGTTTCACGTCAACTGCACTTGCCTAATAATTGCTCGCACAATACTGTAAGCTACTTTTTCAACCATTTTGGCTGATTGACTTTAGAATGTCTGTCTATGTGGAGATTGAAATAATTTGGGAAAATGAAAGCTGTATAAAACAAAGAAAGAATGATTAAACTTGGTCTGCTTCTCAACCAATAAAAAAAGAGATTAAACTGGGTCTCAAATTGGTCAATGCCTGTCCGACAATATTCAACGTATATCGAATTTAGTTGCAACTTGCAACACAAACGAATCTGCAAGCATTCTTCTTTAAAAAAAAAAAAAAAAAAAAACCAAAATTATTAGCTGAAAGTTGTTTCGCACCTATTCAAGACAAATCAATAGAATTGCTAGCGAAATTTGAGGTATAAACGTTCTGTTTGTTTTTTTGACGGAATTTCCTACGTAAAGGTAATTTTTCA